>NC_048411.1:18389700-18713593 GCF_013103735.1 Etheostoma cragini
TGTGTGTGTGTGTGTGTGTGTGTGTGTGTGTGTGTGTGTGTGTGTGTGTGTGTGTGTGTGTGTGGAAAGATCAAAAAAGCAGTTTGAATACCACAGCAGTTCTCTCTGTATATTTATCATGCAATTATTAATATTGCATGTGAAGTTGTTCTATTAGCCCTGAACCCATATTGCTGATCACAAAATATATTATGTTTGGTAATAAAGTTATCAATTTTTTTTGTTTTTGTATTTTTGAGAATTGATAGAGCAGAGCAAAAGGTCTGTAGTTTGAAAGTGTATGTTTTTCACCAGCCTTGTATATTGGTACACCTTTGCCATTTTCGTTTTATCTGGAAAGACTTCAGTTTATAACAAACATAGATTCATTAATACTTACTTTCTTGCTTAGCACATCATTACACGCATATCAGTATCACATCAGTATGTGCATATTTGAATCATCCGTGCTTTTTTTTACTTATGTTTTAGAGGAAATGCACAAGGCACTTTTAAAAACGGGAGCCGTGTGTTGCTTCACTCATAGGCGACCCAGTTGGAAGCCTGTGTTGAGTGAAGTTAAGCTCTGTGCCTGGACTTCTCTGGGGTCATTCATCCAAGTGTGATAGCGTGACTGTTGTGTAAACTTAAGATCCCAAAACAACTCCTGTGCTACTGCAACAGTGAAGACGTAGTGAAAGGGACAAGGAGGAAGCATGACATGGTGGGTGGTGAAGAAGACGTTGACGTGCACACACACACACACCGGCAAGTTATGTCTCTGTTATCACCTCTAAAAATCTTCCTCTCCATCCCAACCCTCCCTTACTTTACTTCCATCCTGTCTGCACATGTGTCAGTCCTGCCGGTCTCACTGTGTGGTCACTGAAGGAAATTAAGTGAGATTGGAAGCAGCAGAGCATGTTGTGTGAGACCAAGGAAGGGTGTGTTTGATTGATAAAGCGGAGAGAGTATACAGAGTGTATTGAGAAAAAAGAGTGGAGTGAGCAATGAGAGGGGTAGTCTGGGATGTTACTCACACATGTGTCTGCTTCAGCTAAATATAAATGTATGGGAGAGCAATGCTGCAGAGAGATCATCCAAAGACACACATTGTTTTTTTTGCTGCCCAGCTCGATGCCCCTACACCTCTTATGTCTTGCTTTATGGTCCCTGCCTTTTGTTTTAAGAGGCTGAAGTAGATAGTGAGTTGAAGGTGAGAGCTTTCTCTGCTTTGGTGTTTATCTCATAAGATACATCTGATGCAAAGCCCTTTAGCCCATCCTCCTTACATGTTTTTTTTTTTTTTTTTTTGCTTTTTCTCTCCCACTCACTTTCTCTACCACTCGCTTTACTACCTGCCTGCTCTTTTCTCCCTTCCTCTCTCTGCTCACGGGAGAGGAATCATTTTTTCTGAGAGAGGAAAGAGGAAGCTGTGACCCAGCTTGAGTTAAAAGCTCTTATAATAGTAGGTGCATCGATCTCGCCATCCATCCAGCCATCATCCATCCAGCCAGTGAGCAGTGTTGTAGCCTCAATGATCAAGTGAGCGTGCTCACTGCGTTGCCGTGGTGATGGGAGACGTGCAGGCAGCCAGCTAATGTACCACTTCTGTTGTCTTCCCTTACCAGAAAAAGGCAGAAGAAGCTCACAGGATACTGGAGGGACTGGGACCCAGGGTAGAACTGGTGAGTGGAGACTTTGATTTTCTGTCACATCTATTTTTCTTTTTCCTGCTCTCTTTTTGCATTATTGACATGTGGGAACATTTTGTAGAAGGTCAGATTAGAGGGATAAAGGATGCTTGGGAGGGACCAGTAACAAGTTCTTAAATGCAAGGCTCTTGAGCAAGGGTGTAAAGTAATGAAGTTAAAAGATTTGGTTAAGGTACTCCAAATCTCCTTTAAACAATTATTGAACATATGAATTATGATGACTCAAATCAGCGTGCAGTGTTAAAGGGTTGCCTGTAGCTGTATGTGTATGGGGCAAGGTCAGAATCATAACAAGGACATTTTGGGAGTGTACTCGAGCTGTTCAATTACAATCTGTCTGCACAACTGAAAATATGGTTGATTGTTTGAACTGTTTGTTCCTTCTTGTGTTCCAGCCTCTGTACAATCAGCCTTCTGATACCAAGCAGTACCATGAGAACATCAAAATGTGAGTCTGTTACTACATGGGCCTATACACTTCCACATCAACAAATGTTTTATATCAGGTCATTAAACTATAGAGAGTTTAACCATTGATACAGAAGCTCATGTAGGATAGTTTGATAATACAAACTGCGTCACCACAGATCTTTTTAAAATCCCCAAAATAATTAAAAAGAATAATGCATTTCAAGCCATCTTGTTGTTCTTGAAAATTTGTGTATTGTGTATAGCAAACTCAAATTTACATAACTCTTAAGTGCTCTGGGTTCATGAGAATGCTAGAACCTATCAAAGGATAACAGGCCAGGAAGGCTGGAGAAGCCCTGTTCTACAGGGAGATACTTGATTTGTTATCTGTTGTATTTGCTGTACAGGGGAAATTTGTTTGTTTACAAATGTAGCAACTACTAATGGTGCTTTTGCTCTCCTGTTGTATTCTGCTCATGAAATCCTTGATTTTTTTTAATTCTCTGTAAACTTGAAAATACTACCACTAGAAATTCAAACTTTGTGACCTTAGCAGCTATTCATTCCCATAGTAGAGAGAATGAGACTGGCCACTTGTTTCCACCCTCAAGTCCCCCTTCCTCCTTGGCAGACTGCAAATAATGGCATTTCAGAAGGGGATGTGAAAATGTCATTATGTAAACTTGGTAATGAAACTTACTGGAATAAACGTTTAGAACGTGGGCAGCTACAGTGGGTAAAAAGATAATGCAAAAACCGCATGGTAAAGGACCTCCACTTTTAGTGAAGTCTTTAGTTTGAGAATGACACGGCAGTAGTATTGGCAATTAAATCAGCTAGCAGACCAGTCCATAGGCTAAGGCCATTATTTTACTTCCAGTCAAGTTCTGTCAGTTCTGTTTAAATCCATACCTACATGTCTAGTATTATGTAAGTGTAGTATTATTATTTGCCCTCATGTTTTAAATTTGATCCCTAAATAGGTTTTTGAGTTGAGTACACCTGTTTTCTCCTTGTTTAATTATGCATTTAAAAAACATTTTTAAGCAAGTTCCAAATGGTACAACTAAGGCTCACTGTCATTTTGTTGTGAGGACCTTGAATATGTGGTTTAAGACAACAGCAACCTAATATCAAAGAGGTTGTTTGTTTTGTATGCTTTAGAATTGGACTACCAGCTGCTGTCTGTTATTTTACTGAGCTAACAAGATGGTAGAAGATTTGTATGTCATATTTATATTTTTGCCACATCAAATCAGCTTTAACTCTGAAGCAGTAGTATTGAAGTCATATTTTAATTCAGGTTGTCCTTTTGCTGCTGACATGAGCTTCAGAACTTCTATGCTCAAGCAAAAGGTGCATAAGTATAAAAAACATAGCTGTTGCCTCTGAAAATAACTATTGATTTCTTTTTTTGCCCCTGATATTATAATCTTATAAATCTTAACAATATAATCAGGATGCTCTTCTTAGCATCCAAGATTGTGTTAGATGAATGTTTAATAGATCATGTCAATTTCATATTAAAGGAGCAGAGAATACACTTCTGTGCGTCGCCCTGCCATGTCTATCAATACAGCTCTAAAATATTTTAAGGACCCTACTTCAATGAGGCACATCAAAGGGCTGCGAGAGGGTTATAATAGCTCGTCTCTACCATTGGCACAGTGGCATACCACAAGATGTGTCTGACCTCTTAGCCACACACTGCTCTGTCTTCACTGCTTTTGATCCCTGCACCGTTTGATCAGTATTATTGCCTCAAAGCAATTAACTGAAAACTCTCCTTTCTCCCACTGTGTGTGCGCGTTATTAAATACCACTGAGTCGCTTTGAGCCAGCACAATTGACTTCTTTGTTTTGATTACCGGTTTGCTAAACCTGGCACTCACCCCTGCTGGGATGGATGGGTAGTAACATTCGGCATCCGAATCCCCATCCTGGTTCATCTCCTGCTCACTTTGCCTTGACCACTCAACTGGCGATACATTTGCCAATATCCGTTGCATATTCAGAAAAAATATTTTACCTCAGTGTGCTTGTACCACTGGGGAACATCTGTGTGCGTGTAAAGAATCTTCCAGCCATCATGTTTTGTAGGTATTATGCCAATTACAGCGTCCTTGGAGATCTCAGTGGCACCGACTTAGTGCAGGACAAAGGAAACCTTTTGTAGGCGTTCAGGGCTACTAATCTTTCCCTTTGCCATCTGCTGTCCAGAGGACAATGCCATCTCTGTTTTGAAAAGGCTTAATCTGCCAGTCCTGTTTTTGCCATACCAAGTTAGTTCTCACCAATTATATGGCACAGTAAGTGTGGGTATCAACAGTATCTAACTGGGAGTTTGGCAGTATTTATCTTTTCTGCTGCAATGACCTGGCTCAATATGTGCCTGTTTGTTTGTGTGGGAGTGTTTATGTAGTTGGGGGTTAAGGCTGTTTAGATTGAACTTGGCTTTGTTATTGCAGATAACATATTTGGGAAATGGAGAATAGGTCATCCTGTTTGTTTGTCCCTCCAGAGCCTAAAGGCTATCATGCTAACTTCCAATTTTCACAAAAGTCATACCACCAGTAGCCCACTTCCTGGTCTTCTGTCCTTGCCTGTGATCAAGAGGGCCCCGCGGCTCAGCTGAAGTGATAGAATAAGATTACATTAATCAGTTTGGAACGTGACCTTACAACTGACGGATTAAGTGTCAGGAATAAAATTCTGTTTTGCAGCACAGAAAGAGACAAACTGAGTGGCTGCCTAAGGAGATTACTGGCCCTGACCTTTATTTGAAGCACTGTGGCTGGTTGTTCCCAGCCCAGACAAGTTTGATAAGTTTGCCTCACCTCGCTGTCCTTTCTACCCAGAAGCAAGTGTGAGTTTATCGAGCAGTGGCACACAAGGACAGACATTGTTTGTGTGGGTGTATGTGTGTGAAAGAAAGTGTGTTTTTTGTTTATTGGTTAAATAGGTCAGGTGGGCAAAGAAAATGTGAGAGGGTAGAAAATGTTTACCCGAGGTTCTGAAGAGCATGATGTACTTAGATTTATTATATGACAAGCATAATTAAATCACTGTCTGAATTGTAAATGTTTTTGTGAATACCATTGCCTTATCTTTGATTTCTACTCCTCTGCCCGTCTCTTTTCTCCATGCATCTCTTTTTCTCGACCGTCTTAGAAACCAGGCAATGAGGAAGAAGCTCATCTTATACTTCAAGAGGAGAAATCATGCTCGTAAGCAGTGGGTAAGTAGAGAATCTAACATTTTTGACTCTCTGCTGAGACTGCCCATGACGGATGACTAGTGTGAAACTGGGCCAGCTGCTCCATGAAGAAAGTATCCATTTTCGACAGACCAATAGAACACCGGGTATGATCAGTTTTTTAGTACTCTTACAGTGCCCTGCCCTTGCTTTTAAAATAAATAAAAAAAACTCTCACACAGTCATCTGAAAAAAAAAAAACAACCTAGATCTGTCAGCTAAGCACTTATAATGAGCATTGTACAGGGTTAGTCTGTGCTCTAGCCTGCCAATGATTGAGGGAGACTGAGCCAAAGAGAATGACTATTAATAAAGCAGGGATCAATTGGGTGAGCCATTATGCTACAGCCAGCAGACATCTTAAAACCTAGCTCAACAGAAAATTATCATGTCCACAGTTTTACTATGAACTTATCCACACGTCGTAAATATGATGGGAAACCAGTTTATTTTACTGCATCCAACCTCTGAGATAGTGTCAGCAACAAACTTTCACAGCTCTGCATTCATTGTCCATTGCGGATTTAAGTGAGGCCGGAAAGAACAGTTCAGAAGCAGCACCTGTATCAGAGCCTGAGTCGTGGGCGAGTGTCCAGCCTTCTTTTGCGTTGTGTCTAATTGGGGGAGGTACCTGCTTGTGTGCAGAGTGGGGGGGGAGGGACATCACCTTGGGGTTTATGAGCCTACTGAGGGACTTGTCTCCAGCGAGTTTAATGGTCTGCTTTACAGCATGCCTGTGAGGAAGCTGGGAGGAACGAGGGCCTGTTGTCTGGTAGAGTTGTGACTCAAGGCCAGACTGCCCATAGAATACCAACATATCCCTTTGCCCCTCTGAAACATGTAGATGTTCATGTTGAGACACAACAAGATAAAATAAATCATTCAATTGATCTTTCTCTGCGCTTTTGGCGATGTCTTGGTTTATCTGTAACTGTTAAATGTTCTGTAATTATACTTCCTTAAACAGTACGGTCCGATAGTTGTCTGTCTATTGATCAAAGGCAGACCTGCATCAAAGACAGAAAGAGATAGTGTTGATATTTAAGCAGATCTGCAGTGGTTTGAGATCTTTTATCTTTCTGTGGTGCTTCAGGAACAGAAATTTTGCCAGCGCTATGATCAGCTGATGGAAGCCTGGGAGAAGAAGGTGGAGCGCATCGAAAGCAACCCGCGGCGCCGAGCAAAGGAGAGCAAGGTGCGGGAGTACTACGAGAAACAGTTTCCAGAGATCCGCAAGCAAAGAGAGCTCCAGGAGCGCATGCAGAGGTGAGGTCACAACAACAGGCAATCTGTGGTTGTTCAACAGTGAAAAAAGCCCTTCATTTCTGGAATGGTCTTAATCAATTGGATTCATTTCCTAGTTACTAGTTTTGAGTGACATGTCTTTATTTTTCCTTTTGTAGCCGTGTTGGGCAGAGAGGAGGTGGGCTGACCTCTTCTGCAGCTCGCAGTGAACATGAGGTTTCTGAGATCATTGATGGCATATCAGAGCATGAGGTAGGCTCTTCTGTGAAGGATAGTTAGCCCCTCCATTCCTCTTCTGCAACATTTAGGGTGTATTCACACTGTCACACACTTGGAATTCCAAATTACCATACGGGACAGAGGGTGTCTGATTGGTGATTGTGCAGCCGATACCGATTGCTGATCGCCAATTAACTAAATTGACGGATAAACGGTCAATTCAGATCTTTTTTTCTTTTCTTTTTTTTTTATAGCTGAATTACAGTATAGGACAGTTTGACAGCTTTGTGGCGTATTGGGATCTCCACCAGGTTGCAGCACAACTTAGGCCATAGAGAATGTGATGTTAAAAGCTTGATAAAATTGTGTTAGGGTGGGTTATCCAGCTCCGCCATTTAATTTGCACTTTTGTGACTGACTCGCATGACAATCGACTTGTTATGCTAGCTTCAGCACATGTTGCTAATGGTGTACAGCTAATGTGGCGGAACTCATGCTTGTAAAATGAAGAATTCTAAAATCCGTGACTAGTAAGCATTTTTATGCATATTTTCCGATCTCCCGATTGAGTATTTTTACTAAATATTGGCCCATAAAGACCAGCGTCCAATCCATCGGGGCGTCCTTAAACCAATAAAATTTAATATATATGCACATTAATTGAGCGCACACACACACACACACACACACACACACACACACACACACACACACACACACACACACACACACTGCTGCTTGCAGTTGAAATGCTGCCAAAACTTTGATAGTTTCTGGTAGTTTTTACGGCCTGTATTTTTTTTTTTTTACAGTCAAACTCTTTTGAAACAAATTGTCTTTCCTCCGTTAATAACACGGGCTGTCGACACATAGCATCAACCGTTACCGCTACCGTAATTATCGACTGTGGACTCTTCCACTACATACTGTATTAGTTCTATTTTGAAACTAAACTGTGAGGTAGATAATGGTAAACATCAGCAAAGGATACAAAATCCCAAACATGTAATAGCCTGCAAATTTAGTATCTTTTGGTAAAGTTTCAGTGTCAAACGTGCCAGTCTGGTCTAAGGAAAGATTTTTAGCAATTTTTCAAACCCACTGAGGAAAATTGGTTTAACTTGACTTCAAACAAAAACTTACACCCTTTACACCCAGTTGAAATCAAAAATGGCTACCTGATTAACGTACACAGTTAAGCTACTTTCAATAAAAAAACATACATTATATATCCAATTATACTTTTCAAAAAAATTGCAAAGACATTGACTGACCTCACCAGAGAAATGTCTTGGTTATTATATATGTTAAAAGGAGATTTGCTTGGCTTGAGATGTCGGACTTACAATGTGAGGCACTGCTTTCAGTGTTAAGGATAAGTGGTGGAGGACCAAGCTCTGAGCAGACAGTGCCTTGTTGTCCACCAGTCACACATTAGACCTGTTCCTCTAATGTCAGCCTGGTCCCATCAAGCTGAGCAGTGTGTCCAATTGGGTTGTCTTTTCTCATCTCAAAAACTGCTTTTACCATCCAACCTCCTCTCGCTATCACAGTGCCTTTACTTTTACTACCCTCCCCCTCCTAACCTCAGATATTATCTTTTTATTTTTTATTTTGTAATCGTTGTAAATTGAAGAGCAACAGTAGAGTGAAAGTTTACATTTGACATGCCTTAGCCTGCTAAGCCAACAAGACACCCTGAACTTTGTCTCCTGTCATCTAAATCTCGGGCAGGTTTCATCTAGTGTATGTCAATATAAGCACCATGTTGTCAGACAGTTTCCCTCTCAAGACCAACCCACTCACTCCTGTGGATGTCTTGTGTGTGGCATTTGTGTTCCCCAGAACACAGAGAAGCAAATGCGGCAGCTGGCGGTCATCCCTCCTATGCTGTTTGATGCTGAGCAGCAACGCATCAAGTTCATCAACATGAATGGATTGATGGATGACCCCATGAAGGTGTACAAGGACCGGCAGGTTATGAACATGTGGAGCGAGCAGGAGAAGGACACTTTCAGAGAGAAGTAAGCACAACACAAGTAGTTGTCATGATGGACATAATTTCTTCTGCTTTGAATAGAAAACATCTCCTTTTATCCTTTCTTAGCTGCAAGATTGGCTTTTGTTGATCAAATATGGACCTAAAAGTGTTTTTGACAGAAACGTTTTGACATGTGGCTTTTGCATTTTGCATCTAGAATGCAATGTATGTGCACAAATTTTTACTAAATCCCATATTATTTTTCAGCCCCATTCTCATTTTGCAAGTGCTCAAAAGCTTCTGTTAAGCAATGATTAAATTATGTCTTGTACTCTTGTAAAATATGTGTGACGAATGAAGGGTCAGTCAGTTGTTGGTGAGGAAGTGTATCTTCCCCTTTTGTGAGAAACGAGAGGAGGCGTTTCAGGCTGCCAATTGGATCAAACCCATACTGTGCAATCAGTGGTTTTCAAGTCTACCCTCATGCAATAGGAAGATCGTCAGTTTCAGGAAGATATTTGATCACTAGTGATTGGCAGGTGTAATTTTTAATAATGTATTAGATGCCACCTTTTTATTGATTTAGGATTAATGCAATATATGTAGTATACCTCTAAGATAAAAAATAAAATAAAGAAATCAGCAAATGCCAATGATATTGAGTTATTCCATTAGCAAGTTGCTAGATTTTCTTTGTTCTGCTCCCACAGGTTCATCCAGCACCCCAAAAACTTTGGTCTGATTGCGTCTTTTCTGGAGAGAAAGGTATTGATTTATTTTCTTTTTCGTGTGTATATCTGGGTGGTCCAGTCATGATTGTTGACAAGAAACCCATCTCGTTCATGTTTCAGACGGTGGCGGAGTGTGTGCTCTTTTACTACCTGACCAAAAAGAATGAAAACTATAAGAACATAGTGCGGAGGAACTACAGACGCAGAGGAAGAAGCCAGGTATTCTCCACTTTCAAACTAATAGTTAGAAAAGATCTCTACTTTACAACAAGACACAACCATAAAAGTCTTGTGAGCCGGAAAATCTGAGGGGCATCACTACATTTTCTTTAAAAAGAAGTCTCCTTTTGTTATTGCTAGGCAACCAAAAAAGCAGCTGCAGTCACTTTGCTAAATACCACTCTCTAGTTGGCGAAAAACTTGTTTTCCATTTCAGCCATTACCCTTCAGCTCCAATGCCGTTCTCTGTTGTCAAACAAGTTTGGCAGAAAAAACCCTAGTAATTTCACCTCTATTGTTCATTGTTATAGACAATGTTATGTTAAAAAAAGCCTCTTATTTTATCTGGTTGGACACCAGAGACATTTTTCTATGTGGCATATTGAACAGGTTTTAACTTTGGGTGCACAGTAGGCTGCACAGAGCATACACTGGAGGTGCGAGGTATCTGGCGTGCAAAAACGGACTGCAAAAGGATTTAAACCCTTTGAAAACTACTGAAAATGGGGCATTGAATTGATTATAATGTGTCCTGCATGCACAGCCCTAAATCACTACCAACACTGGAGCTCTAGTTACTTCTTTACAGAACAGTGAGGTAGTCTAAGCCAACAAACTCCCTTGATGAATAGGTCAGAAAAACGCCAAAGGTCATAAAGTTGACTAATTAAGTGCCACAATTTGCTAAACGGCATCATGTAAACTCTATTTCCATACTGACAGTTTTTTTTAAATTTTATTTTGACCCAGGTCATTTCTATTGCTATTGAACAACCAGTTATTACTTTGCCCCCAGATCAGGTGCTAGCTGTTAAACTTCGTGATGGCGGGCGCTAAGAAAATAGCACATTTCTGGCATTTTTCTGGCGACCTTTTCCCGTTGGTACGAGGGCGATGTCTCCTCATCTTTCTTGAAGGAACCTTCACTCATTATCTGGGGCTTTGCTCCACATCTCTTGAGTAGCAGCTAGCATTAATAGCTTGCAGTCACTTAGGGAGGTAGCTTCAGAGGAGGAACAGGAAGTGTAGTGCTGTATGTTAAAATGACTGCAAATGCTAATCGAGATCCTGTTTGGGTAGTGGAGATATGGAGGGGATAAGTAATGGCTTAAGGCAAATGTTAATGTGTTTTCGGCCTTACTGAGTTTTTTTTCCTCCAAGGGCTGTGGCGGGGTGGCTACTCTGCTGTTTTCTTTAAGTACACTTTCTGCAGCACTGACCTAAGGGCAGCTTGGGGCGTAGAAATTATTAGGCTGATGATCTGTGTGGGAGAAGGAAAAAGAGAACCGCAAAGGGAGGAAAGGACATAAGTGATATTTAGCAAATGGAGGTAAAGGTGGTTTCTGTGAAGAAAAAATGCATTTTGTTCTTGCTCTTCTCCCTGCCATCTTACTCTACTCTTTATATTGTGGTCTCATTTCATTCTCGTTCTCTTGCTCTCTCTGTCTCTTTCTTAACTGTCTCAATTTGCATTCTTTTTATGTTCCCTTGCCAGAAACCATATGTAATGTGTCTTTTTATAAAGCAGACATGTAGTAAAGAGATCAACAAAAGTTAATATTCTTTGGATGAGCATTAGCCCACAGACAGCAACTGCAAATAGATCAAATAAAGTAGAAGTTGTGATCAGTTTAAATATGTGCGCTTGGTTAATATTAAGCCGCTGCTGTAAAGTTGTTGTTTTTTTTGGTCGTACTGAATGCCCATACTGATCTGAACTCTAACCGTAAAAGCCCAGACAGACAGGAAATTGGTAAGGAAGTGGTTCTGGGTGCTCAAAGAGCATATTTCTGAACTTTCGTATCCTGTTTTTTTAATGTTGATGCATAAACTGAATAGGATTTTTGAGGTTTGTATCTATTCTGTACTTAAACAATACAACAAAGTTCTTCTCAAATGTCAAAGATAAGAATTATTTCATGTATCTTGTTTTTGCAAACATCATGATGCGGTTTGTTGTGTTATCTCAGTCAGACATCATACCATCTGCAACTGTGTGCCAAACGTCAGAATAATGTTTAAGATATCAGATCAGGTGCCTCCTCCCTCACTGTTGGCAAACAGACAGAACATGTACGTGGCTAAAATACATATATAGTGGCTTGTAATTAGAGAGAAATATTGGAGGTGACTGCAAAGTGAAACTGTTACATTCAATAGTAAACAACACTCAAATACTTTGCAAAATGATTCAAGTGGTCCTTTTTCTTGTGTATGTGTCCACACATTGAAACTTATGTGTCAAATGTATACAGGTGACAGGAGAGGTGAGGGTGTTTGTTGGTAAGTCTGTGTGTCCAGTTATATGGGATTGTCTTTGTAACAGAGTGCCTTGTTGTTTCTGTCTTCTTCGCCACAGCACGGCCAGCAGCAGCAGCAACAGCAGCAGCAGCAACAGCAGCAGCAACAACAACCAGTGCATCGGGGCAGCCAGGAAGAGAAGGAGAAGGAGGAGAAAGAGAAGGAGGCAGAGAGGGATGAAGAAAAAAATGAAGCTGAAGACAAGGAAGATGGAATGAAGTGAGACACTTTTTAATACTGACTAAACCTTCCTGCAGGAATCATCCCATTTGTGTTAAACACTTTTACACTGTGTCTAAACAACGTCTAAACACTGTGCTGCAAAGAAAAGTTAACCTACTGATTCATTGGATATTGCATATCACAAGGTTTACCAGTTTACCAGTAAATGCAACCTTTTGTCCTGTCTGTGTTGTTTTTCAGACAACTGGAGTGACCAGTGCTAGTTATTGTCTATTAGCTCACAGGGCTCTAGATTGGGAATAACATTTTTCCTCTAGGTTGCACGGGTGCACCTAATGTCCTCGCATCCGCTGCCTCTCCACAAACGAAGCAATATAAAGCTGTGCCTGTGTTTGGAATCTTTGCATTTACTCTCCGTGAGGCCCCGCCCCCTTTCACTCACACGTTTCCGTAGCAACATGGAGAGACACAGCGGAGGACCACACTTTTGACATTTGTCCACAGTTTTGTTATAAACACAACTGTATATTGTTAAGCATGAGAGGCAAACTTGTATTTAACTCTGCTGTTTCGGCGGCCATGGCTAAAAACACAGAAGTTTTTGAATGCAACTAACTTAAGTTTGTAGAGTAAGAGCGTGTAAGACGGAGCCTGCTGGACCTGGGCGAGAGGGGCGAGGCCATGGATCACATACCTATGGCCAGAATATCATAGTTCATAAAAATGCAGCTCTGTGACAATACAGACATTTCACATGGGCACAACGTGTGCAACCAGGCCATTTGGACCCATTCATAATGAGTCAGCCGTCACTCTTTGAGTAGCCTAGCATACGTCCATCGCAATCCCCTTCTCTCCCTAGCTCTTTTAATCAGTTACTGTCTAAAACAAGTGAAGGAGCTTTTCACAGAGATACCTTTTTATTTTTTTAAATCTATCCTAGGCTATTTATTTCAGATATTTTTTTATGTACATGTGTTGCAGCTGTATGTATATACAACACACAACTTCAACATAAGAGGTATGTAGCACAATATGGACGTGATGGATGTCATATAAAAGGACTATGCGACAATAAAATTTGTTTTGGTTAAAATCAACAAATTAATCGTGATCTCAATGTTGATCAAAATACTCGTGATTATCATTTTGGCCATAATCGTGCAGCCCTATCTAACACAGTAAGAGGAAAAGGTGCTGCAGATTAAAAACATTTCTGCCACATTGTATGAGCCTGAGCCTGTACAGCTGCAAAAATCTTCTCACTTTCCCCCCATTTCGCCAACACACAATTTTAGAATTGTCCCGGATTGGGCTTCTGCAAATGGAGTAGGAGTAAGTTTTGGCTAGGGAGAGCGGATCTGGAAATCCAATCATTCTGTAACCCTTGAGCTCTCGCTCCCTCACCTCCAGCCAGACTTTAAACCTGCGGCACATTCAAGTGTCCATTTGTTCCAGCTTTTAAAACTGCTGTTTTGCTGTTTATCCTTCTCCCCTTACCAATAGGATTCCAACTGTCGGTTTTAAAATTCTGTTCTTATATTTCTAGTCTGGGTCTTTTTTGTTGGGGAAAATAAGCACTGTGATTAACCTAGCAGTAAAATTGAAATGTCAGTGTGTGAGGAGGAGTGTGTGTAAGTGGGTGGGTGGGCGGGTAGCAACAGCGGTGGAGGATGGGGCTTTTTCAGGCACAGTGCCGGCAAAGGATGCAAAACAAATGGATTATCACTGCTTTCTGGTGCCGGGAAATTAACTGATGAATAAAACATTCTGTCTGCAGTCATGCACTATATTATCAGGTCAGGCTCTACACTCCAGTACTTTCAAGTAATAGCAGGTCATATTTATTAGCAGCTGTGTCAGATTAAAAGATGGTGATGAGGCATTGCTACTGCCTCCTTGCTGTGAGGCGAGGCCAGGGGACTCCAAGAAGACCCTGCTGCTGGCCTGTCCCTGGCGCAGCTGGCTCGCCTATATTTAGACTGCCACCGGCTCCCCTCAGCAAGATTAATGGTGCTGGGGGAAGATGAATGAAGGTGCAGTTGGTTCAAACTCAGTCTCCTGTCTCCTGGCATGCCATTGTGCTGACACTCGATAAATTATCTTGGAAAAAGCAATGTCTGTGTACACATTCACAATTTGTCTTTTAATTTTGTGTTTCAATCTGCAGCATTCTATTGTCACCTGTCCTCATGCAGACACACATTTCTGTGCCTAGGTTTGTGATGGTGATGGACATCATTTGAATTTTATTTTTGAGACTGTCTCTCAGAACGTATTGTCAGTTTTTCTTTCACTAGTGAGATCTCCCTGAGCATAATTTGGGGAGAAATCAGCTGGCCAGTGCCGTACCAGAGCGCAGTGCCATTAACTTTACGCAGGGATGTTTACTGTGTTTACCTTTATTAAATATCCTGAAAATGACACCATACAGACCTCTACAAACATCGCACAGCTCAGTTATAACGTATAACTTAACTCAGCCAGACATTTCTCTGTTCTTGGCTAAGAGTGTCAGCATAGTGCTGCGGTGTTTCCACTGCATAAATAAGCGACCGGCTAGCCCTCGAATTTCAGCCTTCATGCGCATTTTTTCATTGCAACATTGTTCAAACAGAGCTGCAACATGTGTTTTTCAGTGTAGTCAAAGGCATTTATTTTTAAGGATTCTGTTGTTTTACAGTATTAAAAAGCAAAAACGAATATACAAATCCCAAAATTAAAAACAAATGGCTACCCAACAAACAAATATTTGAGTCTAGCCCCATACAAATAAATATATGTTTTTTTTGGTCTAAATTATTAAAATACGTGTCCTGCAATGCTGCCCATAAATTGGCACTGGGGACTGCGAATAGGGCTTTGACTCGTATGAGAATGACCCAGCATACGTACACCTTTGAACACCCTGTTTTCCCCTTGCTGACCGTGTTGACGTTTCTCAAACACAGGGACGACACCTCTGGAGAAGATGCAGAGGACAAAGAGCCCACCGTGGCTTTTAAGGGTCGACGCACAGCCAACAGCCAGGGGCGACGCAAGGGCCGCATCACCCGCTCGATGACCAGTGAAGTGGAGGAGACCACCACACCGCCACTCAACAATGAGCTTGGTAAGTCTAGCTGCACTGCAAATTTGTGCTAGTTTGCTCCTTTTTTAGCATGTGCAATTGGAGAGGGAGATGTGGGTAAACATGACAAAATGAATTGTGTGGCAATTCCCAAATATACCATTACAATATAATACATGACAGACAAGAACAGACATGTACAGTGAGGAAAATAAGTATTTAAACACCCTAATATTTTGCAAGTTCTCCCAGAAATCATGGAGGGGTCTGAAATTGTCATTGTA
Source organism: Etheostoma cragini (assembly GCF_013103735.1). Taxonomy (NCBI): domain Eukaryota; kingdom Metazoa; phylum Chordata; class Actinopteri; order Perciformes; family Percidae; genus Etheostoma; species Etheostoma cragini. The sequence goes on from NC_048411.1 coordinate 18,405,295, forward strand.
GGTGCATATCCACTGTGAGAGACATAATCTAAAAAAATCCAGAAATCACAATGTATGATTTTTTAACTATTTATTTGTATAACACAGCTGCAAATTAGTATTTGAACACCTGGGAAAATCAATGTTAATATTTGGTACAGTAGCCTTTGTTTGCAATTACAGAGGTGAAACGTTTCCTGTAGTTTTTCACCAGGTTTGCACACACTGCAGAAGGGATTTTGGCCCACCACAGATCTTCTCTAGATCAGTCAGGTTTCTAAACTGTTGCTGTGAAACACAGAGTTTGAGCTCCCTCCAAAGATTCTCTATTGGGTTTAGGTCTGGAGACTGGCTAGACCACGCCAGAACCTTGATATGTTTCTTACAGAGCCACTTGGTTATTTTGTCTGTGTGCTTCGGGTCATTGTCATGTTGGAACCCCCAGCCTTGACCCATCTTCAATGCTCTGAGGGAAGGAGGTTGTTCCCCAAAATCTCGCATTACATGGCCCTGGTCGTCCTCTCCTTAATACAGTGCAGTCGGCCTGTCCCATGTGCAGAAAACACCCACAAAGCATGATGCTACCACCCCCATGCTTCATAGTAGGAATGGTGTTCTTGGGATGGTACTCATCATTCTTCTTCCTCCAAAAACGGTTAGTGGAATTATGACCAAAAGGTTCAACTTTGGTCTCATCTGACCACATGACTTTCTCCCATGACTCCTCTGGATCATCCAAATGGTCATTGGCAAACTTAAGACGGGCCTTGACATGTGCTGGTTTAAGCAGGGGAACCTTCCTTGCCATGCATGATTTCAAACCATGACGTCTTAGTTTATGACCAATACTAACCTTGGAAACAGTGGTCCCAGCTCTTTTCAGGTCATATACCAGCTCCTCCTGTGTAGTTCTGGGCTGATTTCTCACCTTTCTTAGGGTCATTGAGACCCCACGAGGTGAGATCTTGCATGGAGCCCCAGTCCGAGGGAGATTGACAGTCATGTTTAGTTTCTTCCATTTTCTAATAATTGCTCTAACAGTGGACCTTTTTTCCCCAAGCTGCTTGGCAATTTCCCGGTAGCCCTTTCCAGCCTTGTGGACGTGTACAATTTTGTCTCTAGTGTCTTTGGACAGCTCTTTGGTCTTGGCCATGTTAGTAGTTGGATTGAATGGGTCGGACGGGTGTCTTTATGCAGCTAACAACCTCAAACAGGTGCATCTAGTTTTGGATAAACGGAGTGAAGGTGGAGATTTTTAAGGCAGACTAACAGGTCTTTGAGGGTCAGAAATGTAGCTGATAGACAGGTGTTCAAATACTTATTTGCAGCTGTATCATACAAATAAATAGTTAAAAAATCATACGTTGTGATTTCTGGATATTTCTTTTTAGATTATGTCTCTCACAGTGGCCCTAAACCAACAATGACAATTTCAGACCCCTCCATGATTTCTAAGTGGGAGAACTTGCAAAATACCAGGGTGTTCAAATACTTATATTCCTCACTGTATCCTTTATAAGGAAACTTATGTGATTTCTAAATTAGTGCAAAACTTTGTAATTAAAAAAAAAGCTAAAAGCAATAATGTAGGACAACATATTTTACAGCTAAGGTTTACAGATAAGTGTTTCACTGCTATCACACAGGATTGACTGCCACCTTTGATCTAGTTGTGGCCTCCTTTCTCACTCCACAAGAGTGCACTGTTGGTCCTTTTGTCTTCATTCATAAGGGCTTGCACTCACGTCTTTGCCTAAGTGACACTCATAAATGGCATAATAACATCAATACAGTAAAATGTGTGCCAGCATGAGTAATGTAGATCTAATCCCATCTGTTGGCAAAAGAAAAAAGTTATAGTTAAGGACAAAATATTCAGTGTGTCAGCGGTGTCCCCCCGCTTAGCTCTTAGTTTCCTCGCAGATGGTAAGTCAACCATGCACACACCAACAATCGTGCTGCAGGCTATCAGGGATTTTTTTTTAATGTTTCAGCAGTTGTGTATATATACGCCTGTCGCTCCCGCAGCACAGGTTTAGTCACAGGGAATCCCCAGGTGACATCTCGGTTCACCCCCCCCCCTCCCCGGCACTGCTGTTTGTGCCCACAGTGCCCTTCACAGGTTCGTATATAGAGGACACAGAAGCAACGGTTCCCACTTTGCTGGCTGACAGGCAGGGCCAGGGTTGGCCTGGTGTATGCGCTGTGCAGGGAAAGAAGCCAGTTGTTATGTCTATAATCATTAACTGACTTCTCTCCTTGGATTTCCTGCTTCCTCCATCTAAAACAAATAGTCCCTAGCGACCCACGCTGCAGTGCCTCACTGGCAAGCAGCGCAAGCTACCCTGCCCCCTACCCGCTATTCTTTTTTTCGTCTCTAATTCTCTCTCTCTCTTTCCTTTCCTCTTGTCAGTCACTCCCTAACTGACTTTGTGACAACTGCCCACTCCCCCCTCCTCCCGCCCCTTTCTAACTTGGTGGTTCTCTATTTTTTTCTTTTAACAGCTAATCTGGAGATGAATGAGAGCTCTCGCTGGACTGAAGAAGAGATGGAAACTGCCAAAAAAGGTAATACAGAGTAGACCTTTTCTTCTCCTTATGACGTATAACTTCCATTGCTATGTGTTATAATAGAGTCGCCAAAGGAGAGAACACTAGTAGCTCAAGCATTGTTTTTTTTTTTAAGGCATAGACAAGTGACTTCCTGTTAGTGAGGCAGTAACTGCCACGTGCTGCTAGGTTGTTTCTATGCGTGTATGTGTCAGTGAGCCTGGACTGGGTCTGTTGCTCTTTGGAGCCGTTTCCCTGACTCTCTAGGTCAAGGCAATCCTGTCTTTTTATCAAGCGGGCTGTAAAGTCTGCCTCTTATCAGCCAGCCCTTGCAAATGCAGCAGTCATTAACTCAACCTGTTTATTGTCTCTGACTGATTACCCAGAGGCCTATGGCTGATTCAAAGAGGTCACTGACATTCTACCCATTTCCTAGCACCAGTGCTCTGTGTGAGTGCGTTTGACAGTGTTTGTCGCGTGCAGTCCATGAGTCTCACATCCTGATAGGACGTCTCATCTTCAGTGGTTTCTAATGTGTGCTACTCTTTGGATAGGTTATCCCCACTAATCTGTTGCACCAGATTGGATCTGGTTCTTATCTGTAAGGGTATTTAAAAAGGACTAGATTTACATGTTGCCAAAAAAGTAATGTGTGTTGCAGGCAGTAATGTCAATATTTATAAATATCTTTACCTTGCCAAAAGTCAGACTCAGCTGTGTTTTTAAATGCATTTTCATTTATAGATTATTTGGCAAAATCTTGTTTTTAGGTGGCTCAGTACTCTTTGTCAAGTCCTTCTTTCTGCTCTTGACTCAAAACCATTTCATTGCAAGAGGGCTGTTTTGTGGCCATTCGTAGATGATGTGTCATCTTGCTTTGTGTAACTCTCAGTTCTGCTTCTGACTAACTTAACCTGTCCTCCCTCGTAATCAACAGTGGATAAAGTGCCTCTTGCAAGCGGCTATCAGCAGCTTGAGTGTGGTATTGAAACCAAATTTTGGTCATCATTTATCACATCCGTCTCATGCTGTGTCTGTGTGTGTGGTGTCTTCTGCAATTATAGGTTTGTGTATGCGTGCTAGATTGTGTGTTAAGGGGTTATTTTGCGATAACTGGCGCTGGAGTGGTTTGAACACAGTTCCGTGTAGTAATCCCGGTTAATGTCTACAGTTCCATTCTCCTGCAGCGGGATTAGTGGGGCTCTCCATCCCAGAGGATTAGCCTGGCAGCTTGGTGGGAGCCGGGCTTCTATGACAGGCTTATGTAACCACAACCACAGAACCCCAGCTTCAGTCCTGAGGGCCGAAGAGGAGGAGCTGCTCTTGCCGTTTTTCATCAGATCTAACAGCCACCCTCACACCTGCCAAAAGGGATCCCCCCCAATTTCCTCGAAGTATTGAATACGCTTGTCAAGATGCTCTCCCTAGCAGGTGCTTGACATGTATATCTTTTTAAGGTTAAATGTGTTTACCCCCTTAAGCTAAACCGATCCGAATAATAGCATTTACAGTGCTTGGCAGGACTACGGCATTCCAGCATGGCAACGCCAGCCAGCTCTGTCTTCGAGGATGGCATTGCCACACTCAGAGATAGATCACTCTTGTTTTCATTGCTCATAAAGATTGGTACCTCATGCAAGGGACATAGTGGGTTTTAAACCCACTATGTGTGCGTGCGTGCGTGTGTGTGTAAGATATGTGTAGAAAAAGGTTGTTTGTGTGCACTTGGTCCAAGCTGTGTGTGTTTGCATGTGCGCCCTTCTTGGCTGGCGTTTATGTAAGTGCACTAATCTGGCAGGCTTTGCTTGGGTGCAGGCAGTCAGACAGCTGGATAATGGCCCCTGCTCTGCTTTGCTGAAAGAACCCATTTAAAGGAGCAGCAGGTAGAGAATGGCACATTATTTCTTTCCTGTCTTTCTCTCCACTGTTGCTCTATCTCCTTCTCTCGTTCTGTCCGTCTCCCTCGTATGGGAGATGGCAACGGTCCAGATTGGCAAGCGCTGTGGAAGATTTGGCAAGCGCCTCTCTCCCCCACTCACTTTGTTTCTCCCTTCACTCTGTGCTGTTATAGACTGGAGAGAGGTCACATTCAAGATGAAAAGCAGGTCAGTCAGGAAAAATGTGAAAGCCTTTATGCTTTCTCATGGTATCAACATCAACTCCCCCTCCTGTCTCCCCCCTCTTCTCTCTTTGCTTACTCTCCACTTGTGTTTCCTTTCCTTTTCTCCATTGTCTCTGTGGCTCTGCTCTCTCTCTCTCTCTCTCTCTCTCTCTCTCTCTCTCTCTCTCTCTCTCTCTCTCTCTCTCTCTCTCTCTCTCTGCTCTCTTGTTTACTCTTGGACTGCCTGAGTATGTGTTTGCGTCTGTGTGCTCGAGTATTAACAAGAGAGACAGAGAGAGAGAGAGAGAGGGTTCGAGTGAGTGTACACTCACTCATGCGTTTGTGTGTGTGTGTGCACGCAGCGGTGCCTGCTGGCAGACTGAGGTAGGGGGAGGGACGGACCGACCGAGAGAGTGAGGGAGGGAGGAAAAAAAAGAGAGATAGAGGAGAGATCAGATGAGGGGAGAGAGAGGCTGAGCACAAAGCACCGCCCCAGAGTCCCACTTTCCTGTGGAAGTCTTTCCAGACGACCGCCATTGGGGAGAGACACGGCAAAGAAGAACAGACCAGCGCTCAGCAAAGCACAGGGAGCACGAAGTGAGGGAAAAGCAGGGGAGAGGCCACGAGCATGTACTTTTTTAGAGCCTGTCAACCTGACACCGGCTCAAGTATCAAGCCAGCTGGCAGGAAGAGCGCAGAGTCTGAGCTGTTTTCATCTCCTCTGCCCTGGATCGGAAGGCCCAGCCCCGCAGAACTTCCCTCCCTGCCCTCTGGAGATCAGACCGTCTGATACTGTTATCTATTGCAGGGCCACGAGGCGACGGCTGGAGTGACAGGCATGTGACAGACAGGAACAACCACTTTCTGGCCGCACAAGGTGTTGATTGGACTTTCTCTGGGAGGAGCTAATGGAAATACAGTGTCCTGATTGGCTGTGAGGCTACTACCTGCTTCAGTATCGCTGCTGCTAATTGGATGTTTGCTCCATGTGTGTTGCTCCAGCAACTAAGGCCCTGAGTCAACCTGAGCTGTTTAGGGACTGTGCTTTGTGTGCTTTCATACGATGGAATAACCTGGATGTAGCTAGCGGTCATAACAAAGTGACCTTTGACTTTTCAGTAAATTACTTGCATTGTTATTGCTTCAGGTTCAGTTGGTGCAGCAGAGTGTTTGTCTTGCTTGTTTGAATTGGTGTGCAATATGTTTGTCTGAGCATATTTGTGTCGAGGGTTTTTGACGTGAAGGGCTGTCTACTCAGTCCTTCCCACTTGTGAAACGGCTGTAAAAGGTTAATAGTTGTCGGCCATGTGTCCTCTTGGAGCAAATCCGGCTGGTCTGTCTTCTTTTCTTATTTGGAACAGCTGTCCTTGCAATAGCTTTTAGTAGCAGCGATGAATTTTTCAACTAAAAAACCTCTTAACACTTGACAGGTTGTAGGTGTGCAGCAGCTTTTAGACACCAGCAGCTCAGACATGAAAATCACCTCTGTTATGGCAGTTCTTTTTATACTGGCATTCATAAATTCACAGCAAGACAGTGAAAAATACAGGTCTTCTCACATCTGCTGGATGAAACGCAGCTTTTCCAGCCATTTTAGCAAAAGTTTATTTTTCTTTTATCAGTGGATTAAAAAAAGATAGAAACATCTAAATAAGTTTTAGGTAACTTATTTAGATGTATGTTCATTTATTGGTTATGACTTGTCCCCATAAATAAATACAGCCTTGTGAATAATACCCTAAATTAAATTTGTCAACTAATAGACCAGCTTTTATTGCAGCTATTACTTATTAATAGCATTATGCAATAGAGTGTTGATTTCAGAGTTGCTCTGATTAATGCGAAAGTTGAAATTACAGAGCTGTAAAGAGCTGTCCCTTCATCTCCTTTGGCTCAGACTTCTGCTTGTTGTCCTACTTCCACCATTGAGCGATGAGATGCAGAGACCTCTGAACCCATGTCCAAGGTTATCCCAGGAGGTGTTGGCTCTGTGCCTGTTAATAACACCCACCCCTGCTCACAACCCTTCAAGAGACCTGTCCTGTTGCCAGGGCCTGTCAGACTGGCACAGGAAACAAGTGGGTGGTGTAAGCTAAGCCTCTTACAACACACACACACTGTTAATGAGCTGCCTTTAGCTAACAGCAGACTCTGGGGGGGGACACACCGGTGCAAATTCTATTCTTCACTGAGTTGCGCTTACACACCGTTTTCACCCTACATCTCTTTTTTTAGCACACATGCACAGAACCAGAGCGTGCGTGCGTGTGTTTCGTGACAGGTTGATATATCACAGCTCTGGCCCAGCGGGTGCCTGTAGACTCTTGTGTAAGGACAATCATGTGGTTGACTGAGTAAAGGACCAGGGTTTCTTGGAACTGGGTCACATCAAAGTCAGTCAGAATATGACACCGAGTGACCCCAGTTGGGAGAATCTGTGATGTCATTGGTATGACTGACTGTTCAGCCAACACGCCACCTCTCCCCTCTCTCTTACTCCTATACTCAGTTTCTCTGCCTCTGTCTCTACTAAGGAAGCAAATGACATCAAGCCACACTGCTGCTGGGAGAGGGGGACTGTGTCTATGTTGCATTGTGGACTAAACTCCCAGGTTGTGCTACAGTTTTGACAGCTGTAGAAACATATGTTTTATGGCCATTGCCTTACCATAGAGAGACCTTCATACTGTTCACTTGTAGAGATTTTGGTTGGAGATGTTGCTTATGGTACATAAACCAAAATGGTCATTACATTTACAATCTTTACAACAATTGCATTTTACGCGGCTTACATAACATTTTCTTCTCTTCAACTTTATAGAGAATATAATTTGATATGGAGTAGTCATGCAAGGCCACATGTGAACCATGTTTGGCTGTCTTTGTTCCTGTCCTATCCTAATCTCGCTGCCTGTCCATCTGTTAATTGCAGGCCTTCTCCAGTATGGTAGGAATTGGTCCGCCATCGCCAAGATGGTGGGATCAAAAACCGTGTCACAGTGCAAGAACTTCTACTTCAACTACAAGAAGAGGCAGAAACTGGATGAGATTCTGCAGCAGCATAAAATGAAATCGGTAAGCACAGAGACAGTTTTTTTAATCATATTTGCTCCATGTGATGCTGACAAAGGAAAGTCATTCATGTTTTTTGTGCACAACCAAGCCCTAACATTGTTACTGTTTTTCCTTGGGATCTGAATATGTTTGTGCCCCAGGCTGTTTTTATTTAGTGTGTGTTTGTTTTTACCCAGGAGAAAGAGCGAAAGGCCCGCCGTAGGGGCAAAGCCCTGCAGAATGAGGAGACCAGTGCCCCGTATACAGCAGAGGAGGAGGAGATGATGGAGGGATCAGGAGCCAGTGGCAATGAAGAGGAGGCCCCTGAAGATGGAGAAGGTACACCAGTTTACTTCCTTTGAAGGTTTTATTTTACCTCCATTTATCAATTATGGTGTTTATCTTTTTGACCATTATAAATCTTTTACACTTTAAAATAAATTGCTGTATTATTTTTATGTTGAGTATGGGCGGGAACGGTCAAAAGAAGTCATGGTTCGGTGCATACCTCAGTTCAGACATCACAGTTTGGTACAATGGAGGGAAATCAAAACATAAATGCAGAAGGCAATTGTTTTTATTGTTTGTCTCAGACTGTAGCACTTAGTGTCACACAGTCTCTCCCGTGAACTAGCTGCAACAGCCTGAAGTATGTAAAGGAAGATGTAAACAGTGAGCAATTGGTACCCCATGTTATCTCGAGACTCCATATGTAAGTTGTTGACAAAATGAGACAATCAACCAATAAAAAATACAGCATCTCTGTTCTCTGCAAAGACAAACTAAATTACCTGATTAATGCAACGTTATCATGACGTTATGCATAATTACCTATTGACATAAAGTAGTCCCTATTCTTTAGGTTGGATTCAAACCAGTTTAGTACTGAGCCAGAAAGGCCAACCCAGATTTCCAATCGGTCTAGCAATATGTCATGGTCAAACGTGTCAAATGCGGCACTGAGATCAAGTAATACTAAGACTGAAATTTTGCCACTATCTGTGTGAAGGTGGACGTCATTAAAGACTTTGACAAGAGCCGTCTCAGTGCTGTGGTGTGTTCGGAAACCCAACTGAAAGGTATCAAAACTGTTGTTTAGTGACAAGAAATGGTTGAGTTGTTGAAAAAACTATTTTTCAATGATTTTACTTAAAAACAAAAGGTTTGATATTGGCCTATAGTTGCTCATTAGTGATGTGTCTAGATTGTTCTTTTTTAAGAGTGGCTTGATTACTCTAGTTTTCAGTTTCTGTGGAAAGATACCTAACAGAAGAGATCAGATCAGAAGCCAAACAATTTGATACATTTTTTTAAAAACACCCATTGGTAGGATGTCAAGTCAACAGGAGGAGGTTTTCAGATAATGTCCTCCAGGTATTTATGGTTGATTGTATTAAATTCTGTCATATTGGAACTAGTTTTGCTTAAACACTGTGACAACACATAGCCTGCACTTGAAATGGAGGCACTGACTGTTTGTCTAATCTTCAGAATTTTGTCTTTGAAGAAGGAGGCAAAGTCATGGCAGGCCTTGGTAGATATAAGTTCAGATGCTACTGGTACTGGAGGGTTTCTTAACCTATCGAAAGTAGCAAACAAATCACATGAATTATTATTGTTTCTAGCAATAACTTTAGAAAAGAAGGACCACCTTGCATTCCTCAGTTCCAAGGTATAAACGTGAAGTCTCTCTTTTATAGGTGTTATAATAGACCGGGAGATTGTTTTTTTGCCACCTTTGTTCAACTTTTTGACACTCTTTTTTTCTGTTCTCACCAGTAAGACATTTCTCCATGGGGATCTTTTCTTACCAGAGACAACTTTGACCTTAGTGGGAGCAATGGCATCAATAACATTTGCAATTTTAAAGTTGAAATTATCTACATGCTCAGTGACTGAGACCCCAGAGAAGGCGGGTGTGGAGGAGAAAAGCTGAATGAATATTTAGAGATAGTGCCGTTAAAGAGAACACAAGAAGGGTCAGAGAGAGAGCAACGTCCGTCACAACAACCTTGGAAATATTCATACCCTTGGAGACAGTCAAGTCCGGAGTGTGCCCCTTATTGAGCGTGGGATCTGTCACATGCTGAGTCAGTCCATAGTTCTCAAAAACACAACACAGTTCTTTGATCCCTCTGTCCTGGGGGTTACACAAAATTAACACAGATTATAGACAGCAGTTCAGTGAAGTCATAAATGAAGGTTGCACAATATTTAGGTGGCCTGTAGAAATTAAGAAATATAGCTTGACCGGATGACCTTAATTGAAGAGCCACATATTCAAAAGAAGCAACATTTCTTTAACATATTTGCGAATGAGTCATTAAACAAAAAGGTGACTCAACCTCCTTTCTAATCCACTCTAGTCTTGATCATAATACTGGAATTAGGGGGAGCTGACTCGATAAGAACAACAGCACTTTTATTATGGTCTAACCAGGTTTCAGTTAGAATCCAGATTTTATGTTTTTGAGTAATAATACATTCATTGATTACAAATCATTTTCCTGCCAAAGACCTGACGTTTAGTAAGACTAGTGTTAATATGTTTTTATTTTTGGAACAGTATGTAGCTGACAAGGAATGGATGCTAAATTTGCTAAGTTTGCAGTTAAGTGCTTATTCGCCATTCTTTTTCTATTACCTATCACAACATAAATTGAGGACGAATTGAATACACAGGGCCTGGGCTTGTCTTAGAAAGAGTCATGAGTGCCACTACGCGTGCAGCCTGGACCCGGAACATATCAGTTAAACCGGATTTTGCACACAAGCATCCTTATCAGTCTGGGAAAAAAGGAGTCCCCTGCCATCCTGGCAGAGGTGCCTGGCATTTTACTTTTGGTCAGGGTCGAACGATGGGGGAAGGAAGGGGTGTACATTTGGTTCCAGCATTCACCAGCTGCTTCTTCTAGTCAGTGAACTCCAACATGGGGATGGGGAAAGAGGGGAAAGGGTGAGTGGAGACAGTGATGGATCCTCAAAGCTTTCGTGGTTGGTAAGGGGGTTTAAAGGGGTGTTGGACGGCTGAAGGGGTGTTGAGGTTTAGCATCTCTGCTCTGTGGTCTCCCACGGTCAAATCTTTGCTCAGGTGGGGGCTGTGGTAGATCACTGCCACACTTTGTTATGTCTTCCTCTTGTTTAGATTTGTCTTGTGTCCTTGGCAGAGGGAGCAGATGTGTAAAGCAGAAAGTAAAGTAAGTTTTCTATTAGGTTAGAGGTTAACCGCTTACTCCTGGCTTGTTAACGAAAAGTCCATCTGCTTTTAAAAGATGTCTGCGATCCCAGAAATGTTAAAATTGTCTCTCAGCTCCTCTTCTCACTGCCGGTGTAGGGCAACTGATACACATCTGTGTTTAGGGAGTTGACTGTGTTCAGCAGTTTGATAAAGTCCAGTTTCTGCAATTCAGACTGTTGCTTTACAACATCATGTGACCCTATATGCAGTATAATGTTCTTCACAGTTGGATGTGCTGCCACGCTATCCGGGATTCTTTGGGTCAAGTTAGACAACATGTTTTGGGGAAAAGAGAGTATTTTGGTGTTTTTACTGCTCACAATCAGGGTTTGAGACCCAGTTTTAAGCTTTCCCTTTAGCTTTTTACTTTTTGAATTGCTCTGTCCTTACCCTGCTGTGTGACGATGAGACAAAATCCCGGTCATCAGATGGATGTCCAGCGTCTTGCAGCAGAGGAGCAAATCTGTTATTCAGTTGCACACTCAGTTGTTGCACACTCAGTCGCTGTGCCCTGCTCGTTAGTCGTCCTCCCATTTGCCAGGAAGATGATTTGCACTTAGGCTTCACACCAGAAGAGTTCTCATGAGGACTACCACTTGTTGATTTATTACCCGTTCCACAAAACTCTTGTTTCTTTGTAGTCTTGTTGGGGCTAATTAGTTGTGTGTTAGCATGCTTTTGTCCATTGTTTTAGTCATTTTCACATGACCCGTTCACTTCCACGTTCCCTTCTAATTGTTGAACCTGAAGTGCAGTCTTCTGAAGGAGTTTGTAGTAGTTATCCACGGAGAAAGGAGGCATCTTGCTGTTAATTAGCTTTAGCTACAGTCACTGTAGAACAGGCTTGAGCTATTGGTAGGCCACGCTCACGCAGAAAAATGTTGAAATATGAAAATAGAACTATGTCTACAAAAAATGTATAGTCCATTTTCTCGCTAGATTTTGCAGCTTTTTAGACCATCGTAGCTGCTTGATTTCTAAAAAGCGACTAGCGACAGATTTAGCGACTTTAGACCACCAGGGGGAAAGCAACATATACTATATTGTAATTATTTTCTATTCACAATGTTCAGAATAATCAGTCCACGGCTCTTCTACCAACAGCACTTTACTTTGGCCATGAACAGCAGGGAGTTAGCCGACACAGCTACTAGGCTTTATGCAAATGATACATGATGACGTCAGTAATGTGCAAATGAGCATATGACGTAATTTAGCAACTTTTGGAGCTACTGCTAGCTACTTTCTTGGGGAAAGAGTTGTCAACAATGGGCATACCTAATAAAATGGCAGCTAATATGATGTAATGTACCAACGGAACTCTTTTAGCTTCCTGTTAGCTTAAAGAATCGTGTTCAGCATTGACAAACAAAAGCATTCTGAAAATACTGCAGGTTGTTGATAGAAGTAGACTGTGTAGACTGCACTTTCTCAATGTGCAGAAGCCTCGGGGGATTACGTTCGTCATCCCAATTAATTTTGTGTTCCTCCTTATTTTACAGTGAAACCAGATTAGGTAGAAGGCTGGCACTGTGAGGAATCTGGTTTAGCAAAAAGGGATGGAGAAAAAAATGAGAGAAAAAAGGACAAGGAGATATAAGCCTAATCTTGTTTTCTGACTCCAGGTGGAGCCAACAACAGCTCTGACACAGAGAGCTTGCCCTCGCCACACTCATCAGAGGACAGCAAGGCTAAGGAAGAAGGCTCGGGCAGGTCAAAGGCCAGCTCCACCACAGGGGACAAAGAGGCGTCCGGGTCAGACATTGGCCAGGCAGGGGATGAAAAGCCGCCAGTCAAGGAAGATGGAGAATCAGCCATCAAGCAGGAGATAAAGACTGAGACAGGGGAGCCCAACAAAGATCAGCTGCAGCCAACACCACCCAGCGATGCCATAGATAAAAAACCTTCTACAGCAGAGATGGAGGATGTCAAAAGCTCCACCAAGAGCTCCAAGAAGCACCATGGGCCAAATGCAGGTTCCCGTGACAGTGACTCTAGTGCCACTTGCAGTGCTGATGAAGTGGAGGAGACCGACACAGACAAAAACAGGTAAGAGCTCGTCGCAAGATATATAGTTGAAATAAGATTGTTTTTACACCTGCCAGAAAAGAACACAAATTTCCCTTCTTTTTAGATAAAAAATTATGTTATACCATATGTTTTTGTTTTATTATTATATCATTGGGCCTGCTTCTTGTTGTCAAAGGGCTTTTGGTTTTTGAGCAGTGGTTTACTCGGTGTCCTACTTCTCTGGTCTACCACAGCAGACACCAGAAAATAAAGCAGTGAGGGTTTTGAAGTGCTATTAGTTGCCTAGCTACGCTGTAGAGCAGGGAAGCCATATTTGGCAAGCCACTTGTGTGTATACAACAGGTTGCCATGTTGCTCTTTTCTAACAACCAGAGAGTTTATCTGTACTTTGTATGAATGAAGTGTGTGTGTGTGTGTGTGTGTGTGAGAGTGTGTGTGTGTGTGTGTGTGTGTGTGTGTGTGTGAAAATTGGGTGTCAAAGTGCATGGGAGGAGTGATTAGTCTTGTTTGCACGGTATTTGTTAAATTTTTTCCATGATAGCATGTACTGGCAGACCCGGGGGAAAAAGCAGCCCTCTCTGCCAAAGCAAACAGAGGGAATGTGTGTGTGCGTACCGTGCATGTGTATATACACTTTTGTGTTGTTGTGCATTAAAGTGTCTGTCTGTCTGTGATTCAGAGTGTAGTGTGTGCTTTCGACAGATGTGTGAGACATGGATATGGATTTTTATTTGCAATTTGTTTCCACAGTCTCAAGCTCTGTCAACACATATCCTGTGTACACCAAGCAGCCACAACATTAAAACCACTGACCGATAAAGTAAATAACATTGATTATCTCATTTCAATTGAACCTGTCAAGGATTGGGATATACTATATATCTTGAAGCTGAGGTGTTGGAAGCAGAATGAGCAAGTGTGAGGATCTGAGCAACTTTGACAATTGTGTTGGCTAGACGACCCAGTGTGCGGTGGTGAACCTGCAACAGGGCCATGGGCACCAAAAGCTCATTAATGTGCTTGGGGTGCGAACGCTAGCCAGTCTTGTCTAATCCCTCAGAAGAGCTACTGTAGTACAAACTGCCACAAAAATGCAGGTTATGATAGACGTCTCAGAATAAACAGCGTATCCCAGCTTTCTGATTATGGGGCTGCATAGTCACAGACAATTCAGCGTGCCTGTGCTGTCCCCTGTCCACGGCCAGAGGCACTTGCAATGGATCTGTGAGTGTCAACACTGGACTATGGTTTATCGGAGGGAGAGATGGAACCAGGATGCACTATGGGAAGAAGGCAAGCCGGTGGAGGCAGTGTGATGCACTGCTGGGAATCTTTGGTTCCTGGCATTTATGTGGATATTACCTGACATGTACCACCTACCTAAACATTGCTAAACTGTTGTGGACCAAGTACACCCCTTTGTGGCAAAGGTATTGCCTGATGGCAGTGGCCTTGTCCCATCTATCGAGGCCCCACCTTGCACCTCACAGGACTTAAAGAATATGCTGCTAATTTCTTGCAAATGATGTGTCAGATCTGTTTTGGGCGGCACGAGGGGGGACCTTCACAATATAAGACGGGAGGTTTTAATGTTGTCCCATGTATTCCTTCTTTCCTCCATATTTTGAATACTTAAATAGTATTACACTCTGTCATACACTGAGTGAGGTTTTGTGACTGTGCCTGTCTCCTGCGGGAATGGGTAGGCAGGCACGTGGAAACATAATCAGAACCTCTGCCCTCGTTTCAGAAAAATTCTAATGAAATGTTGTATTTGGGATCAAACTAGCAAAGCCAACAAGAGAAGCCACTAACTTATTTCTGTCTCCGTGTGTGTAGAATGAATTCTCCACGGCCAAGTCTTCTAAACTACGCTCATGATGGAGTCATATCCTCGACACTGCAGAAGCCCATGGACCTGAAACAGCTCAAACAGAGGGCTGCTGCTATACCACCTATTGTGAGTCACTAGTTGAACTTATTTGATCATTGTGTGTATTTTTCCTTTTTCACCTCATACATCACACAACAGTTAAGTGAAGAGCATATCAACTTATTTAGTTTTGAAAGGGTATTTGACCCTGGTAGTGTTTTGAAACAGAAAACTGATTTGCCCAGCTCTCTCACTATTGTACGCTGGTATCAATGCTGTCCCTGTCTCTCTGCTTACAGAGATAACAGTATAGCAGGTGGAATTGTCAAGTTGTGTTTGTATAAAATAAGCCAGCCAGATGCTGGATGATGGGATAGATTGCTTTGTGGAGAAGAAATTTGATCTCAGGCATTAGGGATATTTTAGCTCACAAGGAAACAAGATATGTTGATTAGCTATGATGTTTATCTGATACTGTATGTGGCTAACCATATGTCAAATGCCAGGAAGAACTGGGCTTGTGTTATGCGTGTGGTGTGATTGTAACCTTTTTCTTTCCCTTTCATCCTTTGTGTAGATGCCAGAAGCCTCAATGCAGGGCGGTCAGCGGAGTGGAGGTGGTAAGGCAGTGCTGCCCCCCCACGCCCTGGCATTGTACCAGCAACAGATCACCATGGCTCATGGGGAGTCCTCTCAGGAGGTCAAAATGCTGCAGCAGCAGCAGCTTTCAGGCCAGCCAGGCAAGCAGCAGCCATACACCTCGCAGGCAGACGGAGACAGGGAGGCTCTTCACAGTAGCAGTCCTCGTATTCACCTGCACAGCCCCTCCACCAGCGACAAGGATGGTACGCACACCTCCATCATGACAACAAAAACTTTTATTGTCTACAGACTCACAGTAGCTGAGAAATCTGTTAAGTCACCAGCCATGTTAATACTTCACAGTCATATATTACGTAGATAAGTATAGGATGTAAGCTGCGAAAGTTACAAATATAGGAACCCCTCTCACAATTTCCATCATTCGACTTTTTCCCATCATTTTCTTTCGGTATGATCCCTAATATTACTCGTCTGCCAGCTGTAGGTATGCATGTGTAATGTGGTACATTGCTAAAGTTGTTCATTTTAAAGTGGGTAAATGGAATCAAGAGACAAAGATTGGCACTGTAAATGAGGAATTGTGTTAAAAAGAAAATGAAGGTTAATGAAAGGCCTGCATATTCTGCAGTTTTAGCAGCATTTGATCTAGTTTTACTAGTTGGTCTCTGCGACATGCTTTAACCTTGAGTTTATGTTCTCTAGTGTTAAGGGTATTCAAGTGTTTCTGGGACACTTGTGTAGTGGGAACTGCTAAATTATCTGGTATTGCTATTGACCCAGAAGGGAATATAGTCTAGTTCAGTACACTTACTGTGATCATGTGGCATGGGAATCACAGTGTAAGACTTTTAGCTATGGTCCAGACAAAGACAAGTCTTTTAAGACCAACTGGGCACAGCCGTGATCTGTGAAAAGTACAGCAATCATTTTGTATGCATTTAAAAAAAAGAAGAAATGGCATAAACAGCCCTTTATACAGTGCCTGACACAGAGGCAGGTGCAGACATTTTTTGCAGGCTACATGGTAGCTACTATTGACTAGCATTAGGCTGTTGGCCAATACACAAGTCACTTAAAGTGGTAAATATAGATAAGTGTTTATGTAGTTACTGCATGTTTTTGTGTGCCGGAGAAAAGTCTGTGAGGATGCGATGATCTGTGGTGTGTTTGTGTCCCTTCAGAGCTGGAAGGCAACGAGAGGTGGTTACTGACCCTCCTGCAGGGATTAAGTAGGTTCACCCCTTGCCACACCATTCCCTTTTTAATTACACCTTAACCACACCACAGGGTGATCACCTCCTCTATTGGATTTTTACTGTGTGTACATTACAATTATTATTAGCAGTGGCTTGTTGTGTATGTTGGCGTATTAATTTAATGGTGATATCACCCTGGCTGGGAAGTATCGCAAAGGGGCTCTCTATGCTTTAGACAACAATGACATTGGTGTTGATGTTGTTGACAACAGTGAGTGGCGGTTGAGGGACAGATTCTTGGATGAGTGGAGGCCTAGCTGAGTGCAATGCTCTGGTCCTGACTCTATGCGTTGTTGTTGCAGAAAAGTCCCGGGCTTTCTCTCCACACGGTGAAGCCAAGAAGCAGGCACTGGGCCCTGATGACATGAGGACCTCCAACTTGGGTCGACCAGTGCTGTCCCGCTACCCCATGTCCCCGCGAGACATGGCCAAGATCACTCACGACCAGCATCTGCTCCACTTCAACTGTGAGTCTTTTCTGTTCTTTATATTCTTAAAAGCCTCAGTCGTTAGATATATTATATATTGTATTAGGGTAAGTTTGAACAATTCCTCCACTTGTCCTTTTGCCAAAACTCAAATGGTCATATCTCAATCTCATAATCTCTCCTGCCTTCCAGCGTTCCAGCAAACAGGCCACCCCTCCCTTCCTAATCTGCCACAGGACAGTGGGAGACTAGCAGCAGTGAGGCCCGTCACCATGCCAGAGCCTCCGCCACTCATTTCCTCCACCAAGCCAGGAGGCTCCATCACACAGGTATAGAACCACAGAAATGAAAACCAGGACTTTTTTCTAGTTTGCACACAGAAACCATGGAATTTAAAATTATTGTTATTTTCAATACAATCCTAGTAGCTCACTTAGATATCCACCAAATAAAAAGTAAGGCATTAATAGGAAACAATATGACAATAGAATCTGACACTTATTTTTACACTTGAGCAATGATACTGTATATCACCATTATGACCAAATACTTGTTTCTTCAGGGCACGCCAGTGCAGTTGCACAGCCCAGCTCATGGGTTGGACCACGGGAAAATGACCCCCACACAGATGGGGTTGTCTTGGATGGATCAGAGGAAAGTGGGTGAGTACAATTGTGTGTAGGGACCAGAACACTTTAATTATTTTCCTTAAAGTTGCCATCTACTTCTACCACACACATCACAACTAACATTAAAGTCTGATGCATCACAACAGACATGTCTTCCTCATTACTGTCTCTCCAAACTCTTATACACTAAACAGCAGGTCCTTTCCCCGTGATAAAGCAGGAACAGTTGTCACCTCGCAGCTTGTCCTCTCAAGGTGACATGTCAACCCAAGGCTCGCCGCATGATAGTGCTGCTGGACGTGGTGGGTGGCTCAATTTGTCTTGTCTTGCATTTGATTTCCATATGGTTATGCTTCAACAAAGTTATTTTTTTTAAATAAATGTGGAGAACTTAATAAACCCATGCTTAAATACATTTTATACAGCAAGCAGAAAAAGTGATCTAAACAACCTGTAGCATTTGCTTTGATTCAAACCGTGCTCCCATGTTGGCTTTGCCAACCTTGCAGAACTTTTTAAAAACCTTTATTCCCAATTATTAACATTGTGTTCCACTCCTCTTAATACTGCCTTCCTTTCTTACTGTATTTACATACTATATTTTCAGGTTCTATTCCAGCTGTTCAGGGGGGAAGTATCACTAAAGGTATCCCAGGGACCAGAATGCATCCAGATTCCTCAATCTCCTATCGAGGGGGTTCCATTACTCAGGTGAGCTCAGACCAGCAAAGTACTGAGTCTAAATCCTTGGTCCTTCTTAAGCCTAATCTCTCTCGCTCTTTGACAATCCCAGTAGAGATGTGCTGTGGATACTTATTTTTTTCTACATAACTAAGCTGCACGGTCTAGGCTGAATCAAATGAGTTAAGTCAATCCAACTTTGATATGTTTCAGAGCTCAAGTAACTTAACAATCAGAAAAGGTATCTGTTGGTTTAGACTTGTTTCATAAATCACTTTGAGTAATTAGCTTTAGCTTTGTGTATTTATTAGGTGTTTTTTGTTGATATTCTTAGGCTGTTAGTTTTATATAGGACAACTGGTGTTTTAATCTCCCATATGTGCAATTTGTTGTTGCTATGTTGGGTGTGGCAATTTGAACGTGAGTGCGTTTTCAAATATTCTGCTGACAGTGTTCACATTTGAGTGGTGCGTTACGACATAATACTGGCAACCAGTTCTGTTCCCCTTTTATTTGGAGAACCCCTGAACAACCTCTGAAATTGATTTGAATAAGTCGGTTAAAAATGAATCACTGCAAGTGAGCCGTTATGTAGATTTAGGAGAGACCTGTTATAAATAAGATGCCACTTGGCTCAGTGTTTCACTTCAGATTACTGTAAAGGAGCAGCACACTCAGGTTAATGTGAATTTGTTCAGAGGCTAATAGATGTAAATGGTGAACTGAAACTGACTCTATGTTAAACTGTGCTTAAGGTTCATGGTAGGAGCATCTAATGTTTCTGGTACAAAGACATCCCAGACTCGTAATTTAACATGACCACAGCACTGAGTGGCCCTGTCACCCTAGCAACAGGTACACACTGTACCGTGTCTGTTCCCTCTTGTATTTATCTATTCACTCTTGACTCTGGCTAAACCCAGTCATTGATATGCTGACTGTAATATCACATCCCACTGGCATACACGAGTAAGCGAGTGTTGAGGGGGCTGTTATCCACAATGATGGATTAGTAACGAGAGGGTGAAAGTGATAAAGCATAATCATTGCCATTGTAAAGGGACAGATCATTTGTTTGTTTAGCTTGCAGCTAGATTAACAAGCAGATTTGGCAATGTTGCACTTTCTTAGGGAGTTGATGTGGATTGCTTTGGTCAGGGCCTTTCAATCCTGTAAACACATCACTCCATTACGCGAAACCTTACAAGCCTGGCTTCCAACCATTAGCAGTCTTTTTGGAAAAGCTGCAACCAATAGACAAGAAACGTGATCTCAAGCACTACTGCCCCTCCTACTCAACCGCCTACCCCCGCTCTCAAGCAGTGTAGAAATATGACTCATACTCAGGCTACGAGTGATGTAACTCAGGGTTTGAAGCCTGTTGTCATCTATTGTTACACCTCCGCTTCTTCACAGAGTACTTCTTTGTATTTCCCAGCTGTGTTTTGTTATGTTTCTTTGTTTATTATTTATATTTTTTGGAACACTGTAATTTCACACCATTGTAAGACATACTCTTTCTGGGGCACAAACAATTCAAGAAACAGAATACAATTTATGTATGTAACAAAATGCATTACAGTTGGCTCCAGTTATCCATTTCAACAATCATGAAAAGAAAAACAAAGATGTTTCCCAGTCACCCATACTGTCTTTAACATTATAGTATTAAGGTTGTTTTTACCTGCTCTGTGACTCCGAAAAAGCCCTTAGAAGCGGTTTTCCAAACAATTTTTTTGACAGGCTTTTATAACGGACCGTTAGTTAGTAGCTATATTTGAGTCTCTTTTCAGTTCAGCAATGGTTATGTGCTTTAAAATGTCTATCTTATCCACTGTAATGTTTCATGATAGTGCTTATCCCTATTAAAGGCTATATTTATATTGAGTGAATTTTCCAGTATTCATCCAATCGCTTTAGCCTTACTTGTACGTGGGCATTGCTATTGGTTGCCGCAAGCCAGTGCAGGAAGTTAGCAAAGATTAGCCTGTTGGGAATGCTACATAGCCTGGTGCTGCCTGGGAAGACAAGTTTAAGTTGGTTTGCTGAGAAAGAGGCTTGATCTTATGTGATTTTGGAATGTAGATGTGGTTCTGAAATCTGTCTGTAAATGGCTGCTACTGATTGTCAAGGCTGTCTGTTCAATCTCTTGTAGGTCCTCGCTACCATTTGTCATAAAAACTATATAAACTATATATAGACTTTCACTTAGGAACAGCCACTGCTGCAAAATGTGATGATAAAGTGGTGTTATGTCTCCCCTCTTGGCCACAGGGGACACCGGCTGATGTGCTTTATAAGGGAACCATAACCCGCCTGATCACAGAGGACAGCGCCAGCCGTGCTGAGAGGGAACGGGATGAGGCCCTGTCTAAAGGTCATGTGGTCTATGAGGGCATAAGTGGGCACATTCTTACATATGACCGTGAGTACATCTGGTTGGCTGCAGTATATTTTGTGCCATGGCCAACAATCATTTTCATTTTGCGTTAGATCTGGCACAATACTGCACCTTAAGTCATTAATGCAAGTTATATGAACTCATTTAGTACCATCCCTAAACTAAGAGATACTATTTACCTAATTATAGAACCATTTCTGTCATTTGTAGGCCCTCCTTCTCAGCCCCCTAAAGATGAGGGCCGAGGCCCCGGGCAGTCTGGGGAAATTCTAGGCCTGAAGCGTCCTTATGACATTATGGAGGGAGGCATCTCTAGGGGACTGCCTATGAGGGATTCACTGTCGGCTGCCAACTGTGAAGGTAAGAGATGACCAACTTAACAGTCTGACACTCCCACACAACTGTACAACAACTGCTACCGTATCAAATCCAGTTTGACCCTTGTTTTATCACATTCAGCTCACATTTATTGATGAAATCATTTACCATAATTTTACTACTTTCCGCCTTAGGTCTGATTGGTCGAGCCATGCCTCATGATAGGGACAGTCCACACCACACACCTTACAAGGATGCTCATCACATCCGTGGTTCCATCTCACAAGGTAGGATGATGCCTCGATAGAAAACGTGAACGTCAGAATTTCTGTTATTTTTCTAAATGTATTGAGAAAAGTCAATATGTGTGCAAAATGTTTGAACTGAATGCAAATGTCTCTGCTTGCAAGATAAGGGTCTTTAATATTGATTTTCGCCTCTGTATCCATTCTGTGTTTTTCCTGAAGGTGATCACTCATTGTGCTTCAACCGACCGCTTTGCTCACTCAGCAGAGCTGCAGCGAATCATATTAAGATACAGATTGCCTGAAATCATCCACTGGCAGGAGTACTTTGATATTAATAGTCATATTAATCTATCTTACAACAGTAAAGTTACATAGCCATTTTGTCTCATCTTGCTCAGAGATAGTAGTGGATTAAGCTGCTCTCAGAGGCCCTGCTGGTTCAGCTGAGCTGATTAACCCCTATCAGGACATTTCTTTTAGGGCTGGGCAATTTATCTATATATGAAGCTGGATATCACACAAGTTTTGACTTTTCTTGGTTTTAAAGGCTGCATTACAGTACGTAAAATGATGTAATTTTTTTAACTTACCAGCTGTTTTATAATTTGCCTTCACACAATGAGTCATTGTATCCACCTTACTGATGATTTTTTTTAAATCTCATTATGTAAATATTTTGTTGATGTGCCAATAGTAAAACCGAAAATATCAACATTGATGTACTTTATTTGTCAAAAATATTGTGATATTTGATTTCCTCCAAATCACCCAGCTCTAATGTCTTTGTGTCTCTTTGTTTCTCCATCTTTGAGTTCCATTCTGTCTATGTTATGGAGAAAAATATGTCATGCCGCCTACTCTTGTTTGAAGAAAAAAAGGATTGACAAAATTTTTGTGTGACTTCAGGTATACCTCGTCACCTGGACCCTCAGGATGGCTACCTGAGGAGAGACGCTAAGCAGATGAAGCGAGAGGGCTCCCCACCCCGTGGGCCCGGTTCACTTTCCGACCCAATGAAGGGCAGAGAGACCATGGTGCCTACGGTGAAGGAGGCTGGGCGCTCCATCCACCTCATTCCTAGAGAGGAGCTGAGACAACCTACCAAGGAGGTCATCATAGCACAGGTACATATTGTGTATTTTGGGCTACTATTAGATCCGTAGAAGAGGTACACCTGATGGATAACTTTAGCTTTGGTTGTTGGTGTTAGCCATGCTGTTGTAAACACATGCTATTGAGCTAATAAACAGTTAATATTCCATCGTAGTCCAGGTTATCATTACATCTAGTAAAATGAAAGAGTTCTAAAAAAAGAAACACATGCTAACAACACATGCAGAGGCTATCTAACCCTTAATGTTTCGCCCTCTTTACACTTATCTGATTTATTCCTGTTGTGCTTCTCTTCAGGGAACACCTATGAAGCAGGAGGCAGCTGCTTCAAGTAAACGTCATGATGTCCGCTCCATCATAGCCAGTTCACCACGTTCCTACCACAATGCAACCTCCCACTTGGAGATGCGTGCTGAGAGGGGCCGCTACGAAGAGGCACCAAAAGGACGGCCTAGCGCAGTGGTCAGTACAGCTAGCACGATTGCACGCTCTTCTCCGCTTACATTGGGGTCAGAGCAGGGAAGCAAGACCCATCATAGTCCAGTGGGCTACGAGGACAAGGGCGCCTTGAGGGCCCCTTACCCTGGGCCTTCGCACCGTGGTTCCCCTCTGTCCAGGGAGGCAAGCCAAAGGCAGCATGACGGTGGGTAAATCTCATACAGTCAAGACAGCTGAAATAATTGTGAACAAGATGGTTCACCCCAAGACTGTGCATTAAATTCAGTTTCCTTGTTTCAACTCCAGGTTCCAGTAAGAATCCTTCTCAAGAGCGCAAAGCCACACCAACCCCCAGGGAAATGAGTGCCACCAAATCACCACTCCAAGGTGTTCCAGATCAACAGACCTATGAGCGTCTGCTGCAGGGTCTTGGGGCTGCGGATGTTTACCGTCAAATCCCCATAGCCTTTGATCCTGCGTCACTGCCCCGTGGCATCCCCATTGACCCAGGTAAAGCCACAGTCAAGTTAAATAAAAAAATAAAAATAATGTTCCCTCTTTGATGTTTTAATGTCATTGTGACCTGATCAGACCTCTTCTAAATTGAGGTTGATTGAGCTTTGCTGGTGGTAATTTGAGATCACCAAAATCTGTTTCCAAAATCCATAATCATAAAGGCCCACTGTAAGTTATCCATGCTTCAGAAAATGCAGCCTTGCTTGCATCGGTGCAGTGAGAGTGCCGTTGTACAGGACTCAGGTAAACAAATCAAAAATCTGAAACAAACTGTAGAGAGAGGAAGATGTCAGTCAAGCACAGATCTGTACATGCCCAAACAGTCCTGAGAAAACTTATAATCAAGAAAAATAAGTGAAAACATCTGTGTGGCCATTATAGCTGGTTATTTAGTCCAATATGACTGACAGACATTTCCAGACAGACGTTTCTTGACAGACGTTTCTTACTCTTCATACACAGCGGCATACTACTTGCCTCGTCATCTAGCACCCAACCCGGCCTACCCTCATCCCTACCCCTACCTCATTCGAAGCTTTCCTGACACTGCAGCCCTGGAGAACCGCCAGACGCTGCTCAATGACTACATCACCTCCCAGCAGATGCATCAGTGGCCTGCAGCTGCTGCCATGGCCGCCCAGCGCTCAGACCTGCTGAGGGGCCTTAGTCCACGAGACCAGCCCCTTCCTCTCTCCTACTCAGCAGCCCCACGCGGTAAGGCTATCTGACTTGACAACACTATTTGTTTAAGGTTATGTTCGCATTGGCTTTTAAAGATATTTGGCAAACTGAAAATCTTTTTTCAACAGAATAACTGTAAACTCAAAAATGAGTGGGCTGAATCACTTTTGAATCAATAGAGCTTGAATCTATTCATGAATGTGAATTGATTTTTTTTTTTACGCCACACCCCTACTGTTAGTGGCTTACTTAACCTAGTATCTCACACTCAACTCAGGTGGATAATGCATTGACAAGTATTTCTGTATCATGCTCTCTAAAAAGGTTGTAAACTTTGTTGGATTCAGCTATAGTGAATACATTTTTCTGTAGCCTTTGTCAAATGCTCTTGGTATTTTTGTGTTACTTGATTGTTACTGATTTTTATCTTAAGCTGCATGTTGCATGCCCAGCTTGGGTGGCATTTGTCTGGCACACGTTGTGGGCAATCAGCTGGTGTGATGCATCAAGCAGCAGGTACAGGTAATTAGAAGCTACTGGAGAAGGAATCGTCTTGACGGTTCGTTGTCGTCTTGAGTCACTTTAAATTATCTTGGCAAATAGAGCTGGGTAGTAATAATGAAACTGATATGATAATTCCATTGTCCAAATTAACAACTCCATGCTAATTGTAATTTAAAACTAACAATTAGTTATTGACGTGCAGCCTCATGCAAGGGATAACAGTGGACCACAATTCTTCTTTAAACTTCAGTTTGCATACATTTGTCATATTGGAAATTATTCTTAATATTGTAATGATGATTTTAAAACAGTGCCCAGCCCTATTGGCAAAGCCTCAAATGAATATAACTTGCAACAGCAGTTATGATCTATTTGTCCTTATAAATCATATGTATAACTCAAGGTTACAGAAATGCATGTAAGTTTCTGAAAAGTTGTTGAATTGTAGAGTCAATGGGTAAGCATTATATTGAAATATACTCAATGAGATATCAAACAATAACAACCCAGAACTGCAGGTATTTACAGGAACATGTCTTGCATCATTCATTAGTGCCCCAAAAAGAAGAATCTAATCAGATTTAATTGTATTATCTCATTTTAGTGGTTTGTAAACATTCACTTATTTTTTCCTGATTTTGTGTTGATTCCACATTTTCCACATTTGAATGAGGTGGTAAAGACTTACCTGTTAAATTACCTTTGTTATGTGGACCAGTACTAGAAAGCACTGTTATGCTTTATGTACCTGTTATCCCCTAAATCAAAACACATCTGAACCAGCTATCAGGCTTCCTTTACCCTTCTCTTCTTTCTGTCCCCTAGGGATCATCGATCTTTCTCAGGTGCCACACTTACCTGTCCTGGTCCCTCCTTCTGCAGGGGCAGCCGGCTCCCCAATGGATCGCATCACGTACATTCCCGGGGGGACCACCAACTTCCCTGGCAGGCCTTACACCACCTCCCCCATCTCACCTGGTACAATTCAATTCAAAAAAGCAAACTTTCCTACAGATTAAATATGTTGCACCCTGTGTTGTTTTAATACAAAAATTCTGTTTACGTTTTTCTGTACAGTTGGGTCCTCGCACATAAACAAGATGCAAGGCACATCTTCAGAACGTGAGCGTGAAAGAGACCGGGAACGTGACCGAGAGAGGGAGAGAGACAGAGAGCGAGAGAGAGAGAGGGAGCGTGAACGCGACCGAGAGAGAGAACGGGAGAGGGACCGGGAAAGGGAAAGGGACCGGGACAGAGAGAGAGACCGAGACCGAGACAGAGAGCGTGACAGAGAGAAGGGCGGGTCTCTTGGAAATGTGGAGCACGCACCAATCTGGCGACCAGGTGTGGAGAAAACAGTTTTTCATTTTTTATGTACAAGTTACTTTTAACTTGTAAAATACTGGCAGCTCAAATGTAGTTTTATGAAAGAATAATGCAATTTCGAAATTAATCTGTTTGTCCCTTTCAGGTACAGAGCACAGCTTGGCAAGCAGCAGCAGCAGCAGTGTGAGACCTTCCTCCCAAACGTATAGCCACCAGCATTCCCCAGTGTCTCCTCGCACCCAGGAGAACGTGCAGCAGAGGCCAAGTGTCCTGCACAACACTGGGGGCAAGAGTCTTTCTGTCAGCGAACACTCCAGCCCATCTGTGTTTCGGTAAAATGCATTTTAGTTTTGTTTTTAAATTGACAACTCAGGGGATATTTACCTGAGCAAATGTCACAGAAGCATTCACAGCAGGAAGAACATTGATGTGTTGTTTACTAAGCATGTTTTGTTTGACCCGCCAGGTCCATGTCCTCTGGACCGGCCCGCTACCAAGGTTACCCTGGCCACCTCCAAAGGACAGGTTTGCCCCCTGAGGCCTACCCACCTGCCATGGACTCAAGTGGAGCCAAAGAGCAGAGTCGCGATGGAGGCAAAGCCAGAGGTGGTCTACCTAAGCACGTGCAGGACCAGCACGGGCCCTCCAGTAAATCTGACCCTAAGTTGTCCTGCCCCAGCCCAGGAGGAATGTACCCAGGTTCCTATCCCTCGGCTTCAGGCCGGCCCCAGCACCTGCTGCCTCCCCAGTCGGATAACCCTGGCCGTGGAGAAAGCGGTACACCTAGTAGGGAAAAGACTCAAAACAAACCGATGTCCATTCAGGAACAAGAGCTCCGAGCACTCGGTAAGACCACAATGACTGCGGCCAACTTCATAAACGCGATTATTATGCGTCAAATTTCTTGTGAAACGGGGATGGCAGAGACGGGCTCGCTTGTTGCCAGCTGCGCCACTGATGGTAAGACGCTCTGGATCCCAGGGTCCCCCTCATTACCCAGACCCTCCCCCGTCAGTCTGTGGCCTATTGCACGCTGTGGTGGTTGGCATTATCAAATCAGCCCAATTCATTTACATTATTTTTTTCCTTCAATGCTATACTTTTTTTGCTTTTTTGCAGTTATTAGTTTTTCTTTACAAACTTAAAGACCACCAAGGGTGCCCTCTGGAAAACTAAACCTCTAGCCTGTCCAAATTGGACCTGGCTGGCTGAGATTAAATGAGAACAGGCACTTTACAACTCTGATAGCCTATTGATAAAATAGTAACAACTCAACAAGGAATTTTCCATGGAGATGATCCTAGGTGTCCTTTAAGGTTTTATAATAAGACAGCTATAGATGGTGGGACATTAAGGCGAAACATCCTTTGCTGCTTATTTTCATTTTCTTTTCGTAAAGGATGTGACTTTAACATGTGGCACCCCTCCTCCTCCCATTCGGCTGCTAACTTTAAACAGAATATTTCACCACATGTAAGCGGGCGTGACAAGAATATTTTAGACACTGGAAAAGGTAGTTGACTGCAGGAGGCTTTTATAACCCATGTTGATGAGACTGCCTGTAATTCAAACACTTTTGTCACTTTGTACATGCGGTGGCTCCACTTCACTACTGCATGTCTTTCCTGTAGATACTCATAGTCGTATCAGAAACACATTGGGCTGGGCACTACTTTAGACAGTGACCACATGTAACCCAGATGACTAAAGGGGAATAGAGAATTGGTGTGACAGTCCCTTTCATTAAACCTCATTGTAAGCCTTACCAACCACCAAACTGACTCCCTGGGGTCCCAAGAGAGCACCGGTGTTGCACAGGAGGAGGGTGGGAAAGGGTAGAGACATGGAAGACGTTCAGCCATCCGGGGGGGAGGGTGGTACCGCAGCTTCTGCCCCCCCCTCAAAAAAAATCTCTGCATGTTCCTATTTATGGCTCACTGTAATTGACGGTTTTTGTTAATAATTTTTTTACACACATGCCAAACACTCCACACATCTATCAATCAAGCCTCTGGGAGTTGTCAGTCATTTGGAATGTGATTTTTGTTTTATTTTCTTTGTGTGTGTATATATTACAAGCCTGTAGGGCAAGTGACAACTGCATGCTGAATGAGTGTTAACAAAAAACTCTTGTACGTAGGGAAGTCAAGAGGAAGCATGCTTTTTTAACAGACAAGACTGCCAGGCAGATTTATTGATAGGACACCATCACCTTGATGTTGGCATGCATTCACAAACTAGTTGACAGAGCCACGTGGGAAATGCAAGCTATTGTAGCCATCATACACCCCAGAGATAAATACTGTAGTGCAAAAGTTTTGTAAGAAATTATAGTGATACGTGACACACATGGATGAGGGGTTGGTCTTGAAGTAGGCTCATAGGCTCCCACAATGGTTCACCAATAATTTTATATATTCATGGCTAACCACGAATGGGTCTATCTTGAAGTAAGTAGTTAGTATTCATTACATTACTGTAATTTGTTTTTAAATCTGTTCAGTGCGGAAACATAATCTTGAGTATGTCTGTTGTAAAGTGACTTTCTGTGACTTCTTCATTTATGAGTCACTGATGCAAAACCAGTCATTTTTAGCATCATTTCTGGTCAAAGCCAGGCTTGCTTGATCTGTATGCAAATAGTTAATCTGAAGTAGCTTGTCTCACACACACACACACAGACACACACACACACACACACACACACACACACACACACACACACACACACACACACACACACACACACACACACACACACTGTCAAAATGTATTGTTGTAGGAAAGCTTGTCCTTTGAGCTTTCCTGTGCAGATGCTGCATTAAATGTTCAAACTGCACATCCACGCCATAGGTCCTGATGGATGGAAAGACATTTCTGCATGTTCTCAGTAGCACACTTAGAAGATCTTGACTTGTGTCTCCATGGACTAACTTTTACTTGTGTGGATGTGATTTTTGCCTTTTGGTGCGTGTGTGTGCGTGCATGGGTGTACATTTGTGTCTGTTCAACAGCTCAGCAGAAGATGGAGCCACACGGTCTGTACCGTCCTCCATCTGAGGAAAGACTGTCCCCAGGCCAACAGCCCCCATCCCCCTGTGTTAAAGGCAGCCAGAGGGTGGTCACCCTGGCACAGCACATCAGTGTAAGTTTACTCAACCATTGCATTACAAATAGCCACAAAAGGCTCAATGACATAACAAACAATATTCATATCTTAAAGGCAGGGTCAGTTACTATTTCTAATATGCACTTTTTACATATTGTTTGAAATGGTCTTTAAACCCTGACAGTAATAAATAACTTCTGTAGCTCAAAAAGATCATCTGTAGCTGGTGTAATTCTGAAAAAATGCACACCAATCACTGCCTTGTGGTCTGCTTGGAAAGAACCAATGAAACACCTCCTTGACCTTGGACCTAAACTTCCCTTCCCTTGTACAAGCTTCAGCTCAATGTGTGTTGTTGCCGCATTGCTAACAGTAGCCATGTTGTTTAAAACATTGGGTATGATAATAGTAGGTGCTCACCGGTGAACGAGACATAAAGTAAAATTGTGGTCCTTACTCCGCTCTGCTCTAATGCAGCGGTGCACGCCTGTGTATGGGTCGGATCCCTGAGGGCAGGGGGAGGGGTTAGACAGAGCCCAGAGGAGATGCTTCTTTCAAATCTTACCAGCTTTTCAACATTGCAAACCTTGCCTTTGATATTTCTGTAACACAATCCCCATGTGGTTTTTAAAGTGCTGAACAGTATAGGTATTTGAAGGGATGTTAATGCCTTATGTATGCCAGACAATGTCCCATTCTTGACGTGGATATGTCTTCACGTAAACAGGAGGTGATAACTAAGGACTACACAAGGCAGAGCCAGCAGAGCCAGCAGCAGCAACAGCAGCAAAGCTACCACGGCTCGCCTGTTCTGGATTTGACCCGTCCACTCAGTGCCTCCAAGCCCCCACCCACCTCACAGGACTCTGTCCAAGGGTCCAGATATCCAGAGGGCCTTGGTGGAGAACGCAACAGAGACCGGTAGGAATCCTAGTCAAACGC
The DNA here is from genome assembly GCF_013103735.1 of Etheostoma cragini. Taxonomy (NCBI): domain Eukaryota; kingdom Metazoa; phylum Chordata; class Actinopteri; order Perciformes; family Percidae; genus Etheostoma; species Etheostoma cragini. Next base: position 18,435,314 of record NC_048411.1, read on the forward strand.
TCAAAAAACAAAAATATCTGTTAAATAATGTGGGTGGCCACTGTCTACCTATGCCTTAAGCCTGTGTTACTAAAAATTATAATTTAAACATTTCACCAAGGATTCATTGATTTGAATCAATGTAATTCAAATTTTAATTGTATTGTCCTTTGTATGTTTTGCAGGTCTCCTCCCCAGCCCAAGACATCGCCTGTTAGTGTTTCAAATGATGGCATTGAACCAGTGTCTCCTGCTGGAGCCAGCTCTGAGCCTGAGGTCCAGGGAGGGGCCTCCTCCTCCAACGAACAGGGGGAGCAAGGGTAACCGCTCACATTGCCATGGAGCTTCACAAAAACAGCTGTGTTGTACTTGTTCAGTTTATGATGGACATAGCTTGTATGATTAGCGGAGCTGCAATTATTTTTTTCTTTGGGTCAATTCAATTTTATTTATAGGATCAAATCATAACAGTTATCTCGAGATACTTTACAGATAGATTGTTTCTAGACCATACTCTCTAATTTATAAGTCCCGCCGATTCTAGTAATTCCCCAAGAGCAAGCATGGTGCGACCATGCGTAGTGGTTTAGGAAGAAACCTTGGTAAGACCCAGGCTCTTGGTAGGCGGTGTCTGACAGTGCTTGTTGGGGATGTGATGCACAGTGGTAATAACAATCACAACAAAGAAAATGGAACAGTGACTAAAAAATGGTGGTAGTAGGCAAACATCTGTCGACAACAAGCAAGCTATTATATACAGACATAAAATGCAGCTCCAACTTTAGGTCAGATTCATGTTCAGATGATAAATGGTCCCCTATGTGTTCGGAGGTTGGAGATGAACTTAATGGGCTTTTAGAGAAAGATGTCGGTTCCCAGGATGCTGCACAAAAGATTACTAATAATTTTCCCATTCATGACACAGCTGAGGAGGGAAGTGTCCAGTCTAGTTTCTTCTCTGCTTTGTGTCAAAGTGGCATATTATATACATTCCACCTCGAGGATTAAATGCAATTGTGAAAATTATTCATTATGTTGAGGTCCTAATGTACCAGCCAATCAATGCTCCAACCCTCACGTGTGGTGATCATGAGACTTGAATGGTCACCAAAAGAATTAAATTGCAAATATAAGCGGCTACAATTAGTCAGTTCTATCTACAATCTTATTTTGAGGGACAGGGTGGGGAAGAGTGTCTGATGCCTCCATGTAGACAAAAACCCGAGGTTGTACTTACATGATTCTTGCCATTTTTAGGTTGTACCCACATGGTTGATGGCACTTATGGTAAGCTGCTTCGGATAAAAGCCTCAGCTAAATAAATGTAATATAATGTAATTGAGGTATTACTCTGCAAGGAAGGGATGTATTGCAGCTGGTGTGCCTGCTGCCACCACCACCCTCAGTAGAAAGTAGCTGGATAATTTATATTTTTATTACAACATTTGTAGCAGAATTGTTGGTAGTTGCTTGAAAATGCTGCTCGAAGGTGGCAATTACTGGAGAAAAAAAATACATTGTCTACAGATATTTACATATCAGCATTTTGCATCTAAACATCCAAACTAGACAAAGTATATTATAGGAATATCACAGGGCTTGATTTGTGTGTGCGTTAACCTGGCTCTCCTTTCCCCTGCAGAATGGGCTCCCGTTCCCCTCACAATACCTCCCAACCTCCAGCTTTCTTCAGCAAGTTAACTGAGAGCACCTCAGCTATTGTGAAGTCAAAGAAACAGGAGATGATCAAGAAGATGACTGTGGTGGGAAATGAGGTTGATTTCAGTAAGTCTGACCTCAGCACAAGTTCTGTCCTGCTGGCAGTTTGTGATGTCCCTCCCCTCTCGCTACCTATCTCCACTGTTGGGGCGTAGCGCCGCCCAGGACGGTAGTGATTGGTGTGAAGACAAGCCAGAGCCTTTTTTTTCCTCCCGATCCAGGAACAGAAAGGCAATGTAGCTATATCGTGCCACTGACACAGCAATTTGAAGATGTTTTTAGTTATACTTCTCTTGTATCAACATGTTCTACAAGAGCCTTAAATCTGAAGCTAGAAAGCTACGCCCAGACTTGGCTTTTGCTCATTTAGGAAGTTTGGCTGGCTGTCTGCTTTTAGTTAGAAAACACCAAAAGGAGGACAGTAAAGCACATTCAGGAGTACACAATTCAGAATAGTTTTCTGAAGAAAACCTTATGTGTGATTTAAAAAAAAAGAAAAAAAAGAATAGACTTTAAAAAGAAACCCTGTTCCCACTTTCAGATGCTGGTCAGCCAGGAACCGAGATCTTCAATATGCCGGCGTCTACAAATGCAGGTAATCTCTTTAGACCTTATCAATTATTAAATGAATTTATAATGAATAGACAGCCTTTCATAGTGGATGTTTGAGGGTCAACGCATGCATGTACCTACCGTGGTAATGCAGCAGCATGGTGATAGTATCTTCATGGAAGGATTGTGAAGCCTGAATCATTCTCAACCATTAGATTCAAGTATAATACTGTCCAAAGCCCCAGCATAACAACTTGGACTTTACATGTTGAATTGTTTACTTGCAGATTATTACATACTGGAATGAACAGTACTACACAAGTATTTTGGAATCAGCAAAAATTAGAGTTTTGAAATAATAAGGCAAGTTAGCAGTTTTGGATATCCCCATCCATATCCTAAATGAGTTTCTCTTAGCTACTAACCATTTTTGTTTTATAACCGACTGCGTGTGCTCACACTAGAACTGTTGTAAAAGGTCGTAAGGCGACGTGAAAGGTGGCATTGACACAGGAAATTAACTTCACCTGTGTTGACAGATTACACAGGCAAGCAAAATTGCCAGGGCACTTATGACATAGGTTGCTTACAAGAATTGGGAGAGGCCTTAATATAAATGCATCTCCTCCTCAACCCCGTCCTCTGGGTGGCCCTCAGACACAGTATCTGGTGCACATGGAAAGACTGAATAGGAATGTAATGCAACACAAGGCTTCCTACTCTTCTGACAATACTGAATCCTTTGGTATTGATTGTCATCATTTGTGTCATTTCTACTCTTTTTGCCTCGGTTTTGTCTCTACGTTGCTTATGTTCCTTCTGGTACAATTCAGTGCTGTTTCTGTGACTATCATTACTTTCTTTGTATTGCCCGTCTTCTTACTTGTTGCTGTATCATTAACATCTTGTCATTTCTTTCTGCTTCCGATTGCACCCTCTATACTTGCACTCCATTTCTCCCTTTAACTGGTTTAACACGCCTTTCCCTTTCACAGGACCTATGAATGTCCGCTGCCACCCAGCTCCAGAGACACCTGGTAACTCAATAGGCCTGGAGGCCATTATAAGAAAGGCCTTAATGGGCAAATACGATGATCAGTCGGAGGAACGCTCTCCATCCAATGCTGCTAACCAGATGGGCTCCGGTGTATCCGTTGGTATGCCTGTAGCCGACGGACGTGTTGAAGACTTTTTCTCACAAGGTGCAACATCCTCAGATGCATTTGTATTTTATCTTTTTTCTTTACTCCAAATCAAGTGTGGCATGTTCTGTTCCCTAAGGTGACATTTAAGGCAGTTTTACCTTCAAGGTGCTGTCTGGGTTTGCATCAAGGTTTTTATCAAATCTTAGTATCCTACATCTAAACTGAGATCACCAGGCACGGTTCTATTGGCACAACTGTGCCCTTTTCTCTTCGAGCACTATCATCTGCATGAGGAAATCTTGTTTTCCTTTAATCAGTTATACTCAATGGGCCTCATTCACCAATCTCTTCCAAAGTTTTTTTCCTAAATTTGTTCTTAAGAAAGTTCTCATTCATGACGTGTTCTCAAACAGCAGAATTGGTCGCAGGTGGGTCCTTAGAATGATGAATCCCAATGTCTTTGTAATTCATAAGCTCATGCCCTTTACTCCTATTTAGCATAGTTAAACACCCCGTTAATCTCCATTAAAGGGCATGAGATGGCAGGGCCGTGTGCACGCTTAGACAGAGATGGGAAGTAATAAAGTACTCCTTGCAAATTTTACAAAATTGGCTTGTTACTAAAGTTTCAAATTAGTCTAATTGGATTGGATATACGTTCGCTTGACAAACCACTACAAAAGGACAAGATGAACTACAAGACAAACAGATTCAATGGCATTCATTTGCGGCAAATCATTGTGGCTTGATGGTGGTAACAATAGCACATAATAGTATGGACGTCGGCATGATTGAAAATGAAGAAAACGGAGATCCCAGAGTTTCGGCAGACAAGCAGCAAGACATTCCCGATCATTATCGCCCTAATCTGAGAGAGATGTTTGAGATAGTAGACATCAAGAGTGACTCCTGGTCAATATGCTCTAAAAGTATGGGGAACTTCTTAATTAATATCTATTTAGTAATTCATATTTATCCTTTACTTTCTTTCCAGAATCAATTTGACGCACACACACATAAATGAAAATACCTTTAAATGTTAAGGGGAAGATAAAAAAAAAAAACTGGATCTGTGAATTCTTAAAGAATCACAACGGAATTCATATCTTGCTACTCATAATCTTATTAACCGGGAGTCCCAGTCTCGTTCACAATAATCATACTTTTTTTATATTTTAGGCCTATTGGCTGACATCCATTTAAGATGTAGGCAACGGCATATAAAGAGCCTTTTTTCCATGTCCACTGAAGTTTCTCAGCTTGTACTCTAGTAACATTAGTGTGGTCCGGGTAGCTTTGCATAAAAAATTGTTGTCATTTGCAAGGCTACTTTTACGTAAATTTCCAAGCCTGTACTTTGTTACTTTTAATTGAGTAAAGAAGTTAAGTCAGTACTTCTACTTTTACCACAGTATTTTTTACCACAAGTATCTGTACTTCTACTTGTGTACGTGAAGTCAGTACTTCTGCCATCGCTGCAGTTAGAGAAATGTTGAAATAGACGTGGTAAAGACTGTGGAGGCCTCAGCTCCAAAAGAAAGAAAAACTTTAGTAATTTTGAAATGGAGGTGTCAAATGTGTCAAATCAGATGACACATTTAGAAGCGTCAGCAGTGGATACAAAGCAGCAAATTAAAAACTGATGCATGGAGGACTGTTTACAGTCAAAGGCCTTTACTCATGCAGTGAACGCTGTATCCGGAGAAGGGCGCAGAATTGATGAAGTATATAGGCCTAGCACAATTTATACACAATGCAATTCAACTGCTTTACAAATGAACAGAAGTGTAAGTGTAGTGTGTATTTAGTAAAACAAACATATAATGATGTGTAAACTAATGAAAATGAGTGGTTACAAAATTATAAAGAAATATATTTTTTTAATTAGAACAGATGAAAAGGCTATAACTACTTAGTTTACTTATGTCAGCTCTCAATTGTGTGTAAGAGTGCTCTTGGGTGTGCGTAGATAGACTGTTCTTGCCTAAGAACAGATCCCAAATAAGAAAACATTGGTCAATGCCATCATCTTTGAAGAAACAGCAAGTGGGGTTTGCCTCTATTGAATATATCGTATCATTCTCCTTAGCATGATGGTTTGGTGTTTCAGTTAAGCACAAGAATCGCCTCAATCCAATTGTAAACTGTCAGGTAAGCTGACTGGGGTGTCCCAGCTGCACCCACATCCCTGCACGCTCAACAACTACAGCGGGTATCTATGGCCTACTTAGCCTACACTCTTTTGAATCTTTGACTTTCAGTATGTCCCTTTGGATTCAAAAAAGATTCAAAAACAGTTTTGTCTCATCAGCAATCACTCTATTAATCAAACTGTAGAATTAGAATAACTTGCACAAAAACGCACAAGCACTTTGGCCCTGTACTATTTTCTATTCATTTTATCCATGTTTTACTGTCTCTATTACATGTTTTAATATTCGGTGTCTTATGTGTTGTCTAAAAAGTTTTAGGAATGTCCTGCCTCCTAGTTTACCCACGGGTGCAAATAAAGTAACCTGAACCTAAGAACAATTGGTGAACGAGGCCCATTGAGTCCCATTACCAGTATATTCAAATTCCAAATTTAGGTCATAAATGAAGCCTTTAGTAAATGTATTGTCAAATAATAATAGATTTTGGTAGTTCAAGAGTACTGAAGAGGATTGGGCCCACCTGTGAAAAAATGTATCGAGTTCTGAGTTTAAAGTCAGAATTCTAAGAAAAAAGATAGAAATACTGAAGGATTGAAAAATCCATTTTTGTTATACGTTTTCATTTACATTTTGCACATAAATTACTAAATAATACTACTATACTCTTCAGCCAGTTGCTGACAGACTAGAAATGTTTGACTAGGTTTAAGCTCTGCCTCCTCTGTTTGCAGGTGGGGGAAAGTCCTCAAAGGGCAGCGGGCGCTCTAATGGGCGCAAGGCCAAATCTCCAGGACCAGGCCTGTCAGGGGGGGAGAGACCATCCTCTGTGTCCTCAGTCCACTCTGAGGGAGACTGCAACAGACGAACTCCTCTTACCAACCGTGTCTGGGAGGATCGGCCTTCATCCACAGGTAAGAAATGCCCCTTTTTTTAAGAGCTATTGTTAACTGATGCGACACAGTTATCGGTTAGTGGTCATTTGAAATACTCATAATAACAATTCTGTTGCTCTGCTTTCTGCAGGTTCAACTCCAACTCCCTTCCCATGTAACCCGTTGATAATGCGTTTCCCTAGCGGGACGGTGTCCGCTCCCTCACCCTCCTCCGGCCAGCTGGGGGGTCAGGGCACCGGGCCTGGGCCTGGACAGGGCCGGACCTGGGAGGAGGAGCCCAAGCCTCTGCTCATGTCTCAGTACGAGACCTTGTCTGACAGCGAGTGACCCGGAAATCTATTGTACCACCAGACCCGCTAACCGTTAACAAACGCTGTGCTGCTGCAGCCACACACACACATACACACACACACCTGCAGACCTACCCTACACCATTCCACTCTGCATTTCCTCCATCAGTCGTCAAAGCAAGGATTGTGTTCTTCTCTTCTCACACACCTGAGACGCCAAGCAGCGACGAGCTGAGACACTGCTCTCTCTCTCTCTCTCTCTCTCTCTCTCTCTCTCTCTGTGTTTGTGTGTGTGTTGCCATTAACGTGTTATGCATTCACTCCAGGACTACTCTAAAGGACAAATCACTTTTTTGTTTTTTACTTTACTACTTTTCCCTCACTGGCCTTATCAATATAGACACATTGACCTGCACCTTTTGGGTGCACTGCTCTAATGTGCTGACACTTGTTTGGAAGAGACTCTGAGGTGGTGGTGTTGGCCTGGTCTGGTCTGGTCTGGTCTGGTCTGGTCAGGGGCCGGACGACGCCTGCCCTAGTGACAGATTTTGACCACAGATCTGACCTGAGAGCGGCGGCCCACCCAGCGAGGACCCTCTCACGTTTCTTCACGGTGAACTCCAGGTGAAGGCGGCCTGGGCACTGCTACCACTACAAGAAGACGTGTGAGGCGGCGGGAGGAGAATCAACATTTTGTTTTTCTTGTTTTGGTTCTTTCTTTTTCTCCTTTTTAAACTCGGTCAGTCCAGTCCTGTGTTTGGAACGTGAGCTGAGACCTTTAGTTCATTTTGATGGTGTCATTTGTTGTCTGTTATCTGCAATGATGTATTTTTGGGGGGGAGGGGGGCAAAGATTGTTATGCGGGGAGGGTCATATCATTGGTTTACAGGGTAAACATGCTGTTCATTGCTGATTTTTGTCCTATATTGGGGGGGTGTATGGGTCCTGAGGAACAGCAAAGGCCTGTTGACTTCAGGGGGACAGATGATTTGCCAGATGGATGGCACTGAAACAAGTGACACTTTCTTGCTGTTTTTATATTAATCATGTCTCCGTGTTTGTTGAAACAGTTTTTGGATATTAAGCACTTAGTTGTCAGTCTGTTCACAATGGCATTTTTAAGAATGTGTTTCCTGGGGCAGGTGAAAAATGGACTCAAGAACAGCATAGAAATCCCACTGTGGAGGTATCCTTCAACACCTATCACTTTATTTTGGTCTTGCCACCGATATTCTTTATCGCTCCTACACTCAAAGCGACAATCACATTTTAGTGAACAAGGACTAAGCCGCTTCGAGCAGGTGCAGACCAACCTTAAAGCTGCTCAAAGGCAAACTCCTCAGCATCACTTGGAGTTTGCTCGCATTAAAAAGGTGACAAAAAAAGCCATCTTTCTATGACCCTTGGTCCATGGCGGTGTCGGCTTCAGCTGGCCTGCTAGAATCCCGTCTAGGAGCTGTTGTGACGGTCTGCCCTATGACCTTTTACTGCCTAGAGCTCCTTATCCAGGCAGATTTTGTACAGTTATGAGATATTCCTAGTGTTAAGTGCCATTTATTTTACATATACAGTACAGTACTGAAGTTACCAAGTGACGCACAATTTTTCTTTTGGCCCACCATGTCAGGGTTTATACTGCCCACGCAGGGAAATCTGAAAACAAGTCCTCTAAAACGTCCTCTTTTTTTCTTTTAAAGCAATTTTTTCTGTGCAATTTTTCTTTGCTTTCAAATCCATTACTGCCTCAGCTTTTAACTATTTCACTCTTAAACGTATCTTCAAAACAAGACAATGCTGTATTACAGGACAGCTTACCTGAGCCTGCATCAAATGTTTTTCTCCATGAGACATAGTACATACTTCAGGTGTACTTCATTGCACCCCCTGTGCTTGTACCGGTCAGAGGAAGTTGAGTTGAAGGCATTCAAAAGCATTCTGGTAGTTTATGTAACATCCGTTGACGTCTACTCACACTTTACAGCAGTATTTTAAAGGTCACCCTCTGTGTAAATGATGTGAAATGTTTCTGGCTTGTGGCTTCGCGCAACTAGTAATGAATTCTGTCTCCAGATGGAACACTTTGAGGCGATGGCATTGAGCTTGTCTAGTGGTTTGCTTACCTCTTAATCTCTAGTACATTTTGTCACAGTGGATTCTCACAAACATGACTGTTATAGGACTACCTCCTCTCCCTCCTTCATCCTACCTGTCAACGGTGAAGCATCCAGCATCCAGCATGCCGCACCTGCATAACGCTTAGCCATGTTTTAGGTGATTTTTTTTTTTTTTTTCAAAGACTGATGGAGGGTTTGTAATTTCATCAGACAAGGCAAAAATACAGCCAGGCTTTGTACATTGGTCTCTTTGCGTGTATATCATTTATCCACTGATGAAATTTAAGAATGTGACCGTAAACAGACTAAGCCATATCCAGCTGTTCTCTCAACCGATGACGGACTAATATGTTGTTTTTAAAAGTATACTGAACTTTTTAACATTCATCTATTTGTTTTTGTCCATACAATTTGCTTGATTTCAATCATGTCACAATTCTAAAATCAGTTGAAACATCAAAAGACAAAGTTGATTCCTGATGTGTTCCCTGGACTCAAAACGGGGGGTGGGGGTATTGACAAACAGTACATTGTTCAACCTTTTTGTGCATAATGATTTTTTTTATTATTATAACCCACTGTATAATAGCGAGGATTGTATATAAAACTGAAGAGATGTAAATATTTATGTGGCTTGCTTTAAGGTTGGTATTACAAAAAAATAAAAATAAAAAATATTCACATGGTTAAATTCTACATGCCCACCAGCAAGCTTTGTGGATAGCAGTGTAAAAATGAAAAACAAAAAAGGACACTGCCTTAATGTTTAAATAAAAAGCTTATTGCCATTCATGGTCTGTGTCATGTTATTTATTGCGGTGTATTATTGGATTTCTGCATTCTACCTCTTCATTTTATTAATTTTACCTTGCTGCAGCACCGGAGGCTGAACTTTCAGGACCACATTTTCAGGATTGCTACTCTATGACCCTAACCAGAGTGATAAAGACATATCTCTTATCACTTATCTATGGCTCTGACCCTAACTAGAGGGCGGGTCTTTCTAAGAAAACGAAAGGGAAGGGGACCGCATTTTCTGTCAAGGCAAGTGTGAATAACATTACTGATTATGAATAACATTATTTTTAACTAGCTAATGTTAACGTTAAGTCTTTGGCCTCTCTAGGATAATTAATTTCAGATTTGACAAGTTTTTACACAATGCTATGAAATCTTTATCAGCTATGTACTCTCTCTCTCGCAGGAATCATGGGACTGCTGGAAGCGTTTGATTATGTGAAGAACAGAAACGACAAACAAATAATTAAAACTGTCATTCTCCTGTTTGTATTTCATGTGGAAATGCCAAAATTAAAAAAGTTTTTATCTATTTCCTTGTTTTTTTTTCTTTGTTGGGGGATGGGATGAAATTTGTTTAATATATATCAATTTAAATACATTACAAGTTCATGTTTATTTTACCTGTTAATATGCTTATTACAGAAATTGCCCAACATGCAACTCTTGTGACTTGTGAAAGTAGTATCTGGGTGGAAAAACATTTTAAACTTAATATATGGACAGAAAGTGGCTTTTTGGTGGAATGGACCTTTTAATCCCTTGAAAACCTCGGATTCTATGGTGTCCTAAAAACGCAGACTCTGGTACAGCAGGAGCAAGGTATTCCCAGCAGGCCTGAACGTACCAATAGCATTGTGCATGGACATTTGACAGGCCCAAAGTAATGAAGCTCAAGTACCACCAGGGGGCAGTATTAGCACACTGAGAGAATTATTTGCCTGTGATTGCAGACTAAACTCATATGAAGGGCAAACTGCATGTCTGTTTTGATTCCCCTCCTTACATAACTCCCACAAATTCTGCAAAGTGGGCATGTTATGAAATTAAGAATGTAGTTTGCCTTCCTTTCTTAATGTACAACATACATTTCTAATATATGGAAGTATACTGTACATGAAAGTATTTTATTGTGTTGCCTTCAAAAGTGTCTTTTATGTATATATATATATAGAATAAGAACAATAGTTTCTTGACATAAACTGTATATGCTGGCCAGGTATTTCAATTATGTAGCATGTGTTTGTCCACAGTAAATAGGCACAGTATATATAGGATAAAACATTTAAGTTGAGGGGACTTTTCTGTGCTGCTTTCAGTAGAAGAAATTCTTCATCAATCGATATTTGACTGCTCACAAACTTGCTGGGAGTAATTTCAGTACTGCAATTTTATTTGTATTTGCACAATGATTTTCACACCCCATGTTTTTTAAATATCACGTTGGCTTGGTTTTAGTGACAGGAACCGAATCAATGTGTGTGACCTGTCCCTCTTTGTGTCTGAAGAACTAACTCTTTCTTTCAGACCTGAACAGCATGAAGTCTGTGCTTAGCAGGCTTGAATAAGTTAACACACCCATGCTAAAGTTGATTAAAAAGAGGAATAAAAAACCATCAATCATATCATCACATACCCTTCACCATTCATAGAGTTTGGTATGGTTTTATTTCAGTTAGCTTAATAGCTGGTTTGATTTGCATTGAGAGATGATCTTATGGAAAGTTCCCCATGCTGATCTCTAGGTATTGTAAAGAGTATGTGATGATGGGGGGTTATTTTAATTCCAAAGACCAAGTAAACTTCATTAGGATGCATAGTATCCTGGATCCATGAAATAACTGGCCTTTAAAAATAAAAATGTGCCTGTCTCTATGGGAATTTAACATAGGGGTGTGTATACCCCTGTATTTTAAGGAAGAACATTTATTTATTTATAATACATTATTCATTCACAAAGAAAATTGGTGTCCTTAAAAGGTTGGATTTTCCCCCAAAAATGTAATTAAGGCAATAAGATCAATTTCCAAAAAATGTTTTTATTCCTCTTTTTAATCAATTTAGCGTGGGTGTGTAAACTTATTCTAGCCACTGTACACTGTCCTCGGACCAAAATGAAGCAACAAATGTACACGACCTACAGAAAGGTTTGGAAATTGCTTTTTTATTCACTAAGGATATACATCTTTTTAAATTATTTTCTTTAATCAGAACAAGAACGATGATTGACGTACAAAAATATAAAGAGAATTATGAAGTGCCTCGATGCCACATATACAACAGGAAAATATTTTACAGTAACAAAATCAAGTGTAAGGAAACAAAAGTTTCTCCCATAAAACCACCAATGTATTAAACTTGACCCTGACCAACTTTCTCAGACCATCTATCTACACATACCAAAAACTCGCTCTCATCTTTTCAGGAACTTTACTCTTTAGTATAAAAAGTCATCTTTAGCACATTTTCCTCATCTATAATGTTTTGTAAATGTTTTTGTAAAGGACAGGGTTTTGACTTTTCTCTTCTTGTCTTGCTCTTTGTATTGCTACTTACTGTTCCCTCGTTTAAACCAAGTACCCATGATGCACCACCTCAGCTTTGTGCACTCCCCTACCCTTACACACCTGGAGGATAACTATAAAAAATATCAAGACTGCAAGTTCAAAACCAAAACTGAAAATCGGGAAAACACATTTGCAATGAAGTAAAACTGATACCTATGAAAATTTGAGGTAAAGCTTGAAGTTTCAATGTTTGTCATGTTCAGGAATCTAAAAATATATACAGACACAAAAAGAAGTCATGAAACCCTCATTAGAAATCTATTTTACATCTTCAAAAGGGAAATGATGTGGTTTCACTGCTCTGCTTTTTACATGCTGGTAATTACAGGGGGGTTTGATGCTTTTAAGCTACCTTGGTTCAGAACTGCCCAATATTACAATGTTTGGAATTCTGAAAACAATATAAAACACTGTTGCACCAGCTATTTGTAAGTTCAAGCCTAGTAGTTATAATATAAGTGTTACTTGGTGAAGATTTTCACAAAACTAAATTAAAAAGGGTTGCATGCCACAAAGTTGTTCTTATGTGGATACTGGTTGTTATTTCTCCCAGAAACTGCCAGGTTTTACTGAACGTTGTACATAACGTTAGCTAACGGAACCAACTAACAAAGCTAACGTTAGCTTGAAAATTTATGACACGTTCAGAATAAAGAGTAAAAGAGGTGATATGTCATTTGGTCAAAGCATCTGACCTGATACCTGGGAATTATTTTATCTAATTCCACAAGTTACAACATGACTCAAATTACTTAACCAGATGTCAGACTAAATGACCGAATACCATTAGCTGGGTTAGCATAATCGTATATTGCATGAATACTAACGCTGAAAAACATAATTTTAACATAAACAAACAAAGCGAAGCATTGCCTACGTCTACAAAAGATTACTAGTTTAGTTTAATACATCGTTTGCCCACGTAAAACTATAATGTTGTGCCTCTACAGTGATTTTCTTTAGCTTGGACAGAGCTGCAGATGCTTCATAGAAAGTCGTTACTAAGACATTCCTTAACTTTTAATGGTGCAACATGATTATAAATCACTAGTTGGAAACTAACAACAAGCTACTTCATGCACAAAGGAAGGATTTACGAATAGCTGGTGCCACCTAATCCAGAACAGTTTTGAAAAATCGATTCCTCGTATCACTAAACCATCCAGAGAATTGCAGTTGGGAATAGCTGTTGAGTTTGTGTTTGACTCTCATGGAAAAGTAGACAAGTGGAGTGCCACACAGTACACTGTGTTCATTGCAGGGGTTGTGACAGAGAAGTCAAACAATTACCCCTGATTGTCTGATTTCTTTGCAATTGTGTGACAAATTGCACCATTTGACATTAAAACAGGTTCAAAACAAAGTTACACTGATTGAACAAAAAAAAAAAATTAAACCATACTAAAATTGCCACCCGTCTTAAAGGCCTTGAAAATATGCAGTGTGTTCTCATTCATCTTGTAACTGTAAGATGAGGACTGACTGGCATGGATGTATTCTAAGAACTGGATCTAGTGTTTGAGGAAGCACCCTGTTCATTCCTGTGAAAGTTGCTCAGTGGTGCATGAAGCCAACATTCAGCCAAAACTGCGTATAAAATTACCCGTATGATCGGCACTGCTTACGCACTGTGCGGCCATTAGAGCAGCTGCACTTGAGACTTCCGCTGGCTATTTCCGATTAAACACTCCGCTAACTTGGATGGGGGTTAAAGGATTTAATCGTGCGGCTATCTAGACTTTCCAAATGTTATCGGACCGAATGGATCAAATTCTGATAGAGAAACAAATCATTATACAGGGGTTTTATTTATTTTTTAAATGATCCATTTACAGATGTCTTTTGCCATGTACTGTGAGGTTATGGTAAAAAGTATTTTTTGGGCCAGAGAACATCACGTGATGGGCCGGGAGTTGTAATTCCACTGTTTGACCACTGAGTTCAATTTGCTTCAACACCCTGCTCACTTCCTGGGAGCCTGGTGACTGGACGTAACTCGGATACTCTGTCCAGTGCAATGCACCAAGTAAACGGAACTCAGATCACACTGTCAAAGTAGGCAGTGCTGAGGAAATATGAATTAAGTGTCACTGTGACAGGTCCACTGTTTTTTTCCTGCTTCAAAGCGGACCAAGAACCACCCCAACTTGCTTGTTTCGTTGCTCTGATTGATTACAGGGTTAGCTATTCAATTGCGCGCAGAGGCATTTTGGTCTGCATCGTTGACAATGCCTCCTTGAAAATCTAAAATGAACTAAGAGGTTCCAGACTGCCAGACAACTCTTAATAAATAAATAAGTTTGAGTTTTTTTTACTTCATTGATGTCAAACAAGCTAACAAGAACCTGTTAGGAAACCTGTAAATACCCTTAACTCCTTTATTATCTTAACCAAAGTATTCAAATTAAGTTCATCAGACATTAGGTTAAACAGGTCTTTAATTGCAGTGATCCAACATGGCTGAATATTTATTATTTCCCTTTTTCAAATATTCTCCAGGCAATCTTTTTTTGTTTTGCTGTGATCTGTAATTCTAATGAGCAGTTGAGTTTAATACAATGCTCGATCAAACTTCAAAAGCTGAAACAAGTGTTATGTCTGTGTGTGGAGTTATTTCAAAGAGATAAACTGTTTAAACTATCTTTGGTCCAATTTTTCACATGCAGTTCTGAAATCCCTCCCCCCCCATCTAGCCAAGTCCACTGGGAAGACTGTGATATATAGAAAGCAAGTGCAACAGAGCCATATTAGAAAGCTTTGCATTGGTGTGAATGGTTTTGTGCACGCTCGGCTGAAATCCACCACACATGTAATCTTGACGTTTCTCCACATACACATACGGTACGTCTACAGTCTGTTACCTTCACTGAGGTTACAATCCAACCGGAAAGAACGCAAAGGCCACCAATTTGTCAGCTCTTGTATTAAATAAGACATTAACCGTTGAAGTGCAGCTTTAAACTGCCAGAGGACAGACTCCTTTTTTAAGGATTGCATCAGTAGAAAGTCTAAAAACACTCAGGGGAAATGTCACTAAAGGGTTCCCAGAGTGTCCTCCATGGCGAGTATAGATGAACAGAGTAGGGTTTTTAAGGGCTCTGGGTATTACTTGAAGTATTTCCCTTTCAATGCGGGCCTTCCCAAGTTCCTTGTCCTCCAAAAGAAATAAGATGATCACCGGGCAGCCCCCACCCTGTGTGGTCTGGACCCTACAGATCCTCAGTGTAGATGATACAGGGATTAGTATCCTCACTCGACTCAAGCTGCACTGTGGACACAAACCAGCGGCGGGAGCCCATGGCGTTGTAGTTGAATGTGGTGCGATAAGTGTTCTTGGCGTGTTTCGGGTAGATAATGGTTGTGCTCCGGTAGCTGATGGGTTTCTGCCGCGGCTCCAGATACACCTGGGACTTGTAGCTCTTCCAAGTGCAGTTCCGCACAGCCACCACTGTCTCGCTGAAGTAAGTGGGCGTGGGAACCGGGGCGCAGTAGACCTGGTCCCGGTAGTGCTTGTCAGAGTCGTATTTGACCTCGGAGTTGCACCTGGAAAGGAGAAGGTGACAACTTTGTAGAAACACATCTACAATAGATCACGAGGTGGCAGTGTTGACAAGAGAATATTGATCAAAATAAGTGAACTGAGCCCCATGTTCAAACCAATAGTATGTCTTTATGTGTCAAAGTTCCCTTACTTGATTTCCTGCTCTGGTTTGGGGTTGACCTCGATGCTTTCTCCGAAGAACACGGGGTGCATGCGAGTCTTTGGGTCTGTGCCCGTGGAGTTCAGCAGCAGGTAGGGCAGCTGTGCGGAGGAAACACAAGAGTCACAATCTCCCAAACACATCCATCAACTGCTGAACAGTTTGTAACCAGCCTGCCAACGTGTCCAGTCAAGTAAAAACATCCCAGCATGGTTGGGGGTTTCGGCAGAGCCAGCAACCCAAAGTTAAAGCACTGCAGTCTCCACCCTGTCCAGGAAAACCCACTCCTTGATCCGCCCTCATTGGAACTTTCAATATTGGACTATTACTGCAATTAGTCAAGAAGCACAGCAGTCAGGGCAGCATTTAAATTTAGATAATAACACTATATGTGTGCATCCAACCAAATGAAGTGTTGGTGGTAAATCTCATTCGGGCCACAGCCTGTAATTGTGTGTGGACGGAATGTAGGCGTACAAATGTTGGGCCTACAGAGGTAACAGAAATGCAAAACTAAAATGAATATGAGTCCTTGGAGCAGATGATAGCCAGGCTGAGTAGAGAAGACGCTGTTAGAAGATGATAATCTCTTTTTGGTCGGCCAGCCTCCAAAGGTTAACAATCTAATGGAAAGACGGTTTCTAATCACAGACACATTCTGTGCCTTTGTCATATTTTTTTATCCTATGTAAATTTTGATTTTTATGGCTTCAAATGATCCAGCATGCATGTGTGACGGTGTCTCTTTGTCTCAGGTCTTAACCTGGCCATTGTCACTACTCCACCTGTTTCAGCCAACATTCACATGCACAGATAGAGTCACTGTCTGGTCATTTCTGAGGCATAATTAGTTTTTAAAACCAAAATAATTAAGTTATAGGCCTGCAAATAATCCTTGTTTTCATAATCAATTCATCTGCCGGTTGTTTTCTCGATCAATCAATTTATTGATTGGTTTACAGAATGTCAAATATAGACAAGCATGCCCACCACAGGACCTTAAATCCCAAGGCATTTTGCCTAAAAAAAAATTCCTCAATTTTCTTTCCATTGACTAAGTGATTAATCTAATCAAATTTTTAATTGAATCAAATGAATATCAGTGCAATTATTTTCATGGGATTAATTCATGGGAGTTTTTTACAGTGCACCACATGGGATACAAATATACTGTACTCAACTGACTGTAGGAACCAAGTCTGTTTTAGTACTGGACTTTCAGACACTTTCAAACACATCAGAACCAGAGATACTGTCACTCACTGCAGAGCAAGGTTGTAATTGACTGTTTTCTTTGCATGTGTGTCTCTGGCCAATTAGAATGACCAAATGGCACACCGACCACATCTCTGACACCTCTCACATTACACAGGAGAGAGTGTCACATGCTGTTGTTTGGCCGCAGTTAAGCACACATGCCACAACAGGGGACGAGCAGGAACAGGCCAAGGACACAGCAGATCGCTGTGGGAAGCTCGTCTTACCTACAGCCTACGAACATCACCACACACTCTCTGAACGGTAAAGCTGAAATTGCCACAACTGCTAGTTTTGCCACGGTGGAGCTATCTGAACTCCAGGCCATCAATTTCCTGCTGCTAGTAGTTCATGACCTAAAATCTGTATGTCTTTACCTCCGCTGCCCCAGCATGGAGAGCATCCCAGGTGTTTCTCTACGGTGTGTTCTGGCAACTTCTGCAAAGCAAACACTGGTGAATGGAGGGTAGGTCACCTCTAGGCAGTGGATCCCCCAGTTTGCTTGCAAAGCATAAGGCCCCCCCCCCTTCCCCCCCCCCCCCCGGAAGCATATCTGCCCAGGAAAAATAGTCTGCAGCTGAGCAACCCACACAATGTACAATGCACAAAGCAGAGCTGCTGAGGGAAACGACAACTCAAACACAATTTTTGAACTGCTGGCTGTTTGGTGGAGTGAACTGATTTTACTTCCTGTGTTTGCAAAGACATTAATGTAAGAGCAGACAGTGAGGCTGATTTAGAAAAGAAAGTCCTCAGAGATCCCTCTCCTGTCTGTCTTCCTGTCTAGTCCTTGAACAGGACATGTACAGTACACAACCTCATACAGCTCTGAAACGCCCAAGATTACAAGACCACACTCATATTGTTCATGCATGGAGTCCATCTTGTTAACTTTCACATGGTAAGACAAGTATTTATTATAGCACATCTGCATAAATTTGACCCAGGTTTGAAAACAGAGGGTTACTTTCACGTTTAATTTAGAAGTGAGAGGTCATCAAACTCTTAGGCAATGACCTGCAGCCGCTCTAACAAGCCCTTGCACCCATAAATAGATTTGGAAAAAGAAAAAAAAATCAAGCATGTGTGCCTCCCCTCGTATTGCTAACAGACATGTTAAATTGAAAACTTTTGAGGTTTGATCCATACACACAGGCCCAAAGACAGGATTAGAAATCTCAAAGGAGGAGCCGCTCCTATCAGGACTGATCTTTAAAAGGGAAATCACAAAGCAGAGCAGTCCTATTAATCTCAACCTCTAGAGGATTACAGGGTCTCTCTCTTTCTCTGTTTCAGGATTCAGCAAACCAATGTCACGCAACTCCCAGGATGCAGCACTGCATTTCTGAGGCCTCCATTAAAAGCCTCACAGACCTGCGCGGACATGTTCTTAAGGCTTTCAAAACTGGGAGTGACCTGGAAATGATTTTCAATCAAATCAGCTTTGTCATGTGTGACAAAAATCACTACTCATTTCAATGATCATAAATCTCAATTATCATAAATCTTATTTCCATATAATCGATTATGTAGTATCATGTCTGCCCACAGCTGATTTAGACTCAAATTGCCTTAGGGTGCACTGAATGTTTAAATGGTGCAATCAAAGTACAGTTAAGTACATATTGCTGGAAATATCATCTAATTTCCCCTTAAGTTTACATTATGATTGTTAATGCCCAAGAGCTATTTGAAGATTTCAGGAATTAATTCAAGAAAATTAACAAAGTCGTTAATAAAAGTTCATTTAAAACACCTATGGTTGGATTTTATTGGCCTATTGTTAGACTATTGTGTTTTTCTAAATATTTCAGTTCTATGTATAGACTTGCTGGTGTCCATGGTGGTTTGATGTGAGCTGAGACTCAGGCAGATATCTATTATGAACAGAGACTTTTTACTGACATCAAACAGCTCCTGTTTCTACTTTGTTTCTAATGCTACCACATCCCCAGACATGGTGAATTAAACATTAATAAATCCAGCAGGATCCTGGCTTCCAGATGCTGATGTATGTTTTCGCTTTAAGCAATCATTCATTTCTCATTCATTTAGAGACTCAGATGTATCTACTCTACAGTACTCTCTCTGTTTCCTCTAACTGTAACTTCTGTTCTCAGCTTTACATTTAGTGACTTTGGTGTCAACGTTCACAGATTCTTCCAAACGTCTAAACTCAAGCTAAAATTAAGAAACCAGAGTCACAATTATGAAATGCAAATACTGAAGCTTCTATACATTCTAAGACGCCTATCTTACATACGCAGTAGGTTCCCAACTTGGGGGCTGGGTCCGTCCTCAAGGAGTTGTCAATCAACCAGGATGATTAACAAGTAATCAATAAGAAAGGTCATGATGATTAGCAAGGAAGGACAGGGAAAACTATTCAAAAGAAACAGTCTGAGAATGAAATATCACTCTTTGTTTAAAAAAAAAAACAAAAAAAAAAAAACATGTGAAGAAGGGCTGTGGACATTGTTTCATTTTAAAGGGTCACAGGCCGAATAGGTTTAGAAATACTGATCTAATAAAGAACCAATTTGCCTTTCTGTTCCGTTGAAGTGGTTCCAACAGAGAACGCAGACCTGCAGCTGGAGGCTTATAGAGCTAAAACTCTGACTTACTGTACTATGTGTTTCATTAAGATTCTTCAGCCTTCTAATCAACATGGCTGACATGACAAACCCTGAAGAAGAAGAAGAAGCCTAACGCATACTTTTTCATGTAAGGCCCCAGTGTAAATCCATCCCAGAGAATTATCTTTATGATTTTTAC
The DNA here is from genome assembly GCF_013103735.1 of Etheostoma cragini. Lineage (NCBI taxonomy): Eukaryota > Metazoa > Chordata > Actinopteri > Perciformes > Percidae > Etheostoma > Etheostoma cragini. The sequence goes on from NC_048411.1 coordinate 18,455,257, forward strand.
CGGCTATCTTGAAGGTTGTGAGACAGAAACCTACACTAGTCACGCTTAAAGATTACAGGCCTTCACTCAGATACATGCTATTGAGTGAAGTAACTTAGTGTTATAAAGCTTTCGGACGTCTTGCTGGGAGCCCCTGGAATCCTGGCAAGGACCCCTGAGAGTCCCTGTACCCCAGTTTGGAAACCCAAATGGGCCTAGTCAGCTCAGTGACTCTTATGACACCATGTAGTCAGGGGCTGGGCCCAGCTGAAGCACTAAACATTTTTTACTGGCTTATTGAGGGCCAGTGACATCTTCAGCACAAGTGCAAGTTTGCAACTAAGGAATTTCTGAAAGAGAGAGAGAGAGAGAGGGAGAGAGAGAGAGAGAGAGAGAGAAAGAGAGAGAGAGAGAGAGAGAGAGCTTCCAGATGTTGAGCGAGTGGAACTGAAGTGAAATATGTTTCTGGCCAGATACTAAAATGCTCTCAGATTTTCAGTTTCTCTCACAGCAGCGTCATTATTTAGCCATTAGTTCTTTGTATCCTTTAATTCAGAGTGTCAATGAAGTGACTGATGGCACAATTACTCTGGACACAAAACAGAGCCGAGTCACTGCTTTCAGATTACACAATTGTTTCAAATCATGAAGTAAATCCAGCGGTGTGTATCTTACCAGTTTGCCTCCCCTGCTTTCCTTTTTATAATATCCATGATGACTTTCGACGGGCGTCGTGCAGCTGCCGGAGCGCGACTCGATCAGACCCGGAGAGAGTGAGCAGAAGGGCGGACTGGGACTAGGAGGCAACCCCGAATCCGGACTGTCGAGCAGCCCTTCCCGGTTCTTTCCTTTCAGGCTATCATCCATCGCTTGTAAATGTAGGTGCCCCACCATTTCTGGGACGACTCAAGTCAAAGGAACACCCCAGACGAAGTCGCACTGGCAAGTTGAGCGCTCCTGCGTCGAAAAGAACCAATCCTCCTTGGCTAACTTTTTCAAGATGACTTCTGCAAGCAGCGAAGAGGAGAAGAAAATTAGGAGATATTAATTAAGTAACTAGCCATAAACTGTGGACAGAGTGATATGAATTCAGCATTTCATTCAACCACCTTAAACTTTACTGTACCTGCGCGTCGTAAAGTATCCAATTTTAATCCCGAAATATATTCCAAGGAGGCGTCAAAAATCAAACACAAATTTAAAGGAAATCCAAACTTGACACCAAAGTGAAGTATTATTCTTAGTTTTAAAAAAAATTAACTAAAACGTATTAAAACTCGCGCAACAACAAAAAATCGACCGTGCGTCAGGCACCGATCGGGAGGAGAGCGCCTCTACTCGGCTCTAACTGTGTGTGTGTGTGAGACTGAGTGACTGAGTGTGTGAGAATATGTGTGTGCGTTCTCCAGTGGAGAGCTCCTTCTTAATGACCCAGCCAGGCTTTTTTTGTACCTGGATCCAGTCCAGCCCTCATGATCTGGATAACTTCCATGTACAACCGACAGGGGCAAGCACGTCCTCCTCGCTCTGTTGGTACTGTGTGTTTATAAGCTGGTGAAGTGCCCTTGAGCAAGTTACCAAAATTCTAGTCTCGCATTGCCAGACATGTATCAACACCTGTTGGAGCTGTTGGTTTGGTTAAGTCAATATTTATAATTAGAACTTAGTTATTAATTAGTTAATAATTGGCAATTAAGCTTTAGTGCGAAAGCTTTTGATATGAATGAACATGTTACATTCAAGCCATTGCCAAATGAGTTGCTACAAAGCTAATTAAGACTAGCTTCACAAGACTCTCTGTATCTTTAGCACACAGCAGAAGCCTAGCTTCACGTGGATGCCATGACAGTGTTGTTGTTGTTACTTACAATTCCTCATGGAAGAGACAACTACGCACTATAGCTTTAATAAGATACCGCTTCTCATAACAGCAAATTATTACATAATGTAACAATAATTAGGGCTGGGACGATATGCTTTTTTCCCGATTTGATTCTGGGAGGATACAGAATCAGAAACAGAAGCAGTTTCAGGTAAAATGGGCCAGCATCTAAGGTAAAATGGGCCAGCTGTTTCAGGTAAGCATTCGGCCAGTCAAAATGCAAAGGAAATGGTAATTTATCATACATTTTAATTTCAAAACAAATATTCATATGTGCCACTAAAAACACATTGTGGGTACAAACTCACATATTCAAATGTGCAATTAAAATTAGTTGGAACAGCACAGATCACTGAATAGATCAGTGACAGATCAGTGTGTGTGTGTGTGTGTGTGTGTGTGTGTGAAGAACACATTTTGAACGAAATGCGCAAACTACAAAAATTCATACAAAACTGGTAACTGATATATTAAACATTAAAACATTGATATCATTAGTGTGTGATGAAAAGGTGTTTCATCAAAAAATAAAACAAAATTTTTCAAAAAATTCATAAAACAAAAAATAGCAGAGAATACATAGGCCTATCTGTATTTCTTTGAAAATGAAAGAAATATCAGACTGACTGATTGACATGTGATGTAGATTCTTTTTAGAGAACAATAAGTTTTCCTGAATGTCTCATGATAGATGTGTCCCTAGAAATGTACCAGTAAATTTTTATTTCTGTTAAAGAAGGGAAAGAAAATCAATAAGAATTTACTAAAAAAGTCGCAACAAAATCATGCTCCATCCGATTTCCCCCCACCCCTAGTAATCCCAGTCATACAACTATTCATAATTAACAGTGATTAATTTTAGTCACTTGGCACAGTTCATAGTTAACAGTTGTTAATTATAATGACTGGTTAGTAGTTAGAAGTGGTGGAACTATTTATTATTAGCAGGTAGTAATCAGTTAATTAGTAGTTAGTTAGTAATTAAGAGTTAATAACATGTCAGTTCATCAGCGCAATCCGTTATTAATTACATATTTGTCATTATTTGGCAGTTAGTTATCATTTTCCTATGAAATAGTTAATTATTATCAATATTCAATCCATCATTCTTCATAATTTAGTAGTTAGTTTAATTACTTAATTATCAGTTGATATTACTATTCCTAATTAGCAGTTAGTTTCTGATTTGTTCTTCCTTTTTTCCTTATACCTCTTTTGTTTATTTTGTGGACCTCATTGTTGTTTCCTATTTCCTCATAGTCTACTTTGTTGGCCATGAAATGTGATCTTTTCCCCAGTGCCACCCATGGGACAAACATTGTGTTTTCAGAAACGTGTCCAACATTTTGGTGTCCTGGGTGAACTTCTAGCTTAATTTGTAAATATATACAGTATATTTTTAAATTTAACTTTTATGCAGGTCTTATTGAGGTTAGAAATGAAAGCAGATGTGGCCCAGACTACAGCATAAAAAGATGCAGTCCAATTGATAAAAAGTCAGACTAGGGTTAAAACAATAATTAAAACTGACAACAATACTAAAAAAAGACATTACTAAATTTACGTCAAAAAAATGTCTTTAAAATGTTGCCTAAAACAATGTATTCATCATATCAAACAACAAATTGTCTTCCTCAGTTGTGGAAATATCCACAGATATTGTTAGAAAAGCTTTAAGGTGCCCCGTCACAAGTGTTTCATTACTTTGTGGTCATTTCAAAAGTGCTATCATGGACTATGTAACATTTTTTTGTGGAAAAAAATGCCTTGGTTACCGTTTTTCAAGCCATCAGTGTGATATAGAAAGCTTGTGCCAGTTCTCATTAATATTCAATTGGCCAAGCTTCTTGACTCTGATTGGCTAACAGCTAGCCAATGAGAAACTGGCTATCCGCCTCCGTTACCCAGTACAACTGGGCAAGGCCACCAACAGTAATGAGTACAGGCAACATGACAACTGACCAGCTTTTGTAATTGGCCTAATTTCTCCGCTTATTTCTTTTCAGGGTTAGAGCCAGAGGAGGAAGCAGTTCATCTTCACATTCACAACATAACAAAAACACATATGGACATAACATATTTCCAAAAATGCAAGTAAAAACGGTTTTGTGTGACAGGGCACCTTTGAGTTGAAAGAGCTAAACTACTACAAAATATTACAGACAGACTGTTAATGAAGTGCATCTGAGAGAGAAGCTCCACAGCTATACAAAACATAACATCTGCAACATTTGCATTATGCTTAATATTATTTCCGCGTGCATCAACATGTACACTATTTGTTAACATTTTTTCATTCACGAGCTCTACAATAAACTACAGAAGTGTTACAAATTAGCTAGATGACTGCACTGCAAATCTCATCACTGAAAGGATTTTTTTTATTTTAAGATTATTTTTGGGCTTTTCCCACTTTTATTTGATAGGAGAGGTAGGTGAGAAAGGGGGAGACATGCAGGAAATTTGTTACAAGTGAGATTCAAATCCCAGACTTCTGCATCCAGGCATAAACCTCTCAGTATGTGTGTGCCTGTGCTACCCACTGAGCCACTCTGGCTACACTGAAAGGATTATTAAAAGATTACTACAGTTATTTTTCACAAGGCCCATGTGTACACACAGTATGTGTGTGTGCGTGCGTGCATGCATGCCTGCGTGTGTGTGTGTTTGTGTGTGCCTGCCTAGTATATTTCAGGACTGGGTGGAGATGGGTGGGAACGCTGGGCATCCACCAGTTACTAAATGTGTGTTTGGTGCACACACACACACACACACACACACACACACACACACACACGCGCACACACACACACACACACACACACACATGCACACACACACACACACACACACACACACACACACACACACACACACACACACAGAGCAGACAAAACAGACCTGAGTGAACACGTGAGCAGACAGCAGTCATCACAACATGCAGAGGAGAAGTGAATCCTTGTTGATGGTTCCCTTCATGTAATGTCTGCGCTCTCTGTTCATACGGTTAATCTTACCAACAGCAGCTATGCCAAAAGGAAAATCAGAGCATACATACGACCCAGTGCAGAGCAGCACAGAGCTGAATGTGTGTCTTGAGTGGTTGATTGTAGCTTTGATGGTCCACCAGCTCTCCATGGTGATTAGCACAGATTGTTGGGAAATCATGCGTGATGTTTTTTGTCTTTTTTCAGTTCTCATAAAAACTAAGATAACTCTGTGTTTGCCTTTGTTGTCTGGAATATACACTTAATTGCATGCCTGTTAAGCTTGTAGAGCTGTAATGTTGTTTGCCAAATATTGTTTTCCCTCCTCTGTGTTATTTATATGAAGCCGCAGGAGTAGGCCGTGGAGAAGTGCTGGGAGTTTTACCGGAGGTCCCCTTGTCAGGTGTATTTTTGTGTCATCATGTCCAACTTAAAGAGCCCATCATGTTGATCCTCAGGCATTCAAGGGATTAGTGTCGAGATCTGGTACAGATTAGCCATAAAATACTGGGACAGTGTGATTGTGGGTGGAGGCATGTTTGTTTTTCCAACAGAAAGTATTATTATTTTTTTAAACGGTTGACGTTTTTTTTCTGTGATATTGTTTCTATAAGAACTGTTGCTGTTGATTTTTTTATTGAATTTCAAGCCATGATAGCAGTGATGTTTACGTTCCCCAGAAGATCATTGTAATCGCTCTGTTGATACCTTCATCGTAGCTGTGTTTTATTTCGTCCTATACCTTTGGTTTAATGTTATCATGCTGAACTAAGAAGGTGATTATTATAGGCTATTATACCTGCTAAACATGCATGTAATCTTTGTCATTGTGTGCAATGTATGCATGCTGATGTTAGCATACAGCTCAAAGCACCACTGTGCTTTGATAAAGCCTCACAGAGCTGAAAGCATGGCTGTAGACTCTTTGTTTTGATTGTTATATAAGGACAACCATTTAAATTCCATTCATCTCCATTGTTACGTGGTGCAGGAGCAAATCATCGAGACAGATATCTCAAAACAAGGTCAAATAAAACCAAAACTGAGTGCAAGGCTGGATACCTCAAAACAAACAAAACAATTGCATTTTTGTTATTTGGATGAATTCACCACAAGGGTACTGAGAACATGCTGTTCTGTTGTTCTTTCAATGGAAGAAAACATTGTACCTTTGCAAATAAAAACATAACATCTATGTTTATTGAAAGCATGTTGCTGGACACAAGTCTCTTCCACATTCTCGTTTTCATGTGACAACTTTGTTTTTTTTGTGTTGTGCGTGTGTCATCATCCATCCCCCTGTTTTCACTCAATTAGCAATAGACTCTCTGTAGCTCTGAGTTGGTGACAGTTTTTACAAACAAACTGAATTTTTGACCAGGCTCACTTAATGTTTCCTCCATGTGCTCTAATCCATCACAGGTTCAGGGAGATGAATTATTATTCAAAAACAACTATGATGGCTGTATGCATACCAGTTTTTATCCTTTTCATTCATTCAGCAAAGGTGCTCTGACAATGTATATTAAACCTATGACCTTTTCATTATGGATGGTAGATCTGGGACATTATGGAACAGACACCTTTCCAATCAGCCCTAGTGGCTGTCCCCATCATGTGGGAGTTGATTAAAGAGTTCTGCAATCAGGATTCTGTTCCTGAGAGCTTTGAGATCTCAGGAGGCTTTGAGGCAGACGCAGAGGGGGAAGGACAGCCAAGCTGTCTGCTGATGATTCATTTTTAGTGCTCCATCATCCTTCCCCCTCGTAGGGCAATCACTCACATCCTGCCAAACACACACACACACACACACACACACACACACACACACACACACACACACACACACACACACACATACAAAACACAAATACACAAACATTGTGTGCATTGATGCAGAAATTCACACATATACACAGAGACATGGAGACAGTCACAGACAAACATGCACATTCCTGATCTGCACAACTCTCTGGCTCAGTCTCACTGCATTCACATAATGTTGCCAAGCCAGCTGTGCGAATTGGGTCTGGAAAAGAGGATGTGTGTGTGTGTGTGCGGGGGGGGTAGTAATACAGGTGTGTGTGTGTGTTTGTTTGCATGCAAGAGAGTGAGTGAGACAAACGGACACAGGAGGAAGTACACTACCAATTTTTCAAATCTGTGTTTTCAGTGTGAGGTACACATTTTCCCGAGGTGTGCAGTGTGCCGTGCACGTTGGCGTGTGCATGTGCCGTCTGGAATAGCTCTCAATGTAAACAAACCGCAGAGAGGCCAACCCTGGCAAGGAGCTTGTTTTTAGCCGGCGGGGACGTCACTGTGGTTTTCCACACACACAGCGCTCTTCTTCAGACGCCCAGCCATGAACCGTCTCCATCTCGCAGATAGGTGACCGTTCTCCAGTTTGCTTTTCACACAATGTACACATAAACACTAGCCGCTTGTTCAGCATCCTCACGTGACCCACACACCTCTTCTCTGTTCTTCTTGGCCTGCTTTGAAAAGAGTTTTGAATATGCTTTGACTTGATGATGGATGAGCCTGGCAGATTCAAAATATGCCATCCAGACTGGAGTTCAAACCATAATGCACCTAACGTCTCTGGAGCCTGGCTGCATCTGGTTTTAATGCGTGGAGACCCCTGCCTGGATGAAGGAAACAGTCCCTTCAACTCCCTCTCTATCACCACCAAGCCTTTTCTCCTCCCTCCCTTCTCTCCCAATCTCCTTGTCTATGGAGATAGACGGTCCAATGCTGCCACCAATCACAACATCACCAGACCATGTTAGATGAAGGATTGAATGATTTGCTGAACTTATGCAGTATTTAAAACTAATATAGTTTAGTATTATTTCAATTCAGTTAATCTATTTACTCAAGTATCTAGTGGGTGGAAATGAAATACAATCTGACTAACATATACAAATGGGTCGTCAGTTAAAGCAAAACCCCTACATTAGGTTCAAGTAACAAAGCTTGAGGACAAAATACGTGGGCCACACTAGCTAACCAAATGAAATCTTCTTTACTTATACAACTAAATACTTGTAGCCTACAAAAAATAAACAAACATTCCCCTCAGCTGTAGCTACTTTTTGTTTAAATGCTAACTAGCATGCTAATATGCTAAACTAAGATGGTGAACATGGTAAACGTTTTAGGTCTACCTTCTTAACATCAGCATGTGAGCGTCTTGTGAGCGTGTTAGCATGCTAGCATTAGCAGTGCCAAAGCACAGTCTGACTGAGCTGCTATCATGCCTGTAGTCTTGCTCCCCATGTTTGTAGGAAGTAACGATACATTTCATGGAGTGAAAGGTAAATTGGTTGTTAACATTGATAGCTGGACAATCAAATGCAAGAGTCCCGGATCTTGCAAATTAATAATCCTAAAATCAACGTCACAGAAAAACAGTAAAAAATATTTTTTCTCCTCTGTCTGTTACTACATTTCACTACATTCCAGTTTAATTTGTACCAGTTTAAATCTCCTGCACATGAATAAGCGTGAGCGTCTTGGGGTGATAAGGTTGTAGTTTGCATGTTTTTCCAGAGTTTTAACTGTTACAAACCATAGCCACGGATCACCTGCCTGCCATGCACACTCTGTAACCTCTTTACTGAGACCTCCCCGAGGCTCCACAGCTGTTGGCCTTGCATGCTAGCAGCTCATCCATTCTCAACTGTAATCAGTGATTCACCTGCACGCAGCTTCCTCTGACATTTTCACTTCCTCTCAGCTTTGTGTGAACTGTGAATTGGTAAACACAAGAATGGGTTTTGTTTAATGTGTAACAGCCAGTTATGTGGCTGTCTGTATTTACTGACATACTCAGATTTAGTGTGTGGATCTATGTAACTCTTGCTCAAAGGTTTGGAAATGAAATCTATGGTCTGTAAATGTTTTAAATAGTTTTATGAAATTGTGTGTAATGTATGGAATTGTTGTGATCTGTGCCGCTGTCTTGGCCAGGACTTCCTTTGAAAAAGAGATTAGTAATCTCAATGGGATTTTCCTGGTTAAATAAAGGTTAAATAAAAAAAAAAACTACTCTGCTTGGGTGAATATGTAGAGATCATGTAAGCCCATGAAACCTTGTCAAAGAAATAAACTTTGTGCGCAGACTGTCAGTAGCCCGTTGCTGGTACGGTTGGTGCACATGAGTCACAGATCTGTCAGACAAATACCAGGGAGTGGGAGTGTCAACAGTACCCACCCTGAGAAAAAAAAGAAATGTTGACTGAGATACAATCTGTGCTTTGTCAGTTTGTCGATTCTCTGTGTTATTTATTGACTAAACAAGGTGTACAGTGGTCACAGGGAGAGCCAGGCTCAGCAGGGGAGCAAACACAGCGATGTGAGCGAGTCGCAGAAGACAAGAAAGGTCACGGCAGGGGTAGAAGACAAAGAGATAAGAGCTGTTTATGTTTCTTCTCCCATTCATCTCCATTGAGAGGCATTCATCTCCACACGTAGAGAGAAAAGGCCCTGCTCTTTGCCCTGCTCTCTGTGTTTTTAAAGCGTAAACAACACCCACTCTCGGGTCCTGACAACAGCCTTGCCTGTTTGCTCAGTGTGTTTGCTCAGGACTGTGGTTTGCGTATGTGTGTTCACAGGTAGTTCAAAAAACAAACTCAAATGCAACAATTTGAGATCTGTGTCACTGTGACAGCAGCTCACCACAGTAATGTAATATTTAATACCCTGCAATCAGACCAAAGTAATTTCGTCCCTGTTAAACAAACAAGCTGTGACTTTCTCTTCAGTGACAGAGGGATTTATTCTGGACATGTTTTCACTGTGAAGCTTCCTCTCTGTTAAGTTGCCTCTTCTCTGCGGAATAGTCGGATCTTTGGCTGGTTGCTACACCAAACATCCATTTCCAAGGGATTTGTGCTTCACTCAGAGTTCACAACTTGTCTTCTGCCAGACTGAGAACAGCTCTAGTGCTCTGCCATCAGAGAAGGTTGTTTTTCCCATGGTGCCTTGTGTTTGCCTTCTTGCCTGCAGGGATATAATGACAAGCATGGACCACCCATGTCTGCTTTGGCCTGAATGTTATTTAAGGAATTCCCCCAGCTTTAGTTTGCGTGTGTGTGTGTGTGTGTGCATGTGTGAGTGCATGTTTGCGTGTGCGTGTGTGTGTGTGTGTGTGTGTGTTTGTGTGTGTGTGTGTGTGTGAAAAACCATAAGCCTTAGTTTATGTCTGCATATATGCTTAAGCCAATGTGATGAACCTTTATTTTGAAAGGTTGACATAAAGTCTTGAAGTGCTTACACTGTAAAAGCTGGTGAGGATCGATCATTTTCATATTTTATTGCACAAAACAAACATTCATTCAAAAGTTGATGCAGATATCATTATTATAATTGGTTCTTATTATAATTGACTGGGAGTGTTGGTGGAAAACCAACTTTAAGTTTTTAAATCTTTTTTTTAAAATCTTTTCAAAATGTCTGATTAAATGAGTTGGGACAGTTTTATTATAGGTCTTTACATAGGAATAACCAATTGTAATGTACTTATATGATTTCCCAATGTAGGGAATGTATTAAGAGTTTATACAATGTACAAATTATTAGCAAGCTGGTTTAAACTGTTTATAACAGTAATTACCACTGAAGTCATGTTGTAATAAATTATTACAGCTACGTTACACTTTCAATAAAATGAGACAATTTAAGACATAATCATCTTGTTGCAAATTAAAAGTTAAATTCCTAAGCAGTAAAACACACCTTTGCCGAATTCAATACACTGCTGCAGCTACAGCCTATCTTAAGCTGGGACTACTTGTAAATTATGGTGGCTGAGGTTGACTAATATAAGTGAATGTTAGGTAAAAGTAACTTGCTAACTTTATGCACAGGTCTCTACTGTTACAGTAGCTTAGCATTTTTGCTAAACGCTAAATAATAGTTAGGCATTTAGTATTATCTCATAAATGCAACTTGTAGCCGCAGTGGAAGCTGTTTGGTAAAAGTGACTTTAACCTGGGTTTAACGGTTTGTTTATAGTTCTGAAAGCATTCACAGGACGAGTTATAGTTGTTGACAAATATTTACAATTCCCTCATATCTGCTTAACAAGCCATTTGTTAACTGTTAAAATAAGGAATACTTAATAAAGAGAGTTAAAATAAAATGATAACTGTTTTGATTGCTTCTTTTGTTTTAGGAAAGCCACTGCTGAATTGAGGTGGAATAACTGGAACAGTATGATCTGAGAATCGCCAAAATCTTCTCTCTCACTGGGTGCAATGTTACATTCAGCATCACAGATCTATAATCACTCTCAGTGCCTCTGTCAAAAACAATCAACATTATTGTGCCCACGCCTTTCTCTCTGCAGAGTCTTTAAAGAAAAAACAGAGCAGAAGTCAGAGGAGGTGCTGGGGGAACAACAAGGGGCAGTTTCCAGGAGCTTCCCATTCCCCCGGGGTCAGACAAACTGCTGCGGACGACAGTCTGCACCCTGGCGACGAAGCCCTTCCTGGCTTGGCTGGTTTCCAGGACCACAAACTGCTGTCCGTGTGTTTCTTTCTGCAGTGTCAACGCCATGCATGTGTTTCCAACTTGCTGAGCATCCTGGGTGAGATGTTTATGATGTCTTTTGTGTGGGGAGGTTCCATCCTGATCATGCAGAGAAACCCAGGACGCTGAATTTATGGGAAATGTGGTCTAAATTTAGAAAAAACGCAACATGTCGGAAAACAATTGTCATTGTCCTCAACAGCACTGGGTACGTGAATGTGGCCAGAGCCACACGGAGGGCAATGGCCATTTTAGCTAACATCACTCACCCACTACTCTCTGAGTTTTAGATACCTGAGACCAAAAAATTGCGAATGTATAGTACATGTAATTTTGCTGATTCTTTTATCCAAAGCAACTTCCAAGTGCTACGTATGTCAGAGGCTGCAGGCCTCTGGAGCAACTATGGGTTAAGTGTCTTGCTCAGGACATTGGTTGATATATCACAGTGGGAGTTGAACCCTGATCTCCCACTCATGTATCACATCCACTGCGCTATCACCATCCCACCACCATGTACACGTGTTGGCTACTTGTTGTGAAAGAAATTCCCCCTTGGGGACATTAAAGACATTTCAATTCAATTCAATTCAACTAGAGAAAAACACGCACAAAAAACTCACAAAAAGTCAGAAGAAATCAAATTTAAGTTCATCTTTATGTTGAGTTGTCACACCACACAGTTTCTTTCTCCCTCTTTGTCCTCAGATTGTTTAATCATCATTTTAAAACAATCAGTTTCAATTAGCCTCCTCTTTTACTTACTCACCCACTTTCTTTCTGTCTTTGTCCTCGCCACTAACACCTTCTTTTTTTCATCTTCAGTCTGACATTAACTCTTCAATGAAGTGCTGGCCTTTGAGCTCTCGGAGATGGACCTCTCTCCACTGATTGATGCCTACTTCCTTGCTCTCTTCCTTCCCGGCCCAGTCCTGTCATGTGAAGTGGATGGCGAGTTGACGTCTGCATGTCCATCTGTGGTTTCCAGCACACGTCTAATTATATATCTTTTGTTTGTCATCTGACAGCAGAAGGCTGCAGAGCCTTGCTTTATAGTTACACAAAAGACTGGAAAGGTGTCTGGGAAAAAACCCTGCCAAATAACAAAGTGAAAGGAAAGCAAATTCTGTCTCGTTTTCAGCTCAGGTGTCCAAACAAAAACGTCTTCAACCTGCTGGTGATGTGTCATCTTAACCACCCCAATCCAGAATTACTTACTGTAATTGGATGGATATCTTTTGGAAAGTGAGAGAGTGACTGTTCAATAATTAGAGAATTGATCAGCGCTGAAAGTGCCTTAAGGCTCTTGTTGTTGATGGTAGACTTGTGAATCAGACTACTCTGCCGTGACACATGATGACAGAGGTTCTTGTTCACTGCAGCCGCTGTCTGGCCTTTGGGCCTCAGAGACGATACTAGCCGCAACGCACTCATTCATGCACAAACACATGCACACACAAACACACACACACACACACACACACAAACACACACACACACACACACACACACACACACACACACACATCTCTGAGCTGTTGCTCAACACAGCTGTAGTAAACAGGCTGTGTTTAAGTGCCCGTGTCTCAACTTGCACACAACACACACACGCACACACACACACACACACACACACACACACACACACACACACACACACATTAACACTGGCTCACGTACATAAATAGAAAAAAATGGAGACATGCACGCAGTGGGCGTATGTGCATTGCCACACCAAACGCTCTCGTCACAACTTGTTAGAATGAATCAAATTGCACTCTTGCACACTCAAACACAACATAATAACATGCACCTCTTTGTCACAGAGCTCAGAGACTGGTATTATTATTATTATTATTATTATTATTTATGCTGGGAGGGGCAATTGAGAGAAATCTCTTGTTTCCAATGACGCCCTCATTACATGCCATATAAAATTACAACAAATATACAAATATGCGAAGTGCGAAGTTCCCCAAGGCTCCATTTTGGGGCCTCTTCAACTTAACATCTTCATGCTTCCACTGGCTCAGGACACCTCAGGAAAAACTGAGGTGGTTGTTTTTGGAGGAAAAGAGAAACAATTAAAAGTCTGCATTCATCTTCAAACAATAATGTTAAAAACAACAGAAAAAGCTAGAAATCTTGGTGCAGTCATGGACTCTGACCTGAATTTTAACTGCCACTATAAGACAATTACAAAGTCAGCCTATCATCACCTTGAGAATATTTCAAGGGTTAAAGGACTTATGTGTCAACAGGATTTGGAAAAACGCGTCCATGCTTTCATCTTCAGTAGACTTGACTACTGTAACGGTGTCTTTACAGGTCACCTTAAAAAATCAATCAGACAGCTGCAGCTGATTCAGAAGTCTGCTGATCGAGTGTTCACTAAGACCAAGAGACTGGATCACATCACTCCAGTTCTGAAGTCTTTACACTGGCTTCCTGTGCCTCAAAGAATTGATTTCAAAGTACATTTGCTAGTTTATAGATCACTAAATGGTTTAGGGCCAAAATACATTTCTGATCTGCTACTACACCACAACACTGGTACTATGCTCCTCATATCTCGAACAAACCGATCCGCTGTAACGCTCAATTCTTTCAAATCAAGGCTTAAGACCTTTCTTTTTTATGTTGCTTTTCTTTAAATGGTTGTTTGTTTCTTTAATGTTTAAGTTGTCATACTGCACTGTAACTTTTTATTCTTGTGTTTTGTTTGTTTTTATTTTTTAACTGCTTATTCTTGTGTTTTTTCTGTTTTAATTTTTTTTTAACTGTTTTTGTGTAATGCACTTGGAATTGCCCTGTTGCTGAAATGTGCTATACAAATAAAGCTGCCTTGCCTTGCCTACATAGTCATAATATCGCTACTTAAGGAGGAGAAACACTGTTTGATGCCAGTGTATTGATAAGGTATGACAATATAATCTAATTCTTTGTGCCACTAATCAATATCATTTTAACCCTCACAGTAACCATTTTCTATTGAACTATTCCCCCAGTCACAGTCACTAAACACAGAGGGGCTTTTTGGGGGCTTTTTGCTGACTCATAAACACAATATATGTGTTATCTTAAATCTATTGGTGATACCAGATAGCTGGAGTTACCTCAACAAGTATAAGCTACAGAAACATGTGAGTCATTGACAAGTATGCTACATGGCCCTTTCTGGCATCTACTCCAGTATACACACAGCAGCAAAACATCTGGTACACCAACTTAAAAAAGCCATGAACATTCTGGAAATACTCTTCAACCTGGTTGGAATTCAATCCTCTGGTATCCCGTCTAGACAAACCGCTGCCATTTAGTTTCCTAGAATTTACCCTGCAGTGATTAAGGGAGCAGGAGATGCTACTGTGGCCCATTTTTACACAGGATATAAGGGTTTAAACTTGAGCCTCGCTTTGGCAGCTACTCTGTTCAGCTGTGTGGGGATGGACTGAGGTCACGTCCAGACCACTGTCCCACCAGTCCATGCTGACCCTGGCTCACCGTTCCAGATAGCCAACAGCAACAGAAGTTACAAGTGCTCCTCCTTCAGGCTCCTACTACTGCCTGTCAAAACCGGGCACAGCAGATCAGACAAAAGTGAGAAATCTTTTTCCTAGTCAGCCCTTCTTTCCCTCCACAACAATGACATTTTCACATTGACTGCATCCATTAGCCCCTGAGCATCCAAAGAGGAAAGTCATAATGAGATTTGTGCATATGTAAGCCATAAAGAGCCTTAAACCTTGTGGCAAGTACAACTTTGCCGTTAAACCGGGGGCCCTGAAGCCAGAGAGGAGGGATTTGGCTAAAAGTTTTTCTATTTGCTGCTCTGCACTGTAAGCCAACTGGTCCATTTTCCCCCAATCTATTTTCACAAGCCGCTTTTGTCCCTCACAAATACCGCAAAGAAAATGGGACAGGGTGGAGTTCAAACGACAGCTCAAGTTTTATGTTCAATGGAATTAGAAATGACTTTTAAAATCGCACTCTTTATGCGCTGCCCTACTGTAAGAACTCAGTTAATGAATTTAATGTGCAGTTGCTGGCACGGGATGTTCATTTTTCTTCTTTGACTGATAAAAAAGTGATTTATAGCTGCAATGGGAGTCTGGGTTGTTTTGTCATATTGGCGTCTTATTATGATTTTAGTTCCCCTCATCACTGTATCAAACTCTATTTACCATCTTGTTGAACATATTGTGCTGCTGATGAAATATTGCATTTCAGTTGCAACTTGAAGATACTTAAATCCCAGTGCTCCAGGCTGCTGTTTGACAGATTGAGAATTATCATGGCACTTGAGGTTTAAGTAGAGAGGTTTATGTACTCAGCGCATTTCCTCCATCATTTTCATGTGACCATCCAGCATTATTTCTTCTAGAGAAATATTTTTTTTAGAAGGCATTTATGTGCACTATTGAGAGATACATGAAGACAGTAAAGAGAATAAGTTGAAGAGGGCCAGATTCAGACACACACAGTTTGCTAATTTTGGTCTGAACGTTACTACTTCTTAGGGTTTAGAGGGGGGTTCCTGGGGTGGCACCCACCCCCCTGAAATATGATTGTGCTGTCACTTTGCTGCCTGTTCTGCCAATTGGTTCCTTTCCATTAGGTAAATGGATATACTTTAAACACACATTGTATGGCAACTGTGTACCTTGTCTTTGAGGCGATATTATTTTTACACATTTCTGTGAAATTGAAAATGGACCAGTCTAATTAATGTTTCTACATGTCCAAACGTTTTGCCATAAGAGCCCATAGAAAATGTGTAATGTATTTGGACATACAATTTGTTGAAAAGAAAGCAACTAAGTGAAATTAATACTGAATGTAATCTGTTTTATTTAGCAAAATTACATTGTGTTTTTCTATCCTATCCAAAATTTGCTATATTTCTACGCAGATTTTCTATGATGTATTCTTATAAAATCCCCTGGGCCCCCCTTGACTGATTTTTGATTAAACCCCTCCGCACTCTCCCCCGTGTCACACCACTTAAAAATCCTGGAATGGCCACTGCTTCTTGTCCCTGTAAATCAACACAATTTCTCAACCTCCCTGCTGCATGTAATCAACTAAACCAACAGTTTTAAGTAGTTAGCTGGCAACTGTGTAGTATGCCAATTTTATTGCACAATATTCAGGCTGCTTGGTGTTCGTACATAAGATTGTTAGAGTACTTCATTTGCAACCTCTGTGCATAATTTAAAGTCTACGAACATTTTTGTGGAGAGAAGTAAGGGAAGTGGTGGCACTTATCTCCAGTGGTGGTTTCACCTCAGTCCTAGACCCTCATGTGTTGTAAGGTTTTAAACAACTGCGAACGTGTCCCACTCACACTCTTATCTTAGCAACACAGACATATGCTGGAAATATAATACTAATGATGAAAAATATAATCACCGACAATAAGGAATTTGCAATTTTTGACATCAGTTTGTTAGACTTTTAATTTGTAGTCATGATAATGAGTTAGTATGACTAAAGGATTACATATATATATATATATATATATATATATATATATATATATATATATATATATATATATCTGATACACTTTTAGTATTTTTGTTTTTACAGTTATTGTGTTTGTCAGAAGTTGCATGCCATTGAGGCAACTATGGGTCAAGTGTCCTGCTCAGGGACACACTGGTTGATTTACTACAGTGGGATTTGAACTCAGGTCTGCCACATCAAAGGCATGTGTCATATCCACTGCACCATCACCACCCGCACTCAAACCTAGGTTGCTGTGGTAAGGACTGAGCCTTAAAGGTGTGGTTCGGAGTAATTTCAACCTAGGGTTCTTTACACCATGACCTCAAGCCAAACACTTCCCCCAGAAGCTTTTTTTCCCTTGGTCAAACATTAGGCATGTTAGCACTATTAGCTGAATGGCTTCGTGCAGGTGCTAATGGAACCAAATGTGTATCTTGTACATTACCCCACTAATAATGCCCGGAATAGTACCAAACTTCTACAGTACAACACCTTCTACAAATAGGTTCTGTACTCATAAAACGAGTCATTGTAAAGTTAGTTAGTACACCATTTAGTATTTATTTAAATAGCCCTTGATGGCTTCTACTCTCTGCTGGTAGCGCTACTAGCTAGCTAGCTCTCCGATTCTCCGATTCTCCTCCATTACTTTTAGCTCCTTGTCTGTGCTTTCAGACTCGAATAAGTACGGGCAACCTTTGAAACTGAGCCACTCATTGTCACGTACAATGTTAACTTCAAACTCTGCTGTTTCATTGACCTCTTTTTCTGTTCTCTTGCTTCTTGCTCCTACATTGCTGGTAGTCTCTGGTAGATGTCTAATCCCACACAGAGAACAACATATTTTACAACATCTGTGAAGTAGTGAAGAAGAAGCAAGAAGTGAGAGAACAAAAGAAGAGATCAAAGAAATGGCAGAGTTTGAGGGCAACATTGAACATGACAATGATTGGCTCAATTTTGAAGGAGGAGCTAAAACTACTGGTGTACTTCCTACTACTGTAGAAGTTTTGTACCACTCTGGGTATTATTAGTGGGGTAATTTACGAGATACACGTTTGGTTCTATTAGCACCTGCACTAAGCCATTCAGCTAACAGCACTATCTTGTCCTATGTTTGACAAAGAGAAAAAAAGCTTCTAGGGGGAGTGTTTGGCTCAAGGTCATGGTGCAAAGGACCCTAGGGTGAAATTACTCCAAACCATCCCTTTAATGCACAGTGAGCTATCGAGGCTCCTCAGCTGTTTCCAGTCTTTATGCTAAGCTAACCTCCTGGCTCCAGCTTCACGTTTAACAGACAGATAAAACAGTGCTATCAACCTTCTAATCTAAGTCTTGGCAAGAAAGTAAATGAGTGTATTTCCCAAATTGTGTGTTTTCTTACCAAGCTGCAGAGACTGGCAGGGTTGTGTTTCCTTAGAGGTTAAATCCCTTCTGCACAGGACAGATGTGCAGATGTAAGTTGGTCTGTATCACTTTAAACTGGAGGGAGAGGAACACATTGAGCCAAATGCTACATGGCTATGTCCCCCTGTATTCTTTACATTGTACTACTAAAAGCTAGCTCACATGTGTTTGTATCACAATGAGTTAGTATTTGCATTCACAGGATGGACTGAGGGAGACTTTTGCATGTTAGGTTGCTTGCACCTGCACACTAGAAGAGCCATTGCATGAAAGCTTTTTTAAAGGACACATTCTTGCCCTTCTGTTCCCTCAGCAATTACAGGCCATAAACATGATGGAGATTTATCACTGATGCTGCTGATGGAGGCAGTTAAAACCACCACTCTTACACTGCCAAGTCACTGAACTCTCCTCCTGAGGGTACAGTTGAGTGAGGTGATAGCTGTATCTTGTCCTCAGTGATTTATCTGAACTGAGTTGACAATGTGATAATTGACAAGGAGCCTAGCAGAGAGCAGAGAGATCGTCCTGTTCTTTCAGAGATTTTTTTCTTACTGTATCACACTGTGTTCACATCTTTACAACAAATCACTAGAACTAAGCTGCCATGCCGAATCTATGATCATAATTTCATGTGTGTATTCTGTGTTAACTGTGTGAGTAGTCCAAAGTTATTTTCAGTAAAGTGACAGGCAAGCTGAGAGGGACACAAATCAGAAATGGTCTGATTGAGACTGGATATCAGGTCAGCATGTGGTTCCAGGGATTCTACGTGAGTTTTTTATCCATAAAAAACGAGTGACTCTTAACGAAATTGCAACTTTGTTTCCAAAGAGAGAGAATAGAGTAATATGGTCATGCTAATAAAACTTCTTTGTATTTGAATTTGAGAGAGAGAGAGAGAGAGAGAGAGAGAGAGAGAGAAAGAGACAGAGACTACACTATGAGAGTTGGATGAGCAGATGGATGCCAGAGTGGTATCCATCTGCTCATCTAACACTCATCTTGAAAGCAAATAAGCCTGTTCCTTTAACCTTATTGTAGTTGGTCAGGTATCACAGATGAGTTCAAAGTCAAAGTTCAGCTCAAATGGAAAACAATTACTATTAAAAACACACATATGCACATTTATTTTGATCATTTTTTAGCGGCATTTAATTTCGTTTGATTTGACAAGAATCTTGCATCTTATGTAATACTGGGCAAGTCATCTTCATGTGGCTGGATTGCTGCACACTGCGCACATATTTGTGTGTGCACTTAAACATGCTAGCACAGGCATATAGGGAGTGTGGTGACAGAGCATGTCTACTGTTTTAAGGTGGTTGCTCGACACACACACATAAACACATATAAACACACACAAACACACACACACACACAGACACACACAAACACACATACACACACACACACACCTAAGCTGCTGATGTTAGGGTGGCTGTGTGGATAAGCAGACTGTGACTCACACAATGAGCATTTTTTTATTGATTGTTTTTCACAACGTGAAAGCGTGAAACCTGCTCGTTCCAGGACGTCACATAATGTCACTGAACCACACCCCGCTGCTTCTGACGTATATACTGCAAATGAATCCGGCCTGTATGCCCCTCGAGGCACAGAAAGGCCTTTTCGGGCCCACAATGTTTTTAGGAGCATTTAATGGCTGCAGCGATGATGACCATATTTCCATTAATGCATTTATCGATTTCCCCTGTCATGTGTGGAACTGAATGGGGCCAGCGGTTTTCTTTTTAAGGCAGAATATTTTCTCAACATGTGTAGAAGTCCATTGAAAGCATATGGTTCCATTTAATGTAGACACATAAAACAACAAGCAGGAAACATTAAAACCATGTGAGGCTGGCTGTGCAGCTCTGCAAGGGAACCACTTCTCAATTCAGCCTGTGTACTCACTGCCCAAGACAGGGACACAAACACATACACACATACACACATGCACACCAGTTACACACACACACACACACAAACACACACACACACACACACACACACAGACACACACACACACACACACACACACACATAAACCTGTTAAAGCAATTAGACACATTGGTTCTTCATATTAGAATAATAAATACAGACTGCAGTTCTGTACTGGGTTAATGCTTCTCTTTCAGCCCTCTGTGCCCTATTAGAATAAACAGAAGTGCTTTGCAGGTTTGGGAAAGTTGACAAGTGGCAAACAGACCTATGAGTTTAAGCAGCTCCAGTCCATATAACTTTGCCATGAAGAGTGGTGCAACTGCTGTGAGAAAGTTTGGACAATAACTGAGAGGTATATTTTTAAATAAATGTGGTGTGCGCTCCTAGGATTTACCAGACTCTATTTTAAATGTACTGATATAATAAAACCCACGAATCAAGCCCTCCAAGTAGGGGAAAACCAATGCTTATTTGTACTACTGTTTGAACCAGCTCTTCCACTGAATATCATTTATTTGTGACACCCCATTGGTCTGAGGGCTTTTAGCGAGATTCCCTCCATGGTAAACAGTCATAAAAAGCCCAGGATTCAATTGCAGAAACACAAATAGCTGACTATTCATAGCACTAATGAGAGCTGCCAGGGACACCAGCAGGCCTTGAAATGCACTGTCGCCACTCATAGAGTTATGACACGGCTTGGGGTAGAAATCATGGCCGGGTGAAGGGCTGGAAGTGTAAAGGAATTCCTGTATAACTGTGCCTTTGCCCTGTATTTTTGTTTTTTTGTTACCTCCTCTCATTCAGCTATTTTCCTCTACAAAGACCTTTCATTGTCTTTTTCTCTCTGTTCCCCCTTCACTTTGGATTCTTCCCCTTTAACAAAATCTTTGCTCTGTCCATCTGTGCTGCAAACTCATGATGGAGACATTTTCATTTTTTTCTGGTTTTCTTTGTATACCACGATACAGTAATTCTCATTGTGCCTGTTTGTGCCTAACCTGATCCACCCTAACACAACCCTGTCACATGAACCATGCTTCAGATTGGATTATGAAAGTGTCAAGTCTCTCCCTCATGGGCTTAAGACATTTTCTAAGTAAGACATTAACTTGCCATTACCCCCCACAAACCACAATGAAGGGGTGTGTAATTTAGCAGTGTACTGATTGATTGGTCTGTTTATTTTTTCGTTTGGCCTGACAGGAATTTCAACTTTCAAATTCCTTGCAGATGGCCAGCCGGGCCTTTATAGCCCCACTGTAATTAACCTTTGGAGGAGAATAACAAACCAGTACACAGGGGTGCTGTGGCCTGGCTCAGCTGCTTTGATGTGGTACTACCTATGATTGACCTGCCATGCAGTGGATGGGAGGTGCACTCCGCTGACATGTCCGGGGCTGCTGAGAGGCACATCACACCACCGGCAGCATGGAAGGAACTGTTATAGCCTCTGTGAAACGTTGGCTACATTTACCTAAACAGAGGATCTTGGCCATCAGCCACAGTCTTAGTAGCACATATCATACCCTGCAGTGGACTCACTCTGTGGCCTCAACTGAACCACTGAACATATTCCTGTTGAGCGTACATGAACTGACTACTGATTGTAAAAATACAGCTGCCAGGTTCTCTCTCCTCCTTTTACTATTAGTCAGTGGTTGAAGACATATTCAGATGCTTTAGTTTAACTAAAGCTTTAGTTAAACATTAGCAGTACATATAGCTGTTGATTTCAATTGCGGAGACATGTGAAATTGGGAAACTTGTTTAGTTTTGTTGTCAGTTCCAGCCCTAACATTTAAAAATATATATACAAATATACATATGTATGTATTTATAGTTAAATGCACAGATCCAACCTATCGACTTGCTTTGCTTTGCAAGCATCTTTGGCAAACCAAATCTAGTGTTACGAACGTGCTTGAGAACATGTATTGATACCGAAGTGTTAAACCTGTATTTATGGCTAACCTATTAGCAAATAGTTGTTTCTTTAAATAACAAACAGACACGTAGCATCATTAGCAGTTTTTCGAAGTCTTGTTTTTTGTACCCTGATGAATGTAAGTTTAATATTGAGATAGTAAAATACAGTGTATAATTACTAAACATTTACTTTTTACTGTGTGGGAAAGCCCATTAAATGAAATGGTTCCTTTTAGAGGGTCGTATGTATTCATACATTATCAGTATTTAAATATTTTATAAGATGACATGTTTTACACTGTGAAAAAATCTCAATTTATTGAGCAAAATAATGAAAAAAAACTTTAGAAAGCCTGGTTTGTCTATGCATGCAAAAAAATCACTTTATACCTGTAAAACCTTTTCAACATTTTTCTTTATGCAATACTTCGTACTTGACTGAAAACCCCAGAAAACAGTCATGTTTGACTCCATCAAACAGTTTTTGTCTGGAGGCTGTTTTGGCTTTGTCCTGAAACACTGTGGTGGCTTTTAATTAACTGGGGCTTAAGTGGGAGCTCCATCATCAACAGAGCATGTCGAACACATCACTGTTTCTCTGCTCATTAAGACCTGCAGTATAGCGTTCCACTCTGCAGGCCTGGCAGTGCAGCATTGCAGACACGTTATACGAGGTCTTCATCATTCATATAGAATGCCATTTACTGACTGGCGTGAGACCAGTCAGTCATCTCTGTTCCAACTGAAAAAATGTTACAAATTTGTGAGGAGTTAATGCTAAACAGACCTTTGATGTCTGGCTTTGCATTCTTTCCCATGCGCTGATTTGCTTCTTGCACAACTCTGTGTGTTAAGTAATATGGCAATGCCTTTGAGCTGTCAAGTATGTGCATTTCCTGCTGAATTACATCCTGCTGTTTTTCATATCAATAATAGTTTTGGTTCAAGACTGCTTTGTGATTAGCAATGTGATCCAAATATTTAATTTACTTATTTTTCTTAAACAGCAATGCCACTGTGGCATGTATTTCACAGTAATATATGTGAGATTTTTTGTTCCCCCACTTCTAAAGATCATATCTACCAGCAGACTGAATTCTCACCCACATTGCGAGTTTTTTTTTCTTCCTTCAACAACGTCTCCATGTGCAATTTAACTGGCCTGTGGAACAATGTTGGCCTTGTGAAGGCTTTCCATGCGTTTTCTGTTAAGCACGTGGCATTTCAGAGAACAGATTCCTTTGAATGCTTCACAATGGCAATGGACTTTCTGCGTTAAAATGTGGGCAAAGTGGCTTTGGGTTCACAAAAAAAAAAAAAGAAAGTTCACTTAGATTAGAGAATGAACTAGTCTAGCATTGCCAGACCTTCCTCCACAGCACTAAAAGGAGGGTCTGGCGAGTCCACACAGCATTCTGGAATGGGAGAAAAACTTCCTCTGGTTTATTAGCATTTCTTTAAACCAATAATTGTCTTGGGACCCGACAGAGCCACTGCAAAATAGCCTCGGAAAGGCGCTTGTTTTGGTGTAACATGTGCAGGACCTACGTTCGTTTTTTCGATTGCTAAATGACAATGGTCACAGCTGAAACCACATGTGTAAAACTCTAACCAGCTGAACAGGTCACATCATCTGCAAAACTCATGCCAAACAAAACAACTATTCACACATCTCAAAACAGGTTCAGTGCAGTCAAACACTATGAACAATCGTCATCAGGTAACTAAAACTCTCACTCAGAACACACTGAGAGCAAAAACACTAGCATTAAACAAAATTACTGGAAAACGCTTTTCATCTTAACACTTTGAATAATTGAAGTGACTTTACAAACTTTACAAACAATATTTTCTTCAAGAAAATAAATTATTTTCTTTTCTTTTTCTTTTATACCAGGAAACAGTGAGGGATTATCCTCAGGTTGCATACCTACACTGTGTAAATAGATATACATTATTTATTTAGTTTGCTGTAATTTACGCAATAACTGGAAATGTTACAAATTAAAGGTACGTAATAGTTCAGAAGTTTTACAAGTTTTTTTATCAACACATTGGATGTCCCCTCTTGCCATGAACCTACATTATCTATATGGTAAATACAGAAAAATTCGCAAAAAATCTTGTTCACTATCAAGTCTAAAAGAAGACACCTGCTTAGGCTTTCAGCTAAAATCGCAATCAGCAGTGTTTGAAATGCACCAAGCTGAAATCCATTGTGTTTTGAGTGTGGTTAACAGTTTTGACAGTGGTGTGTTAACATTTGAATAAAGTTCTGTAAATCCACAGTGATATACAAGAGGTGGTTAAGGCCATGGACTAAGTGTGTAGTGTTTTAAAACCTCGTTCAAGAAATGAAAAACGAGCAATAATTTGGTTCACATGAACTGCTGCTGTGCAGACGGTAGTCAGAAGTTTGGCACTTGTGTCTCCAGTTGTGCCCACTGTCGTTTAGCACAAAAAAACTATAAGTCATGCAACAGACATCTCAGATTGGACATCAAATCTAGGATTTTCCAGCGGCAACGGAGCAATCCCGTGAGTGGAAACGTTACCAACGTGAATGCACTTGGCTGCTTGATTCTCCACAGAAGTGTTAACGCATGTGTATATGCACTGTGTTTGTGTGTGTGTGTGTGTGTGTGTGTGTGTGTGTGTGTGTGTGTGTAGTGCAGTGGGGAGGTTTCTACTGGACCTGAACTGTCAGAGTTGTGTGGGAGATGGTGGAGAGTAGTGGTGCGGCTGTGAGCTGTGGACAGATCTGTGCTCTGTCCTATCGGCTGTGTATAGTTGACATTCTGGCTCAATGGGCCATTTCAACACCTCAACACTCTATCCACATGGGACAACACATAGAGCTGCAGCCCTCAGATCTCCTCTCTGCCATCCAGTCTCTCTCTACCTCTTTTTCCCTGTGTGTAGACAAACAAAGGGCCTTTTTGTTTCCTTTGATACACATCCCTTTATACAGCCTTTTTGAAGAACAGCTGGTTCATTTTCTACTCTTTTTGGTTAAACCCCAGTCAGGGAATTTTTCTTGGCTGAAAGGATTCGAGTCAAGTCAACTATGCACAGTCAATATCTATATCAACCATTAAATTCTGTTCAGTTCAATTAGAACAATCAACAGAGAAAGCAACAATATTTTTGCTTCCAAAATCATTTTTCATTATTAATGGATCAAATGACTCTGTGTAAGGTGATGGGGTTTGCTCATGATAATAACTCTTTGGAGTGTTTCAGTGTCTTTCAGCTTGGTTTCATGGTCCACAATTTTACTGTTTTAGTTTACTTTCACAGCTTTCATCAGCATAGTTTCCAGGTGCTTTGATAAACTGCAGACAGACAAAATTAGCAACCATCTGGCGAACATAGTGAAGCATTTAGGAGCCAACTAGCCAAATGTTTCCATCAGGAGTTGGTGGCCAGGAACACAACTCCAAATGAATGCTAATATTGCAATGTATCTGCTCTGTTTACCATATCAAGCCTGGTAGCCTGGTCTATCATTTTTATTACAAGATTTTTTTAAATGATCTCACTCTCACTCTCATTTTCATTATTTAATTTCTTACATTAGTTCTAAATACATAGCCTAAAGGAAAAGAAGCCTCAGCTGTCAATCAGACTGAGACAATATGCTTGACAATCATGCTTTGGGGTTGTGTTGCAGCCAGTGGCACAGGGATTTGATTCAATAAGATTTCAGCAAATTTTGGACGCTGTCTTGATGTCATCTCTGAAGTTAAAGAGAGGATGGCTTCTACAAATGGATAATGATCCTAAACACACCTCAAAATCCATGGTGGATCACATAGGCGTAAACTGAAAGTTTTTCCATGGCCTTCACCATCTCCTGACCTCAACATAATTGAAAATCTGTGGACAGACTTTATAAGAGCAGTGTGTGGCAGACAGCCCAGAAATCTCAAAGAACTGGAAGACTTTTGGAATGAAGAAGGGGCAAAGATGCCTTAAACAAGAATTGAAAGACTCTTGTCTGGCTACAAGAAGCGTTTACAAGCTGTGATACTTGCCATACAAGTACAAGGGATTAACTCTGCAGGGTGCCCATACTTTTGCAGACGCCATTTTTTTTGTTTTCTGTTATTTTGAAAAAGTTAATGATGGAAATAAAATCTAACTTTTTGTGACATATTATACAAATGTCTAATCTGGCATTTGATGCTTTTTGGAGATTTTACCATGTTTTCTTGGCTTCTTTATGCACATTAACACACATTTTTATCTGGGCTGCCCAAACATTCGAGCCCCACTGTACCACATTCACAATATATTAATGCATATGTATAATGCAAGTATTATCCGTTATTTCTGTAAGACATGAATAAAAGGTTCACATGAGTAAGACCTGGTGGAGGCCAGGCAAGAGTGGGAATGCCCTTTTGCTTGCACCCACGCTCTTTTTATAACTCCACACGGGTTCACGGAGGCTGGCTCCTGCGTGGCTGCCCTTGGCGTTCTGTTACCAAAAATAATTTAATATGTGCAAGCTTACATCAGTGGCTGCTGGCTGTTAGTATATAACTGAGTGCAACCTGATGTTTTGACAGCGCGTTTCACCTTTATTGGCAACAGGGTCGCAGAGGGTGCGTTTTTGGGGAGCATACATAAGAGCAGTTATGTAGGCTACTGAAGTGAGGATTGGATTACTGTCAGTTATGTATGTTTGTGTATGATGGGAGTGTTGGCTGTACAGTTGGATGTAGACACTGCCAGACAACAATTTATATTTTAATCTTAAACTTGCCTTAGCTGAGGACTTTGCCCTCATGTGTGCAAAACAATTGACTGTAACACAATTAATTGAAATGTACAGTAAAAGTTTACAAATCCAGCAGACATGGAGCAAAACTACCTTTCATCAACACCACCTTCTGAGTTGTGTTTCTGGCCACACGATGAATGTAATTCACTCTTCTTTTAGCTCTTTTTTTGGTCCCAACCAAGCATTTTATTGGTCCATTATGTACACCAGCTAGTCTCTAACTTTGTCTGTCTTCCGTTTTGAGTTAAATAGAAAGTCCATAGCCGGTTTATCAGAGCTCTGGTCTGGCTGGAAACAAGGTTGATGAAAGCAATGAGCGTGAACTTAACATTAAAATTGCACGATCAATTAATACTTATCAAGGATTTGTCATTACAAGTTTCACCTTTCACATTACACTGCAATTTGACTCATTGTTAACATAATAATTAAGCTTTAAGTGTATGTGGTCATAAATTGCTCAGTTGTAAGTGACAATAATACAGTGCAAATTCTTTTTTTTTACAACATTGATTATTTAATAGTTTGTTGTTATTTTCATACTTTTGGTCATGTTACTTTCGTTAATAATCAGTAAACATTTTATGTTTAAAATAAATCTCCAGACTTAAAGTGATCGAGTAGAGAAAACAAAGGTCAACTGTAAAATTTGTACCATACTGTTCATTGTAAACATCCACGAAAATTTACGAAATAACTTACTGACTCAACTTTAACACATTTTATTTTATTTTATTTTAGTTGTGTGGGCCTACAGTTTTCCTCTGCAATGAGGAATCATAACTGACAATTCAGGTGCACACCATTTCAGTTGTGTCTTCCAGTAAAGTGGTTTCAATAATCTAATAACTTTTGACTTGTCTGATTATCTGACTTCTCCTGTTTCTCACTCAGACTTAGTTGTAGTAGTGCCAAATAATTCCCATCTCACAATTTATTTTGATCAGTACGGTGGCATCGCAAATTTGAGAATTCTAGGCTATACGAGCATTGATGTAGGTCGGAGCTGCCCTGTGTGACCATCTGTGGCAGAATGACTCTGTTAAGGGCCCTCATTTTGACAGCCTGAAGGCAGTGTAGGTGGTCTGAGCAGGGCTCAGGTTCTGTACTGCTAATGTCCTCTTGCAAAGTCAGCAAACACTCTCTGCCCACACTGAAACACCATTTTACCTACACACACCCACAATAACCATCAATCTCCCAATCTGAGGCACTGACAACCAGGGAAAAACACCAACCAATCTGCTTGTGTCATGTCTTCACTGCCACCTCATCCCTCTATTTATGCCTTTTTACCGCTTCTTTCCAGACTCCATTGCAACCATTCTTTTTTCTCTCACTCACGGCTTCTCAAATTTGCCCCGGTGTGTATAACAGGAATCCACGGCATGGCTCCACTGAAACTGAATCCTGAGAATGGGAGTGGTAGAGCAAGTAGAGTGCTCATGGGAGGTTATGCAGGTTTATGGAAGGTCAGTGCCGAGCCCACCTAACAGTCCCGCTGCTGATTAAACAGACGGAGATGTGCTTTGATCACGTGCCCTGAAGCGCTGCCCCAACCAATGTCCGCCAGCAAGTTCTGAAGGCACATAAACATCACAAAGCAGGGTCCACATCCTGGCTGCTGTAACAGCTCCGCCTTTGAATCCTGACCTCCAGTCCCACCCCAGTCTTATGACTGCAGGAGACGGGGATGGTGGTGGGCATTTGAGCCATGCCTGGAAGGTGACTCCTGGTGCCAGTGTTGGGTTTCAAACTCAACATACAAAGTGAGAAGCAGAGGCCATGAACCACTACTGTCATGGCAGGGAGTGAGATATAGGGGAAACAAGTAGAGAGAGAGAGAGAGAGAGAGATAAAGAGAATGAAAGAGAAAGAGAGAGAGAGTAAATGATAGTGACAAAGAGATATTGGAAAGAGAAGAGAGAAAGAAACGCTAACTTGGTAAACACCCCCACTGCTTGATATGCATGCTGGGCATGAATGTGTTTCACCAGAGAGCTTAAGTCCTCACCACTAATGACAGCCCACAAACCCAAACACATTCATTTTTGGGACCATGATGGTTTCTGGCCCTAAAACTTGAGATTTAATTTATTTCAATATGGTGCATAACTTGTTATTAAATATTGGCGCTGAGCAAACATTTTCCCCACACATGCTTGGGTTAGGCTGCTGTAGGGGTAAAGTCTTAATCATTTGCACTTGGTTGTACAACTGGCACATTTATCACAAGCAATTCCACCGTGTTACTTCTGTGGAACAAAGTTATTTCACGCTTTCATTCCAAAGCTTTTTGATAGACTCTGCTGTATTTGGTGGAACATTGATGAAAACTGATATTTTTCAGTAATTCTAGATGTATCGTCTGCATCACTGCAGCGTTGCCAGATCTGCTCTGTATGATAAGAGATAATAGAGATAATAGATCCGAGTGCCAACAGGTTGATTCAAACACTTGAGGTGAATCCACACCCAGCCGCCAGCCGGATCAATAGGAATAAACCTCTCATCCATATTTTCTTTTGTCATCCTGGAAAGCTGGTGGGGGAAGGATTTGTTGGAGAGAAAGAAAAAGCTTGTAGTAAATATTTCATGTCTTTCTGTGTTCTGTAACCTGTTGTATAAAGTGTGCAGAAATGTGTGTTTTATAGAGTAGTATCTGTTAATTTTAGCAGGTCAGGCCGTTATATTTCTTTATTTATAGGTTAAATTACATAACGTATCAGTTAGGAAAATGTTGTGCAGAATTAAGTGATATTAAATACAAGACTGAGAAAATACAGTCATTCAGCTCTGTCAGGCTGCACTTTGGCACAATAGTAAGTTAAATGTTAAGGTCAACATGCTAACATGCTCACAAAGATGATGGTAAAATGCTTATAATAATAATAATAATAATAATACTCAAGGACGCTTTACAGACAATAAAATAATATATATCATCTTAGTCTGGCATGTAAGCACGCTAAAGTTCGCTAGGACAGCTGATGCGGATGAGAATCTCTTTAGTTTTGCAGATATTTGGTCATACCCCAAAGTTTTCGACATATTACTAATGATGGCACAAGGTAAAGAGTCAGGGGTTCATCAAAGTTATTACAGTTCATCCTGATGGGGGCATGAATGTGTGTAACATTTTACAGCAATCCACCTAATAATTGTTAAGATATTTATTTATTCAGTGACATACAGGCTGACATTGCTACATATGTGCGTGTAGCATCTAAAACATCGTTCATGTGCTGCACGCTTTGCTGCACATGTGTAAAGGCTACCGTTCAAATTGTGTTTGCACTGAACAGAAATTAACCACAGCTTCAGTGTCCGCTTGCAGACACAGAATATTCTGCACTAATAAGTGTCTAGACTGTGGAAAGTAGTAGATGTATTAGTCACACGTAGAGAACCATTTATAAACAGAGAAGAGACAGAGACATGATAGCGTGATACAGCACTGTTGGCCTGTTGATGACAGATTATATGACAAGCCTCTATGTCTGTGTCTCACACAGGGGCATTCCTGGCTCGCCCAATCACACTCCTCCCTTCTTTCCTGTTTGTTGCTGAGCCTCCCCGGTAGCTGCCAGCTCAAGTGGGCTAAACTTAACTCCCAGCCTACCATGAATTTTGGACATTTATTACCACACCCTTCCTTGTCAGTGCCGCCGCCCAGTTCTCACACACGTTTTTCTGTGCCTGTCGCCAAACCAGAGCAGGAGTCAGCAGAGAGGCTGCTGGAAGGCATGAGTAGTACAGAAAATAGGAATGGAACTTCTCTGTTAAATATACAACATAAACATAACGCCGACAGGGCGTCCATCTAAAAATATCTTGGAACTGCTGCAAGTTTAGGATCAGTGGCACCATGGTTTTGTTACAGGAGGAGACAGCAGGCTGCTGTGTGTGTGTGTGTGTGTGTGTGTGTGTGTGTGTGTGTTTGTGGGTGGGTACGAGTATGGATCATAGGTGTGGATACAGTACATGATTTCTTCTAATCTTATGTTAACAAGTCCAGTAGAGCCACCTGACTACCAAACAGTTTGCCCTGTGCAAACAAGGAAATCTGCAGCTTAAAGAGAAGATAAATCACATTTAATGAATGTTTCACAGCTTCTTCAAATAAAAAACAAGGATTATCCATCCCTGTCCTTCCCTGTGTGTGTGTGTGTGTGTGTGTGTGTGTGTGTGTGTGTGTGTGTGTGTGTGTGTGTGTGTGTGTGTGTGTTAGAAAGACAAGGGTGAGAGTGGGAGTGAAAGTGTGTTTACATATCACAGAATTAAAGGTGCTCTAAGCGATTGGGTGGCATTACTTCTTGTTGACAATTTAAGAATTTTCAAATGAAACAAGA
Source organism: Etheostoma cragini (assembly GCF_013103735.1). Classification (NCBI taxonomy): domain Eukaryota; kingdom Metazoa; phylum Chordata; class Actinopteri; order Perciformes; family Percidae; genus Etheostoma; species Etheostoma cragini. The sequence continues at coordinate 18,486,574 of NC_048411.1, forward strand.
CTAGCTTGCCCCTCCCTCCTCCTCATCCCTACCCCCACCCCTCCCTTCTGTGTTTCTGCGCACTAACCCCCAAATCCTTCTTGTCGGTTATGGGCTGGAACACTTATTGTGTATTCTTCGTAGTGCAGGTGGGAACATTTTGTTTTTGTTGCCGTTTGTACAGGGCTGTTTAATATAGTAAGAAGATGTTTGCTGTAAGTGACAACAAATGTTGGAGCCTAAAACACTTGTGACAGCGCTTAGAGCACCTTTATTATCAACAATGTCCACTGAGAGGGAAGCCTAACCTCTAAACACCCTATCTTAAAGTAAGTTTGGCTCATTTGATGTAAACATTTCATATTTCTGGCATTTTATTTGAAGGAGCCAACACTCCATTAGTGTAATGACTCCCATTTGTCTCCACACTATAGTATTTTACCGGCATTGATGACTGTTTTACCAGGTACAGAAATGGATCTTCTCCTTTTGTTGGGTGTAATGCCTGTTGACATCTTTTACAGGCATATAGTAATCTTAGAAGACAACCACACGTGAGTTCACCTTGTGTTCGGTTCATTATTTTGCCAGCGTGCACAACACACAACATCCTGTCTCGCTCTTCTTCGGCTCTCTACAGCCTGGGCTGGAACAATGACATATCTAGGTCACTACCTGTCTTGACATTGAGTTTGAAACAAACTTGTTTTTTTTAAACATTATTTCAATGCACATTGCACATACAAAGAGTTAGCTAATGTCGAAATGGAAATGATCAAGATGTTGCAGTTATGTGACTTGATTAGAGGGAGTTTGAGGGATTGTTCTTTAAGTTTGGACACGTAGATAGATCCTCTTTCATGCAAGAACTGGTGCATCTTACTATTTTTGGCAGCAGCAACAACAACAACAACAACAACAGTATGTTTGCAACAAGTAGAACAATAAGAAGTCAAAAGAAAAAGAACCACCCACAAACACTCAAAATTAGTCAAGAGATTAAGAGTACGAGTCTATAGCCATGCTGTAATTCTGTGGTAAAATTTCACTGACTAGTTGGTGGCGCTAAAGAAAATTTCTTGGGGTCAACAGAAATCATCAAACCTACAATACCTGTTGCAAATTTAACAGCAATCCATGAAATGAATATCGGCGAATGAACCATGACTTTCCATACCACAGTCTGTGGTAATACATCAAATTGTTTAAAATGTCAGCCTGGACCAAGTAGTTGACTGACTGAGGCACCCTTAGGATGCCAAGTGGTATTGTGAAAACCATGTCAAATCCATCCTCTGCATTACAGTGATGCCAACACTGAGTGATCTCTGGGGAGTGCAGGACAGAATGACCGCATTAATGCGTGCTTAGCACCAAATTAATGTAAACTCTCAAACTATCATTTTAATTGCCCTGTCATTATTGCCAGACGTTGTTAATAGTTCCTCCTCACTGCAAACATGCTGTCCACAATGGTGGCTCAGGCTAGAGTGCATCTGATCTACACAATAAGGCCTTTTCAAATGAGACACAATAACACTTTCTCTGTTTGGAGCAGCGTAGGCAGCAAATCAGATAGACGTAGATGGCTGGTTTAGACTTATTTTCCACATTGTTCCTCACATCTACCACATCTATCAGCGTACCCTGAGATGTAGAAAAACAGCTAAATTACTGTATGAGGGGAGCAGCAGTCTGTCAGCAGAGTTTTACTTAGCCTGATGTAAAGATATATTGCCTGAGCTGGTGGGCGGTACGAAATCAAGCACTGATGACAGTCATGTAGTCAACCAAGACTTAGTGCTTTTCTGGAAATCAGAGCTCTTTATTAGATTGGTGAAAAAAGCGACTGTGTTTCCAGGGAAGACGTCCTCGTATTTCTCTGTCAACACCTGCTTCTCCGCTCCAGCCGTGAGAGCGGACGTCCGATGGGCCGGTCACGCCATGGCCATCCAAGGGCTCCATTACTTGTCTTCCACCGCCAAGCAGAAGCTGCGGTACCTGGGGGCTTCTGCAATGTTATTCTCTTGTAGTGGGAGGGTAAGAAATGGTTTGCAATAAGGAGAAAGATTGAGAAAGCAGCAGCTGTGCAAACATGGCTTTCAGCAGGTCTACAGCAGATGGGATGTGAGTGTTGGAGGGAACAAGGAAACATGCTTTGCTACCTGATGCTCTCGGCTCTGGTGATGTGTTGCTCCAGACTGCAGATCCTGATTTAATCTAGACTCTACGGTATGGGGAGAAGTAGACTTCCTCTTGCATCGGTGTGAAAACTGGTTGATGGTTGTCTGAATGGGACATCTCCAGGTGTTTGTCCATGTAGTCTAATTTCAGATGGTTAGTCGTATCTAGTGACCCAGTTGGATCTGTTTATTGAAACATGAAATAAAGGCAAGGAAAAGTGCATATTGGATTCTGAATCATGAAAGTAATGTGTCTGTATTGATCAGGATGAGTCCAGGTGCAGCATGATTGTCAAGAACCCCAAGGCTTTCTCTGGCATCTCTTTTCTTCTGCTGATTGCCAGAAAAACTGTGACCACCACAGTACACATTTTTCCATTAATAATTTCCAGGCGTCTAGCAGGGATGGAGATAATTGCTGTCATAAGTGGTACGCAGACATATGCGGTTCCCTGCATAAAGTAAACACAGAGGAAACTCACCCTCTGTTTTGTTTACTCGGCTTTCCCAGTCGCCAAACAAATACAGCAAATTGGTCTTAATGAAAACATTGTGAAAGTGCAAATGATTTTTGATCGCAGTCTTTTTGTCTAACTTGAGCAGCGTCTCTATATGAAACACGTGACAGTAAGTAATGTATAGCATCTCTGTGTCCTCTAATTACCATAAACCCAGAGAAACTTTTCTCTGTCTCTCTAACGGCCTCTCATCTGTGCAGCCTCTCATTTCCCCTTGGCCATGGCCATTAATTAGCACTCACTTATGCGAAACAGATGACTTTTAATAAATTAGGGTCATGTTTTGAATTGCTTTAATACTTCCATTCCATTTCCTAAGCAGTAACATGAAAGCATTCCTCTGCCAGTTCCAACCCAACGGCCAGAATTCACAGAGGTTTGAGAGTGGCAGGACAGCTGGGGTAAGAGCTGTGGACACACGCACACGCACACGCACACGCACACACACACACACGCACACACATGCACACGCACACACACACACACACACACACACACACAGGTCGTGTAGGCCATCGCAGCTCATCATATTTACTTTTTTCAAGGAGCAGGCAGTACCTTGTTTCGACAGCCAGGCAGCCAGATTCATCAGACACTGCAGCCTATATTTACAATAATCAGTGCCTCTATCTAGGGCAGTACCTCATAACAGTTTCAGCACTCAAGATTAAGCGCAGGCCCAGTTGACATATCATACCTTACCCCAGCTTTCCCCTGGAGTCAACTCCTTCCAGACATTTTGTGGTTTCATCTCAAGTTCTCCACTTCAAGGAGATTTTCCTGATTAGTGTCACACAGCTCAGTGGGTCAAATGGCAGAGAGAGTTGTGTGGCCTCCCATGATTTTTTTCTCTCTCCTCTTGGCAAATTCGGAGGCACAAGCGTGAACCTCTGTGAAACATCTGAGTTGGACAACCGACAGCCCAATCACCACTGAAGGATTTATGTGCATAGATGTTGCCTTTAATGCTAAAGAAAAGTAAGCCAAACACAAATCAGCTCTCAAAAGAGTCTGACCTCCAAACCACTGTTGTGTTTTTTAATGCACCTCATGAACCCATGTATTTACTTCTCCTTTCCTTTCCCACCTTATTCTGTACATAGTGATCTATTAATGGCATTATTATGTATCTAATGTAATAAGAGTCATTAAGTTATTTTTTTTTTGTGTAATTCACTTGATTTTAGCAGGTAAAATTGCAGCAACTTTATTTTTGGCTGCTCACGGAAACTAATTTGGGTATTGGTATTTCGCTCTTTATGCCTTTTTTTTCAAGAAGAACAATTGCTTTAACTTCCAAAGAGAGCGTTTCTCTCCAAGTCTTTGGTCAATAACAACACCAACTGCAACAGTTTTCTTCTCCTAATGTAAATTCTTGGCTCACACTGAACGTGGGCACTCTTTCTTACTGGCCACCTTTGGCTGCATGCTTTTGGCATTTAATAATACCGCAAACCATGGAGATTAGCTTTAACTGCATACACCATTGACATTTGACATGGTATACAAAGCATTATAGAAGGTTTTTTTACTTCTCTGTCCTGTGTAAATCGAAAGTCTCTCCACGAAAGGGAGCCTCCATGTGTTTCTGATTAAGGTAGTTGAACGGAAAGCAGTGTGTTTAACACTAATTAAAGGTTTATGTCAATTATCTGACCTCCTCATCAGTGCAATTACACCACCCAGTGGATACAGTTGTTGCTTATGACTCCAATGTTGTTTTTGGCAGTGTTTTCCATCACATCCATTGCATTCTATATGACAATGTTGGTTGTCCATTCCTGTCTCATATGTCATCAGTAAGACCCTAGTCTGGCTCAATGGATGTACATTGTTGAGATAAAGCCTGACATCCAGCGTGTCTCAAACCAGATGTCCCTCCTCTAATAACTACAAACAAGCTAAAGCGTTTTTTTTCCCCCATCCCAGAATAGACAGGTGGTGTGTTACTGACACCGCGCTGTGAAGATACTGTTGGTGTGGCAATGCGACTAGTAAGACCAAAGAGCTAAATTGATATGACACGTCAAAGTGTTTTTGACTCTGTGCCAGTATTTCATTTTTTTGAGACATTCATTTCTTTTCAATAAAAATGTGTTTTTATTTTTTAATTTGAAACAAAAGCATGTAGGAGTAAACAATGTCAAGGGGTGTAAAATACATAGATCATATCTTTTAAAAGCTACTTCAAAAAATATTAAACGTTAATGTTAAATTTGTGAGAAGAATGCAGCTTTGTCTTTTAGTTTAGGCTGTACAAAAAACATGTGTGATTTCAAAGATAGACAACCTATTTTACTAATGAAAGAGCATGTAGCTATGTTTACTCTACCCTCCTTGTTGTTCTCTGTAGCTGTAAGAAGTATTTCTTACTTCTCTCGTTGTGGATGTAGCACATTCCTGCAGCCTCCTGTTCCCTGCTGCTGTGGAGGAGAGGAACTTTAACGAGTTTGCATGGCATTTTATAAAGGAGGAACACAATATTAGTCATTAACTTCCCATTTTATTGCCCTAAAGCATCCAGGAGAGAAAGGTGCCATATGCAAGCATTTTCATTGTGCGTGACCGCTGACTATTTATGGTAGAGTGGTTTAGAGAATTCAGGCCTGAATTGTATGACAAAGAATTCAACTCTTGTTTTTTTGTCATGACTCACAGAGGAAGGAAGAATGCCTGCAGAGACAACAACTGTATCTAATTAGTAAATTTCTTATTCTACATTCTGTATTTAAGGAAGTGTAGTGATGGAAGAAGCACAATGAGGTGCACAGGGCACTGTTGGAGGAACGAGTGTAGCTCTGCAACAATCGCACCACCCTCCTGGTCAGTAAATTGCCTGTTGGCAGCCCCTCACCCCACACTAAACAAATATACAACCCAGTCTGGTCTTGTTTTGCTTCCTCTCCCTCCTTTGCAACCTCCACCGGCTTGGACGCCCTTGACTTTGTTCCCAATGTGATCAATGCTAATTCTCTGAGGTTATGACAATAAACACCGCACTGATGGGCCCAAACCCAGAGAAGGCCACACTTCCTGCCTCACTGAGTTGATCTCTGGAAGAAAGACCAGAGGATTGACAGGAAAGAAGGTCAGGGAGACAGGAGGAGAAGGTAGAGGAGGCAGAGAAACGTGGAAAGAGAAAGTGATTGTGTGTGTGTGTGTGTGTGTGTGTGTGTGTGTGTATGATCACCTTTCTAAGGCTTTCTTATTTGCACCGGAACAGTCTGGTGAAGTTTCTCTAAACAAACTTGTTCTTCCGTTCTTCTAATCTTTTTTTTTTGTCTACTGGACTTCTTAGAAACAATAACTGTTTCCATCCTTTTGCCTTGAATGGAGCCCAAGTCATTTTCAGTGTTTATTATTGGTCGAACTGAAAGCAGATTTGGCTGCTGATGAATTTGCTGTTGGTCTATCAGAGTACACAGCTAAATATGTCCACCTGGAATTATCGTGAGTATCTTTTTAGATTAAAATTTGTACATGGGCTCCATTTTACTTAGGTATGTATGCATATGACTTTAAGGCTTTGTGAGCTTGAAGAGAATACAAGCATGTAGCAGGCTGCAAACTGCCTCTTTCTCTCTATCTTTGAGACATCTGGCTGCAAGCATCTTTAGGATTCCATCAATGCCACAGCAAGGGGGGAAACCCCACAGCTGAAAAAAGCAGCCTCAGCAGTCTGAGCCCAGGCCAGCTCATATCAACTCCAAAAACCTCTCAGTTGAGAGGAGCTTTCTGAGCTATAGATCTGGCCCTGCCAAGAGCAGGGGAGCCAGAGGAATGAAGGGTGAGGTGCAAAGGGGGAGCTCATTTCTGTCATGGTAAAAAAGAAAAAAGGGGTTGTTGGTGTGTAGTAAGGGTTGTGTCTCTGTGTGTTTGGTGTCTTTTGAATGACAGCTAGGCAGTTCCAGCTGTTGTGCTTCATCTAGACAATTAGCTGTAATCAGCTCTTTGAGCTCTCTGGGTGTTCTAAGACGCTTTCACACGCTGGCACTCCACCGGATATCCCTCATCACCACATCCAAATCCCCCCCACACACACACAAACACACACACACACACACACACACACACACTCAAGCACACACACCGAGTTCAACCTGGAAAATGAAGTAAAAGTGCGGAGCTTCAACCCCCTTTAAAAGTGGAGAATGTACAAGAACATGGGTATGTGTGCGTGTGTGTGTGGGTGTGTGTGTGTGTGTGTGTGTGTGTGTGTGTGTGTGATGTGCAGTGGTTGTTTGTAGCCAGGTCTCCATGGGCCCCTCCAGCCCGTGGCTCTCACCATGTGTTGCGCACATGTTCCCATCAGCCCTGTGAATTAGTCTTTGTGTGTTGCAGCATCCTTCACAGCAGTTACTGCATTTTGCCTTGTTACAAACACTGGCCCGTTCTGCCTTTTCACCTGAGTGAAAGCACCTTCACACCAACATGCTGGACAAAGTGGGTGTGTAATCCCAAATGGACATATTCACGTACACATTGTGGAAAAATCCCTGCATGCATCCATGAGAAAAATGTAAGTTTAGAGGCAGTGACACAGAGAACAGAGGTTATCCTCTACCTTTAACTACTGAGACTGATCCATGTTACCAATGGGGATTACGGGATAGTCCAGAGAGCTTGGTGCGCCACTTCTCATCCCTACAGTGTGTGGGCAGAGTTTGCCTGCAGAGGCATCGTAGGCAGGCAGGCAGGGACGAACTAACAGGACGATGAACAGCTGCCGAACAAAATGGAGCTGAAACATTCCACTCCCAGTTCCCTTAAAGAGGACTGAGGTATGATTCACATATTGTGAGACAAGATGCACCTTGCTGCAGGGTAATTATGTAATGTGTCACAGACTGTACTGCATATGTGTACAGAATGACTTAACCAACACAATTTAGAATTAACCCATAATTCACGCCCTAAGAACTCCTGAGGGTGCATGTTGGAATGAACACTATTCTTATGTAAACATAAGCAGAAAAATATCTTTATTGATAATAATTTGAAACATCAGGTTCAGACATGGAGCTGGGAGGGTTTTAGTGTTTTTTTCAAGGATTGACTGACATAATAGCATGAACCTGGTCTCATTACTCATTCTGCAAAGTAGTGACAGTAGTTACAATGTGCTGTTAGTCAGCGGTTGTCCTCCTCCAGCACCAACCAGCCCTCTCTTTTTCCTCACGTCTCCTGCTGTCTCAGCCTAAACCCCACTCATACTCGCCTACAAACATAAAGGAAGACAATCCAACAGATAGGGAACAGATATCCACACACTCACACATGCATATGCTCGACCGACCCTTGGCCAGAGTGAAGCTCAGCACATTCTTGCGGGGCATGTTGACACCCTGGCGGGATCTGTGAGGAGGTTCTGGCATCAGGAGCATTTTGTTATTCCAATGTTTCTGCTCTTGTGAAGAGTAACTCCCCCATCTCGGAGCCACAGACCAAATAAGAATCCAGCCAAGTATTTCAGTCGCACCACATGCAACGTTAGTTGATTTTGGAACTTTACTTGAATGGACGTATATTATTACTTTTCTGGCTCAGTCAAGTTTTCTGCCCATTGTATTTTCATATATTTTTGTTTAAATGTCTGACTGCAGTGCAATTCTCTACAGTGTGCAGACTGATTGAGATGTGGAATTCCCAGCATGCACTGGGCAAAAGCTAATGTATTTTGGACATTCACAAAAACTAGCACATTCACACTAATAGCCACACCTGCTTAATACATTGATCATTAAACTATATGTTTATGAAGCCAGGGTAGTTTTGCCAGACAGCATCAATCTTCTAAATACAACTACAAGAGTACTCCAATGATTTGACATTTTTTGACTCATAATGGACAGGTATGACAACTACAAATTAGTGCAGCAGAATCAAAAATGTTCTCATTTCAATTCCTAAAAGTCAAAAGCAAATGCCCCACATTATACACATTGTTTTGGATTTCTGCCCTCAAAGTACCTGTTTTTGTTCAAGCTCATTAGTCTCATACGTGCTCTTTAGCAAAAAAGCGTTGATAAACTACGCTACCTACCCAGACAAAGCTTTTAAAGTTGGTGAACATAGTGGAGCATTCAGTAGCTAAAGAGACAGATATTTCCCTCAGGAGTTGGTGAAAACCCAGAGCTAAAAGAGAGTGATTATTAGACTGAGTTGAATCAGAGGGTCAGAAACACGTCTCTAAAGGAATGCTAATGTTCCTCAAAGTTTGTGTTTGTAGTTTGGCCTTCTCTCTATTATTTTTGTTTTGTATTAGATTATGTATTACTGCATTTTATGTACTTTTAATTCTTTAGTATACCTGTATTAAGGCAGATCCTAACCCATCTTCCTCAATTGGAGAGCATTTTGGGTCAACACTGGTTGTTTTAATGTAAACTGTCCATAAAACTGACTTGACCTGTTTCTCACATACATTATTTGCTTACCATTCTGAAGTACCATGAAAAGATGACAAAGCAAATATTTTTAGCTATAAACTACATAGTGAGGATAATGAACAAGTCAACTAGAAGGGCACTGGGAGAAGCGTTGTATGAAGTTGGAATTTTCCCAGTCAGGAAATATTTTTCTAATTATTCCAACACCACTTGAATGCATCACAAACACATCCAAAAACATCACCTCACAGAGGTTAAGTGACAGATTTGAATGTCAGAAGCTGATTTTAAATTTCACAACATCTTCCATAAATGTAAACCCATTTCCAGTAACCCAGTCTGACTCCTTTACAGTCAGAGATTCTCTTTTTCTATGTTTCACTACATTTCCCGCTCTTTGATGGACCTGACTAATTAGTGGCGGTTCATTGTAAACCCAAGTCTATAAATAGGCTTTCTTGTGCCTCGGGCCTCCTTTCAGACAGGCCCTCTTATTGGTCTTAGAATGTCTTTACCAATGTGGGACAACAGGATGGCTAATGCCAAACACATGTGGACAGAATAAGGGTTTACAGCAGAGGCAAGCAAAGATGCTTCATCTTTTAAGTGATAATTACTTGATTCCTACTCTGCTTCTCCTTTGATCTCCTGCAAGTCAGTCTTTAAGAGAAGCATACAATTATAGGAGAGAGTAATGAGTTTAAAAGCCCCATACTTTACCGTAGCATGTGTAATTAGGGGATCTCTCTCCTGCCCCGGTTCCCTGCTTTTGACCTCCTCATTATCTGTCCTTTGACACTTGTTATTTCTCTCCCATTTGTTTGCTGTGTGTGTTTGTTTGCGTGACTACATGCCTCTTGACACTTTTGCCACTGATTATAGCTCGACTCAGATGCCAGTGGAAGAGGGTGCGTTTCCTACTGCCAACTGCACATATTTTCGAAGTCAAGATTTGCAAGCATCTTTCAGAGAGCCCCCTCACTTGTAAATAGAACAAGGGTCTGTAGGAAGGAAACTGAACTCTACTTACGAGCATTGTATTGAGCTATTACAGTAATAACATTGAATACAGCATTGTACTTTATGAGAATCCTCTTTAGTACATATCTGAAATGTCAGACTGTGCTTCTGAATTCCACAACATTTCGGTCAGAAGTATGCTGTCTATTTTGTACTCTTTTGTAAAGTTAACATGGTGTGCTTATTGATTTCTTGTCAAAATGTGCTGAATTCAAAAAGGAGAACTTTAGAGGCCAGTTACTGCTGCAGGGCTCAGTCTCTGGCCTTGTTTGCCTCCTCCCCCTGTTCTGCCTACCTCTCTCCATCCCCTGACCACTTCCTCTTGCCTTTGAAGCCGGACGCCCTTCTTTGTTGCTGCCAGACAGGATACCCCACATCCTGCAGGAGACAGGAAGGAGCCCCACTCCTAGCCCAAGCAGACATACAATCTGTGCTCCAGCAGCCTCCAGCAATCCCTTTACTTTGCTCACAGACTTGCAACAACAAATATGGGTGCTCAAGTGCAAAATAGAAACACATTTTATTGTGTTTACTGTTGTTTCTGAAACTGAAGCAAAACTACTTAATCCCAAGAAACATTAAAACAAAAAAGTGACTGAAATTAGTTCTTGGTGGTGCACCTTAATTCTGTGAGGATCTCAACAGCTGACTCCAATTTGCCTGAGCTTCTTTTGGACGGGCTCGCCCATGCTTCAGTGAACACGGGACAGACCTCCATCTGATGCAGACCTAGTAGTATTTTTGGATGCTGCACCAATAAACCATATGCAGATCAGGAATTTGGTTTAAAAATTACCATGTAAGAAAATGTTGTAGTGTATTGTGTGCACCTGAAAGATAGCTGGTAAAGGACAGATGAGTTTCACTCTTTCATTTCCCCTCCCTCCACTGACCTCCCAGTCTGTTGACTCGTGTCCCACAAAATGCAACGTCTGCTGTAAGTAAAAAAAAAGGAGCTGGTTTGTTTCAAGCTCAAGCTTATATTTAAAGGAGATGGTATACTTCATTTCAATGTTGACATGTATTTAGATTTTACTGCTCAATTTGATATACTAAAGCAGCCTCACCCTTCACCACCTCCCACTGTTGCAGCCACTCGGTGAAGTTGTCTGTTTAGTCCCTGATGTGGAGCTGTGACTGCTTTCCCATCCGCCAGCAGTTTGAGGTCAAAGGGAGTCAACCTGAGACCTAACGCCCCAACAAACCTTCTCAGATGCTCCAAACTGTCACTTGTTTTTGGACAGGCATGTCAACTTGTTAGAATGTTCACTTTTAGCACTGTGAAAACAGGCGCACACCCAAAATGGTTGGCCTCCTGCCAGAAAGTAGAGAGGGGAGCAACTGCGGCGGTTGTGTCCGCAAACAGAATAGCTCCACAGCTAATGGCCAAAATGACTGTTCCCTGTCCAGAAGCGGCAGTCTAACCTTTGCCAGCAGCAATCAGACTCGCCGGCCTGTCAGCTTTCAGGTGTGGGAACCAGTCTCTGCCAGACAGCCATCAGAGTGCTGTAATTTAGACCATTAAGATGCAGTACGGAGCTTTGAGAGCTGATTTACATGAAGCTGGCAGGGAAACACGCCACTCCCAGCTCTTAATGGCCAAGCTGTGATCAAAGATGGCAGGGACACGGACTGGCCAACTGAACTTTATTAACTTGTAAGTGCCTCACTCGGTCAGATCACATGCTTTTGTTAGCAATGTCAATTTATATCCACATTTTTGTTTGCTCGGTGCTCATCGTTTGGCCATGTCAGCCAATATCAGCCGTGTCAGTCTGTGGGTGTATTTCTGTTGCCATGTGTGGCACAAGGCTCATAAAGTCTACCCATAGGCCTTTAAAGTGTCTCCCTTCAGCAAACAGCTCCATCTCCCAGTGAGATATGGACCAAAAAAATAAACTGCACTCTCAAAGAAAACGGAGGACAGCCAGAATACTAAGAAGCCTGATTTAGGAAGGGCTTTTCTTTTACTTTTAAAAATAAAAACATGTTTCTGTTCTATGATTGTTCATCCAATGTCAACTGTTTTTAATGGGGCGCAGAATGCCTGTTTCACTAAGACACACACTTATTTTTTTTTTGTTAGGCTGACGACAACCTGTTTCAGAGTTGATTGCATCTTTCATATTCAGTCCACAACACTAATATATTAGCTGCATGTGAAGTCATATTTGCTGTCGTTGGCTTAGGTGGAATGCTTTGCATGCAGTGATGCAAATGTAAGTTGACTGTAGTGAAGCCCATTGTGCACTTCTAGACAAATAAAAAGCTTTGAGCCAAAGTGTGTTGGTAAGCAGTGACAGGAGACATCTAGTGGCCTGTTTGGATTTTGTCAAAGAGAAATAAAATGTATTTTATAATTTTGAACAAAACTGTAGTAAAGCTGCAAGTAAAATGTGCAGGATTCTAATGAGTCTTCTCTTCTCTCGAATCAGACAAAGATCCAGTAAGCAGGAGTTCTACTATATTCTTCAAAGCAGGAGGTCTGTCTTCTCCAGCACCCTGCCACAACATACACATCTTGCCAATCACAACCCCCGTCTCTGATGCCGTGTGATAATCAGTTTTGGGCAGGTTCCTTTTAAAAAGTAATTAGTTATGTTTACTAATTACTTATTTTAAAAAGTAACCAAATTAGATACTCAGTTACAAATTATAAAGGTAACTAGTTATTTTAGAAAGTGCATTACTTTTAAGTAAATTTTTAAATGCTCAAATGTGACCCGGCCTCCAACCCTCTTTAATGGAATTTAAAATACATGTGCAAGTTTAATTATTTAGTAGTAGTAAATCTCAATATTATAATTAAGGACACTCAATACAAACATACAAAATATATAGACTCTTTGTCGTGCAAAAAACACAAGTGCCCTGATGTTTGTGATTGCGCGCTGTTATGTGCGTCGAGCTGGCTAGTGTGTGTGTGTGTGTGGGTGTGTGTGTGTGTGTGTGTCTGTGTGTGTCTGGGACAGAGCAAGGGAGTAGTGAGAGAGTGACAGTGATTAGCTTCAGATCGAGTGGCCACTAGAGTCAAAGTGAGAGAAACAAAGTGTCTCCCCTATGTTTTCTGACCATGGTGGGAAATCTTTAGCAGGAAAAGTTACCCCTCTCCTTAATTTCATGACGCCACAACTTTCTCTTGTTGACTGACTCGCTTGTGTTGTTCGTTGTGTCCGACTATGGATGCTTTTGAACACCTGCCCAACTCTACCTCAGATTGGTTTACCATGAAAGTTTACTCAACCTCAGCCAGTCGCCAGCTTTAATGCGCTTCTCTCGTGCACTGCCCACTAACCAAGGAATAAAAGCTCTAGATCTTTTCTTCCTTTACCAACCTCTCGGCTCAGAGATCTAGTTGGTCTGATGAAAAAAATAGCTTTAATTACAGTAACGTGCCGCGTTTTTCTGCAGTAACGATAATGGAATTATTAAGGTGGTAAGAGTTATGAATTAGATTACTCGTTACTGAACAAAGTAACGCCGAAAGTAATGCCATTATTTATAACGCCATCATTCCCATCACTGGTGATAATGTTATTGTTTCAAAATTTGAAATGTGTCTATGTCTTTAGCCTCCTTGATGTTGGTTAACAGTCAAGCGTGGAACAGAAAAGTGACAAGGCAGGGGAGTGCTGCTCTGAAGAAAGGGAGTCAGCTTCCGGGATAATCCAGCTTTTAAAGGAGAATTCCGGTTGATTCCAACACGTAGCTCTGTTGTTTGTAATTTGGAGAGCTGTCAGTAGAGAGAAAAACAAAAAAAATCTGTGCTGTCTACACCGTGTTATCTTCCGGCTAGAGTTAGCACCTAACAAGCTTGAACATGGCACGTTTTAAACATGTTTTTAGCCTCTACACATGTTCAAAATGTCATTTAAAGTCCCTTCCCATTTGCAGTGATTCCTTCTGAGTGAACACAGTGAATCTGACAGCTGTAGATGTGAAAGAAATGCATAAAAGTTGTGCTAATTCAGCTCTGTTTAGTTCTAATTGATGTAAGTTTGGAGACACTACCTCGTTTAATCATTAAATTGATAGACAACATATTTTTGTTTTATCTTTTTTCTGTGTTGTATTTTGTAGACGGCACCTAAGCACTCTAACTGCCGTCTCAACACAGCTGAATTGGCACAACGTTCATGCATTTCTGTCACCTGCAGTCATCTACAGCAGTCAGATTCACTGTGTTCACTTGGAAGGAATCACTGCATGTTTGTAGGCACTTGTAATAACATTTTGAACATGTTTAGAGGCTAAAAACTTGCCCTGTCTAAGCCTGTTGGGTACACTAGCAGGAGGATAACACGGTGTAGGCAGCACCAATTGTTTTCATTTTTCTTTCTACTAGCAGCACTCCAAATTTACAAACCACAGAGCTAACTGTTGAAATTGACCGGAATTCTCCTTTAATATGCTTGAATTGGCATGGGAGTTCACATGACCTAACAATATAAATGAGGTTTAATTAAGCACCTTCTAGACTATGTGCCTCACTCTCATTTTCCCATCAGGCCCTCCTCAACCTGATGGTTACAATGCCTGATTGTTTCTGCCACCTGATACTCTGGCTGTGTTTTGACAAACTTCTTGCGGTGTGCTGGTGGTGTGCTGGGTCAGCAGTAGAGCCAAGGTGTTAATCTAAATAACAGTTGTGCTATAGGACACTTACAGGACATGCCTTTCTGAAACCCGTATGTATGTGTGCAAATTTTTAATGGTGCATATGCACAATTCATTTTTATTTATAGTATCAGATCATAACAAAAGTTATCTCGAGAAACTCTACAGATAAAGTAGGTCTAGACCACACTCCATAATTTACCATAATTTATAAAGCCCAAACAATTATAGTGATTCCCCCAAGAGCAAGCAGTGAGACAGTGGCGAGGGAAAAACTCCCTTTAGGAAGAAACTTAGGACAGAGTCAGGCTCTTGGTAGGCGGAGTCTGACGGTGCCGGTTGGGGGTGTGATGCACAGTGGCAATAATAGTCAAAATGGAGCAGTGACTACAAATGATAGCCATAGTAGTTAATGTCATAGGGCACTGCAGGGCGTTACAGGGTGTAGCTCGGCATAGCAGAGTATAAGTTGGACGTAGCAGGACGCAGCAGGGTTCAGCAGGACGCAGCAAGACGCTGCAGGGTGTAGCAGGGAGTGCAGCAGGACCACGGCAACAGCTGCAACCAAGATCTTGTGGCTGATCTTAGCTGAAGGCTCTGGCTCCCAAACTACTTTTGGAGACTCTAGGAACCACAAGTAGTTGTAAATTCTGGGAGCGTAGTGCTCTAGAGGGATAATAAGGCACTAAGAGCTCTTCTAGATATGTTGGTGCTAGACCATTTAGAGCTTTGTAAGACAGGAGAAGGATTTTAAATTAAATCCTGGATTTTACAGAAAGCCAGTGCAGAGAAGCTAACATAGTAGAAATATGATCTATTTTCTTAGTTCTTGTCAGAACATGTGCTGCAGCATTCTGGATCAGCTGGAGAGTCTTAAGGGACTTAATTGAGCAACCTTAGTAAGGAATTACAGTAGTCCAGCCTGGAAGTAACAAATGCATGGACTAGTTTTTCAACATTGCCTTGAGACAGGATGTTTCCAAATTTGGAAATGTAACAAAGATGATAAAAGGCTGTTCTTGAGGTTTGTTTAGGACGGGCATTGAAGGATATATCCAGATCAAAAATAATTTCTGACAGTAGTGCTGAAGGCAAGGGCCATACCATCCAGGGTAGCTACATCCTTAGATGATAAAGTTTGGAAGTGTTTAGGGCCCACCACAATGACTTCAGTTTTGACATACAGTACCATAAATACAGTGGGGAAAGTTTGGGCAACCCAGGTAAAAATTTGTATTAATGTGCATAAAGAAGCCAAGAAAAGATGGGGAAATCTCCAAAAGGCATCAAATGACAGATTAGACATTTGTATATGTCACAAAAAGTAGATTTTATTTCCCTAATTTACATCGGCTATAAGAAGATAGCAAAGCATTTTCAGATGCCAATGTTGTCTTTTCGGAATGTAATTAAGAAATGGCAGTCATCAGGAACAAAAGAAGTTAAAGCAAGATCTGGAAGACCAAGAAAAATATCAGAATGAACAGCTCGCGGAGAAAAGCAAGTCAAAACCCACGTTTGACTGCACGATCCATCCTGAAAGACCTGGCAGACACTGGATTTGTGGTACACAGTTCCACTATAAAGAGATACTTGTACGAATATGGTCTTTATGGAAGAGTCATCAGAAGAAAACGTCTTCTACGTCGTCACCACAAATATCAGCGTTTGAAGTTTTTCCAAATGAACATATAGACAAGCCTGATGCATTTTGGAAAGAAGTTCTGTGGACCGATGAGCTTTAAATTCAATTTCTTTGGTTGAAATAAGCAAAGGTAGGTTTGGAGAAGAAAGGGCACAGAATTTAATGAAAAGAACCTCTGTCCAAATGTTAAGCATGGGGGTGGGCCAATCATGCTTTGGGGTTGTTTTGCAGCCAGTGGCAGAGGGAACATTTCCCAAATAGAAGGAAAATGTATTCAACAAAATTTCAGCAAATTTTGGACGCTAACTTGATGCCATCTCTGAAAAAGCTGAAGTTAAATAGAGGATGGCTTCCACAAATGGATAATGATCCTAAACACACCTCAAAATCAACGTTGTATTACATCAAGATGCGTAAACTGAAGGTTTTGCCATGGCCTTCGCAATCTACTGACCTCAACGTCATTGAAAATCTATGGATAGAACGTAAAAGAGCAGTGCGTGACAGACAGCCCAGAAATCCCAAAGAACTGGAAGACTTTTGGAAGGAAGAATGGGCGAAGATACCTCAAACAAGAATTGAAAGCGTTTCCAAGCTGTGATACTTGCCAAAGGGGGCAGTACAAGGTATTAACTCTGCAGGCTGGGCAGGGTTTTTAGTTTTCTGTTATTTTGAAAGTGTAAATGATGGATATAAAATCTAACTTTTTGGGACATATTATACGAATGTCTAATCTATCATTTGATGCCTTTTGGAGATTTTTCCATCTTTTCTTAGTTTCTTTATGCACATTAATACATATTTTACCTGGGGTACCCAAACTTTCGAGCCCCAATGTACACATTTTGACTTCAGAAATCTTTCAATACTTACTTAGGCATTCAAACTAAGTATAGCTTCTTCCCAATGACAGAGGGCTGTTTGTTGCTCACGGCCTCTGCTCAGGACAGAGGCAGCAGTGCCGGCATGCCAAACGATGGAAGTGGGTCAGTACTCAGTCACACAGTGGCTGTAACACACACATCATGCATGTGCACCTGTACAAACAAGAGGGAAAGCAGAGGAGAGCTGGAATAGCGTCACCTAATAGCTCAAATAGTGAATCACTTTCTACGCATAAAAAAATGTGTCTTTTGTATAGTATAGCCATGAGTGCCAGTTGCTCAAAGAAACCATGCACTACAACTACTACAAGTTTAGTTGATGAAAGACAGGACAGGGTATGACTATGCTATATGAGGAAAGCATGTACATTTTTGTAATTTGTTGGTGTTGAACTTGGTGCAGTCTGCGGTAACTGCTGTCCTGTTTTTCTGCCTGAGAACAAGAATCCTCGGCTGCATCAAAGCCAAGACCGCAGAGGCAATACATTTAACAGCCATATTTGCATCCAGCAGTTAATGTTCTCAGCTAGCTCTTTATAGTGCAGAGCTTATAGCTTTCTGTGACTCAGCAATCTAACGATTCGTACAGATGAATGCAGACAAGCCCATGCCAAAGCCTGTGTGGTTTTGTGAGTGTATGTTTAGGCATGTCTGGAAGGAGCAGCGTGTTATTCTATGTCAAAGGTCAATGCATTTGCGGATGCAGAACATTTCTCAGAGCAGGAGGCTTCTATTACAGCTAATAAGAGATGGAAAGCACAACTTATTTTTTTTATTCTAGCCAGAGAGTGAGGAAAACTAATTAAAAATAAATTCACCGAAAAGATACAAGTACTACTAACTTCTTTTAAAGTGAAATCCTTTTCTTAAAATCCCGCAGCAGCAGCAGCCGTTTCAGCAGCCGGATCAGGAGAGACGCCCTGCTCCACCAACTCTGCACACAGAAACTGTTTAAGCTCCGCTTTATTGGCACTGTAAGACACCTGCACTTCATAATAATTTGCTACCAACAACAGGTCTGTTTTTTTACATTTTTCAAGTTTAGCCAAAGAAGGTCTAGCCACAAACTCATCCAGTGAAAACTCCATATCCCCACACACCAAAAAACAACGCCAACCAGAACACAAAAACAACACACCCGAACCGACACAGAAACAAAGCGTAAGAAAAACGTAACGAGCCCCCAATTATGTTACGCCCCAGTCTAGGGGTGCCTAGGACGCAACATAAAGCGGTTTAATTTGCCCCATTTTTCCCCGTCCCCCAAGCAGCCACAAAACATATGTAGGTCCAATATTTTTATTGGACACAATCATATACTTTATGTGTTCAACATAAACGTTAAGTAAACAAAGAAACAAAACTAACTAAACTGTAGGGTGGCCTATTATTAAAACAACAAACAAAAACTACCCTGTCTTTAAAGAAAGATAAGATAACCTAACAAACCATACGGCCCCAAAAGAACAACAATGACTTACCTTCCTAACTAAACAAAACAGGAGAAAACTAAACACATTAAAAGGTCCACCCATACAATTAGGAACTGAACTTTACACAATTAAAGAAACAAAGTGTGGCAGGTTGGGAGGCGAGGAGAAACGGAGACGGCCTGCTGGCTTCCCTCTGTCTCTCTCCGACGGTCGCCATCTTGCTGCTTTATATGGACGGTGGTGCGCAGCTGCCGCCAATCACAAACAGGACTCAGCAGACCCCACCAATCAGCACCGAGCAACGGCACAGCCTATTTACATAAGAAGAAAAACATAGGACATGCGCACACACGCACACACACACAGCGACTCAACAAATACGACCCCAGTCGTAACACCATCCTAAATTATTATGCAAGACAACAAGTCAACAGTCATGCTGTTGCCTCTGTGGGGCTGTCTGTGCATCATTTATAAAAGTACTTTGAAATGATACTTATTTTTTCTACTTCATTTGATACCCATCAACAGGAACATATGCCGGAACATTGCCAACACGTGCACACAAAATACATCAAACGTGTGTAATGATCAGGATTGGTGTGCTATGACGTTTTAAAGAGATTTGCCGAGCGTTTTTTACAAAGTCAACAAAAAACAGCGAATGATTTCTCATAGACGTTAATGGGAAATCTTCAGGAAATTGCTCAACACGCCACCTCTTTGGGGCCATGATGTATTGCCATACTTTAATGTAGAAACATTATTAAAAGTTTAAACTAAAGACAAGACTTTGATCTTTATTAGGTTGAATGGGCATTCAGATATCAAGCATGGTTTCTCCCAAATCACAATTTGCATATTGTCCCGTTTTCAGACTGTTTCAGATTTTCCAATGTATGTGAACTGTTGAGAGTTAGAGTGGAGGACAGATGGGGGAATTGCAGTACAATTCTCTGACATTTCTCCCCAAACAAATGGTTCTCTCTCCTACAGTTTTCACTCTTCATACAGCTTGATTGGTCAAAATATAGGAAATATTGTGCCGATCACAGACATGTAACCGTGGAATCAACCGGACGTCAACTTTTGGCGCTGTTAACACCAACTGCTGAGAAAACCTTGGGGTGAAAAAAAAAATCTGGATTCTTCACTGAGGAAATCACCATTGCAACATATTCTGACACACACACACACACACACACACACACACGCACACACACACGCTTTACATGTGAAAATATGTTGGCTCTATACATGCTAAAAGTAATGTTTTTTAAGTGGAGTCTGGTTGGTTTAGTGCTAGCTACATCATAGCTGTTTCTGGGAAACAAAAGGTCTTAAATAGATTTTAAAAAGATCAATCTCTGAAGACACTTTTTTTTTTTTTTCTGCAGAATTTTCTAGTTTGCTATTCAGCAATACACAAAAATGCAAGGCACGTTATTTATATAGCACCTTAAACATAGAGATCATTCAAAGTGCTTTGCAGGCAATGCAACAAAAACCTATACAATGAGATTAATGACATTACAGACACAGTTGTCACAGACAGATGAGGCTTGGATCCAAAATGCAGAGTTTGATGTTTATTAATAAATGAAGACCAAAAACCAAGAGGATAGCAGGGCAAAAAAACCAAAAACTTATGAACAAGAAGTCCCAAAAGCACACAGGCCAGGAAGCGAGGAAGCCAGGAATGAGCAGGCACACACAGTACACCACTCAAAAACCACAAAAAACTTAGAGCAATACCTGACACCACAGAACGGCACCACATGCAACACGCAGAACACCGTGAACCTACAAGACATAAAGGAAACACAGAAACTAATGAGGAAACAAGGGACAGGTGACACTAGGGCTGGGGGCTGTGAAACACATTAGGGAACAATCAAAAAAGGCAGGAAAAACTTAGCAAAAAAGTATAACAAAACAACACTAAGAAGGAAAACAGGGACTTCAAAATAAAACAGGAAAAGGAACAAATACACAAGCATGACAACATTTTTTTTTAAAGGTGCAGAAGAGTTTAAAACCAACTTAATAAAATAAATTAAAATACAATGAAGCAGGACTTAATAAGAAATGTTGTGGAAAAGAAAACTCTAACTTAGTTTTGACAGTCAGAATATGGCACTGGATGAAAAGTTATGACAATTCATCCTGAGGGGACCATAAATGTCTGCACCAGGTTTCATGGCAATCCATCCAATATGTGTTGAGACATTTTACTCAAATCCACAAATGTTGACTTGCTGGAGGCACAAGAGGGAAAAAAAGGGGATCGCCAAAGTCAGTTGGCTTCCTCTTCCGAGGATAACGGATGTATGTACAAACTGTTATGCCAATGCAGCAAGTAAGTGAAAACTTTGACCTGCTGGTGGCACAGACAGGTTTAAATTCAGATTATGTCAATGTGGATCTTTTCTTTGGCAAATAAACACATGTCTATAAAAAAAAAAGTTTCAGTCTGTATCCTGTGTTTAAAGGGCCAACGTGGGAGGAAGCCTAAGTCACTCTTTGGTAAGTCTACAATTGCATGCCAGTGTCATGATTGGCACTAGTTTGTTGGGGAATTTAAAACTTTACCTCAGTGTTTAAATGTTTGTACAAGTTTACTCACATTGTCTGAACATTTGTGATCCCAAATAGGAAAAGGTGGCTGCCTCACTGTCTCTCCTCCATGTCTGTCTTATTCTAACAGCATGGCCTGTCATGTATGACCTCAAGTAAACAACTTCTTTAAGGTTTTTTTGCTCTTTAATGTATGACTGAACTGCTGCAGGCCTGTAAACTTTAACAGCTGTTTGGTTGCTCATTTGCATTTTCCTCTGTGGAAAATGTCCCTGACAGCTTGCATGTTATAGTCTACTTGTTCCCATAAAACATTACTTTATTTCTGTGGGATTTATTTTTTTAGCGCTTGGATGTATAGTGCAGTCTCGAACATTTCTTGTCATTGAGGGAAACCTATTAAGAAAAAAACTCCTGTAAAGTGGTTCAGTAAAATAGTTTATAACTGCTATTGGATTAGGAGCTTTTAATAAAATAAAAAAAAATAGATCATTATGTTGCATCAACAATTGATACATGGGATTCACCTACTAATACAACCCATTACCAGTCCACTTTTCATGCTGTATTCGGCATCAAATACAGATCAGAAAAAGAGCTTGAGAAATCAAAAATGGCTTACTATAGCACACTTTTTAGCAAGATTGTTTTGCAGGTTTTATTTTGTGTTAGTTGTTTTAAAGGAAGACGGTACTGAAATATTATCAGTAAGCCCCTGAATAAGCAGAAAAAGCCTCAATTATGGCTTATTCACCTGAGCAAACAGCTGCTGAATACACAGGTTGGTGTTGGATATTAGCTTCCCTTTCCTCAGTTTCAGAGTGAAAGGTAAATATTCCACTCTGGGATGTTGGCAGCACCTGAAACAGTCCAGAGCAGGCACCCTTCAGTCCTAGATCTGTTCACTGCAATGAAAAATTTGCCAAATGTATACATCTAAATATGCCGAATGTGCCAGCTGTGCACACACATCACATCACCCTCAAATCCATCGTTGTATACCTCTAGATCTTCAACATGCCTTCCTGCTGAAGCATTTACGCCTTGTTTATCAAAACTGTTGAAACAAGTGTGTACACTTGTTGTCCCTGTTGGCAGCCGCAGCCCTTAGTTTTCAGTGCAGTAATAAGCAAGTTTACCTGCAGTTACCAGCAATGCGTCTGCACAGCTGCAGCTGATGTCCAGAGGAGACAGAATTACTGTGGGAACAAGGGAAACTTGTCTGAAGAGAAGAAATGGGCTGAGTCTTTCAGTAAAGCCTCTCATATTCAGAGAGAAGATACAGTACATTCAACATAAGAAACCAAACATAATTCCACAATTTGAAAAGCACAACATTATAACAAGTATTGCATGTAGAAGCTTATTTCATATCTATTTTGAAAAGGTTACACATTTCAGCATTTGAATGATTTCACTTTTGGCTGTAACTTCAGCTATCAAACTAAGTGCCATACCAGAGCTCGGTGAAGCTTGGTTGATGCATTGCGGTTATGTAGTTTACACCTTCCCTGTCACGTCGTGGCCAGACTGTGTGGTTTCTGTTTATTTATGCATGGAAAATGCAGGAATATATGCAGGCTGAATTAAAGAGACAGAGGCCTTGCAGACCCACTCTCAGCCCACCGACAGGAGAACCAACGGGGCCACAGAAACCCCTCCATTACACCTCTGCTTCATTTTTAGCCAACATTCAACTCAACAAAGAGGTCATTCAAGTTAATCCAAAAGCAAAAATTTCTAAGTAAGTTGTAGAAATAAATCATGCTGTTTTGTTTACATTTACGCTACAATCTTAGCTTTGACCCAGATAGTGAACCCTCAATCATACATTTGCTCATCGTCAGTGGGATTAGGCGGAGAAAGAGAGTACAGCGTCTTCATCAGCGGAAGAAAAGAAACAACGACCCTGCTCATTGGATGTGAGTGCTTCAATACTTTAACAAAATTCGAACATTCTTCAGTGGCATTGGAAAATATTTGGAGAGAGAGGGAGAAGGAGAGAAACCCAAGACATAAACACGTGGTGCGTGGAGAGCTAACAGGCAGCGGAGGACAACCTGCCAGTGGGACCTGCGGCTTCCAGGAATGTGCACAAACACACCACCTCTCTATTGCCCTCAGTGCCTGGCATCATCTGTGCTCCCATTTTCTCTTTCTGTCAACTTGCAGACATTAGAAAGTTGAAAGTGATTTATTTAGCTGAAAACTAATAATTAAAATAATGATATTTTATGCTACTATTTTGCTACGATTGTTTTTTTATCTATTATTTTTTGCAAAAAGTCTTGAAGAATTAGTTCAACACCTTGGAAAATATCCTTGTTGGCTTTCTTGTCAATGCAAATACGACTGTTACCACATTCATTTCTGTTTTATGAAGCTAGAGCTAGCCACATTAGCTTAGCTGAGCAGAAAGACTGAAACCTGATATCCTGGTATTCTCTGAAGGTAACAAAATCCACCAACACCCCATTTTGCTCACTAAATAATATGTTACAATCTGCTAGTTTAGTCCATACAAATAAAAAAGTAAAGATGACTTGTCATTTTATGCGTAGAAGAAGTTTACTGAAGTTTACTGGTTAACATCTGGCACTCTATAAAACATTGTTCTTTTGCATGGATTAAACAAAACCATATGTATGACATGTGAATATAGTGAACTTCAGACATGCTGGTAGACAGAAAATATTTGTACCTTCACACAGAGCCAGACCTTTTTTCCAGTCTTTATGCTAAGCCGTGATCTAACCCATTTCTGGTTGTAGCCTTCTATTTACTGGACAGACATGAGAGTCATCTAACTTTGGACAGGAAAGCACAAAAGTGTATTTCCCAAAATGTTGAGCTATCCCTTAAAATAAAAAAATGCAACCATTCAGTTAGTCTAGAATTATAGGGGTGTTTGACATATTAACTACAGGAGATAATGCAACTCTCAAATAAATACTCAACAAACAAAATTCTTTCTAGTTTACCATAAATAAATCTAATATGAAAAATATATCAGAAAAGTACAAAATGTGAAATTGTCACAATGGTCTAACATTGCTCCCCCTGTCCATTATACTAAGTTATTACCATTTCTGGGGCAGGCGCTGTGGGGGTAGCATGTTGTTGTTCCTGCCTTGTTCACTTCACCTTGACGGCTCACCAGCTGCTCGCTCAGCAGTGAGTCGACAGCACAGACAACTTAGTTTACACAACCCCCGATTCCTATATTTCTCTCCATCAAGTTTGTGTATTTTGTTGCATGCATGTCACTCTTGTCAGTGTGATTTCCTTTATCACATGCCGCAACAGTAGACTGTCGGTCATAGATGATGAGATTTTAAGACTTTTGAGGAGTGATGTGAATTGTACAGTACACCGTTGGTCTCATAGTGCCACTTCACACCATATGTTGCGCTGTCTTTGCACCATGTGTTGGCCTGATCTTTTTGGACTTGTGCTTTTTAATTTGATTCTGCACCAATGTCACACAGGTAAATTCTTGTTTTGCATTTGTTACAGTACTGCAGGGCATTCAGAGGTGCAAGTCAGAACACAGTATCATCTGATATTGCTGAACCCTGCCAAGCACTTGATTCATTAAGAGCCCTGTTCCTTCAGGAGCAAAAACAAACCCGCCACAGCAGTGATTTATTTCAAGGTGTGTTTATCGGTGATATTCCCCGAGGAAAATAAAATGGTATTTTAAAATGACAGTCTATAAAAAATATTGCATGTGTCACCAGATTTATCATCACAGTTGTTTAAATGTTGAAAATGCATAGACACATCTAAATGAAAAGGTAACGTATTATACAAGGAAATGCATGTATTTCGTCAATCCATCATGTGGATACACACTACGTTCAAATTGTTGATTGTTTTTTTGAGTAATGTAAATGCTAAGTGTTTCTGACATGGTGTCATTCACGGCAATGACTTTGAGTGAATAGCAGATAAAGACTCTTTTCACTGCACATTTGGGGCACTGGAGCTGGGCTGTCATAGAGTTTCAAGGCAGAGCTGTACCCCTGCCTGAATGAAATTATTGCATGGAAAGAATTTCCTGAAATGAAACTTAATCATATTTGCCACTAAACAGTAGAGTTTGCGCTGGAGGAATCCTCAGCAAGCTCTTGAGTAGCTTGTGAAATCTTGAAAATTATGGAACATGTTGCCAAAACAATCAAAAATGCTGCAGCTCCATGAAATTAAAAGTTCTGTGGATGGAACAATGACAACATTAGATGTTTTTCAAAAACTCAGTGAATAGTTGTTTTCCTCCTAGAAAGTGTTCCACATCGTCAATCTGAGACCTTGAAATGTTCTGACTTTTATCACAGAGGAGCCTTTCCTTGAAGTAGAAGGGTGGACTGGCAGCCAAGGACGACAGTGGGGTTACCGAAGATGGTGTAGCAGTGGAGGCCATAATCTATGGCTTTCCGGCACTGACTGGTCTCTCAGAGCCCAGCTGTTGTTGGGTTTCCAGCCAAGCAGCTGGGCTAGGGTGTTTTGTGGTCCTCTTCAGTCCTCTTTGTAAGAAGATAGTCAAGTCCCTCCATGAGGCCCTGACAACCCTGCCACTACAGCCACACTGAGGAGAGACATCCTTGTAGCAGCCCGGCAAAGAAAGCAGCTGGAAGACTCTGGGAGACATTGGCAACAGGTGAACACGGCACCAGTGTGAAGGAAATCTGCCGAGTGACGTGGAATGTCTTAAACCAATCTGGGAATTCAGGAAGTTGTCAATATGGGTGAAATGCGTCTGACTCAAATGGTGGGAAGGAAAAAAAGACAAATGTTAAAAAGCAAATGTTTTCAGTTAAGGAAGGTTCAGACAGGGTGGGGTGTGCGGAGCTTGCAAAGCAGCTCTCCTGCTGGGAGAGGCCAGTTTACTTACCCCCCACAAAGGAAGTGGACAACTTTAGGAAAGGCCTTGACAGTGTGTTGATTGGGCCTTTTCGTCAATCTGACTGATCTATTGATTCTTGATCTGGGAAGGCCGCAGGGTTGAAATGGTTTCCTTGTATTTTGCCTGGCCACACATATGATGGAAAAAAACTATGTAGTGGGTTTTACTTGGCTAGGCAGCTCTGTTTTATTTGGAATCCTGTACTAAAGGATGAGTCGCCCAGTTTGACTGGCGCAGGCCCAAGGCCTTGGGAGATGACACAGGCACTAAAATCCATATGTGAGATGTATAAACAACAGACTGTGTTTATTTACAGCACGTAAACCTTCAGCATGTACCCCATGCATGCTAGCTCCACACTTTGGAAAGAGGAGCATAACACGCCTACTCGTGTAAACCCAAACTGAATTACTGTCAATGCAATGTCAGGTTACACTTTAGAATAAGGTACAAACATGTAATTTAACAATATCTTCTTATTTTGCTAAGTTCTAAGTGCATCTATGAGGGTCATCCTGTGTACTGTCAGCATCTATGTAGATTTAAGGAATATATAATTTGACATTTTGGAAAACGCGCATGTTCACCATCTTGCCAATAGTTACGTGAGAATTTTGTTGCAAAATGAAGGTGACCCCACATGAAACTGGAAATCGTTGTTTAATTACTGAACTTTAGAGTTGCTGGTAACTAGCTGTTTCCCCCTAGCCCACAGGCTATTAAGTCATTATGTCAAGCTACGTCTAACCCTAACCCATAGTTTAGCCTATGGTTGCAGCCTTATCTGTACTAGACGGATATGAGAGTGGCATCAATTTTCTCTCGACAAGAAAACAAATAAGTGGATTTCCCAAAATATCAAATTATGCTTGAGGTCTTGGGGATGTATTTAGTGGGTCTACTAATGGATTTGGACTTTTTCACTGTGTGCAGTGGAAGTTGGAGAGTGTAATGATGGGTGTTGGGTTAGGGTCAGGTTATAGTTTCCATCAGCAAAAAAATGCTGATTCCAGTACTTCCAGTTCACATCTAAAGACATTAGGAGAAAGACATTACCCAAAGTGGGATTCAAGACAAAACTCTGAAGAAGCTACCACGCTATGTCTTACAGCAGTCACAGTCATCTTGCACAGATCTCATGCATATAGATTCATCCTTGCAAGGACAAAAGCAGCTACAAAGACATTTCAAGCAAAGACCAAGCACCAGTAAGTGTTTAAGAGCGCCTGTAACCTTTTCACTGAGCACATTTACATGAAAGTGAGATAGTCTACACTTACATTTTTTGGCACTACTGGTTGCTAAAGTTTTATGGACTATGATTCAGGGGCATTCTGTATCTGCTTTAGAAAATCCAATGTTTAAAGAGCCCGTCTTTGAATACTCAACCAGTGGGCACAAGAAATGAAGAAGTCAGCAGATTTCCCATCATCATTGTGACTAGACAACGAGATTTAGTTGAAAATCTACAACCAGTCTCTTATTTCTCTGGAAAATTCTTTCTGGAGATTTTTGGGCAGTATCTCAGAGCAGTGATTATGGTGGTGCGCAATGGATGGCTGAGGTGTTCGAAATAGAAGCCTGGAGGATTTTAAGACTGCTTTCAATCCAGGAAAGGCACGTCTGCTTCTGCTTTTCTTCTAGTTGTCGACCAAACTGTAGTAATCTAAGAAGAGAGTGTCCACCACAAAAAGGCTTTACGCATAATTTTACCACCCAAGTTAGCCTGAAGCATTAGTTAGCGCAGAATAAAACTGTACTTGCTATACCTCCTCATGTATTCTATGTCCAAACAGTACTGATGATATTTACTAACATCTTAGAAATTTAAGCAAAGGCACCACTAGTTGGTGTTTGCTTTCTGTAGCTTAGCAAAGTCAGCCAAAACACTGTAATATGTCCACTGTAAAAAAAAGAAGATTACCCACAACATCCTATCTCTGATGGAAATGTAGTTAATTTGCAACCAAGGAGAAGAGAGCAGGCAAGTTTGTAAGCAGCAATGAGCTCTCTGTAGTTCTTCCATAAGGAAGTAGAGTGGATTTTTCAGCTCCGGCCGGCTGAGCCACAGAGACAGAGAAGATTGGAAAGAACTACAGTTTTTTCTGCACCATATCCCTTAACCAGATAGATAGAAATATGGTTGAAAATCCCCCTCTTTCCGGTAATATGAAGTATTCAATGGGAGTACCTGAAGGATCAGTGTTTGTTCCCTACCATAGGCTTCCCACAACAGTGCCAAAGGACAGAATTGCAAATGTATGCCTATGACACTGTTGTGTAACTTACACATGTATTAAAAATGTGTTAGTCTCTATGGATGCAGCCAAATGTAATGTAAGCAAATAACTGTAAATTTATAGTTTTTTTTATTTTTATACAAATATTCTTGCTTCTGATTGTCCAATTTAAGACATGTGTGTTTTTTGCCGTTTTGTTATTGTACAATTGTACAATACTTTAAATGGTAACATTAATGATTAATACTATTCGTTAATACGACACATTTTCTGAAAAATGTATGACATAAATCAATAAATTAAGCAATTAACAAACATGACATACATTGACTTTTAAAAGGAAAATAGTATTATCTCTAAAACTTTGCTTTAAATGCTCCCGCAGATTTCATTAGCTCATTTGAAATGAGTTATATGTCTTATCACAGCATGTCTTGTACAGATGGTGTGGAAGGATTGTTCCATGACACACATTCCCTGCTAATGCTGGCTATGCGGGCACCTTGAGTTACAGACACTTCAAAGTCTGGTGTTAGTGGTCCATTAACCAATAGTAATTAAAGTGTCACTTCAGATGGTATGCAGTACACTGCTCTCACTGGACTGTAAAAGAAGAAAAAAAGTTGCATAGAAAGCTTGCTTTCCTGCAGTCCGCCCTCATTACCAGAATAAAGGCAGACATATTTTGGCAGTGGCATTGAAATGATTCCATAAGAGGGCTAACCATGTGGGCCCTATGTAACATGTTGGCCATAATTTCCTCTATGTGTTCACCTATGTTTTGTCAGCTCGTAAATGTGACATGAATTAATTGGAAGGTACAAAACTGTGTCAGAGAAGCTGATTGCTGTTGAAATAACCTTTACTTTAAGTGCTCCTTTCACATATTCTGGACGTTTTATTTTCAAATGGCCTCATATAAAGTCCAGATGCTACTGACATTCATACTGCCGATACTGTGTAAGGACTTGAAAGGACCAATACTTTCCATATCACACAAGCATAGAGCAAATCAAAATAGAAAAGTCTCTGGGTCCATTTTCCATTTACAGTAACAGTGATTCAAATGTCTGTTATAGACTTAACATCTGTCTAAAACGTGATAAGCAGCATTTCGAGGCCATACCCCTGAATGTTGAGGTGATGATGGTAAGTATGTGCATGCATGCATGTATACTTAATGATCATATTGTTATCTAGATCTAAGGATTGTAAGGGCACTTATGATGGAAAATTATTTGAAAATAATTATAATATAGCAGAGGTAAAAAATGGCAGCCAATTACATTTCATAGAATGATATTGTATATCCAATATTAAATGCATCATAAAGTTGAAATACGTTAATGCCATCGCACTGTCAGTGGCTTACTTTGAAGTTTTCCCATGAATGGCAAAGTCAGTGAAACAGTTGAGGGATTATGACTTTCTTTGGACTGACAAAAAAAAGGTCTTGGAAAATAAAATTAGGTTTTCAGAGTTTTAGAGGCATTTTGTCTTGCCAACCTCAATATACTAACAGTAAAACTATTACAACCTGAGAAGTGTTGGTATTGGCAGCTTGTCAGAGCAGAGGCAGTAAAACAGTGCCATTTGAGACTGGCTGCCATGTGCTTCTATTTCATTTGTAATTACACAATTTTGACAAGGACCTGCACTATCTGTTCACAATCCAGCTACTATACAAATGGGACATGATTTAAATTAGTTTCTTTTTACATTCACTGATGTGTGACTGATGGCCAGAAGTGGTAACAAAAGCGTAATAGTTCACTCTTGGTTATTTTTCCAGCAGTATAACTCATGACATTTTGGGCCCACGTCCAGCACCCTCGCCAACATCTGTATGGCATAACTTGGAACATTTTTGAGTGCATGGCTGTGTTCGAAAGAATGTGTTTCCACTTTTTCTTCATAAAAAAAACTACTGCCCTTATTCCCACTACTACCTCACGTATATATATTCAAGATGGATAGATAAATAGATAGATAGATAGATAGATAGATAGATAGATAGATAGATAGATAGATAGATAGATAGATAGATAGATAGATAGATAGATAGATAGACACATAGATAGATATGTAAGTCCTTGTACATAGTGCTACTTTTGTTTACTTTTGTTACCTATTTTATTGATTAACACAAGTTTTGTTCGGGTATCAATCCTGTATTGTAAAATGATAATAAGGCTAAACCTTGAGCCTTGAAATCCCACTGTGGACACCTATGATGTCAGGCATTGGCCAGTTTATATGAAGGACATTTCTCAGCTGGTTCCTTCCCAATTCCGGAAGGATCACCCATAGGCAAAGGTCAAAAAAACAAAAGACTGTAAACTGGTGAATGTCACAGCATGGGAACAAATTCAATCCTCCTTGTTTAATTTGGTTGATTTCTCTCATTGAGCTACTTTACTACCTGTTATGATATATGGAGATCTCTCTCAGTGTGCAAGTAAAACAAATCAGCAGGAAGGTTAGGGTCTCTGTTGGGGAATTATTTTTCACCTCCCTTTTCCTGGAGCAAGGATAACTTACCTTCTCCTCAACCAGTTGCTTCTGTAGGAAGCTGGAAAGCGTGCCAGAAACACTAAAAATAAAGAAATGAGAATAATTGAATCTCTATTACAAACATGACAAACCGGGGAGAGATTAAAGGCTCCTTCCAAAAAATAACATTTCTAGAGGTGGACAATAATTCCATTTGTTCCATGAGATATTTTCTTTTTACACCTGAGCTTCTTTCTTAGGTTGGAAATGAAAACAAATGCTTTTGTTTTTGGTTTGTATTATTTTACGCAGTAGCCATGTCACTGAGGAATTTCTCTTGCCAGGAATAATTTAAGGAGATATTATGAGTCGGTATAAAAAGGCTACTGTTTCCCAAGTTTTCATACCTCAGACTAGGAAACTCAGAGTCAAAATTGCTGATATCACTAAGATAAAGTTTAATTATACCTCTGGAAAAGTGCACGGGGAGCAGTAAATTCTACAATTTATTATGAAGAAATTCTAACAAATCAAATGAAATACATACTGTAATAAACACTCATACCATACCATTAAAAATGCTATAATAAACTTAGTTTTGAAAATCTATGTAGTTTGAAATAGATACATTATTAATGTAACACTCAGCATCCAACACATATCATATAAAAACAAGAACATTGGAACAATATGCAAGTGATATAACAGTTACACAACAGAAAACAGTTACATTTAGATTTAGTGGATTCTATATCTATGTTGCTATCCCTTTCTCTAATAAGGGGAACCAACGCCACACCTAAATTTGGCAAATTCGCTATATATATCTATGTGTGAATGTGTGTGTGTGTGTGTGTGTGTGTGTGTGTGTGTGTGTGTGTGTGTGTGTGTGTGTGTGTATTAGGGAAGTCAATGACTAAAATACCACAATTCACAAAACATTACCTCAAAAATCTAATGACAAGACCACTTGAGAAAAGAATAGATTCATAGATTAATTTGCAGCATGAACAACATCAAAATAAAGCAACAGATACAATCAGACCAATCCCTGTAAGACTTCCTAAAGAAGTGATCACAGTAGGCTATGCACTTGTAGTAGGCCTATCCCTGATCTGCCACTGAAGGGCAACACTCCCCTCTGCTGTCCACCACCAGCTGCATTCTGTCCAACATGTTTCATTTATTTTCATACAGTTACTTCATCTGGTAGTTTGGCACAAGATGGCCATTAAAACTCACACTTAAATACCGTGTAGTAGACAAAGCGTTAATAAATTATCAGAAATCGGACTTATTGCAGCGGGCCTAATGATATATTCCAGTGCTGTCACTAGATGGCGAAAATGCATCATATTGGAACAGGTGACATATTCTGTTGCTATGGTAATCACGCTGGTGACTAAAAACTGTAGCACGTCCCTTACAATCGGTGCTGCAACATTTCATCTCAAATAAGGTTAGTAACACCTTTATAGCGGCTTCTGTTGTGCTGTTTTACGAAGTTGTACTTCTAATGGCTAATGTTGAATGGCATGATTAGACATAACCGTGATTTGATGTCTTAAAGCCAAATACTGTCCCCTGGTTTCCCATGATGCATCGCTTTATTTTGTCTAGTAGCTCAGGGAGATGATAGGAACTGATCAGGCAGCCACCCTCCCCTCTCACCCGACCAAGGCGAGCCCTGACAGCATCACCGACCTGCCCCGCAAGGCAGAACGCTCTTAGTCGGTGATGCTAGTCTGTTCAGCGACAATTTACAACATTTTGCAAGATATTCGACGGCAGCGTTTTTTACCTATAACTAAGGTAAGCTCTCCTTGAGATAATGCGCTGTTGTAGCCTCGTTAGCTATTCAGCTAGCTAGGCTAGCATATTTAAAGTCTCATACGTAGGCTAGCTACTATCTCTGTATGGATAGATTGTTTCATTCAAAGACATTTTAAAACGTCTATTTTTTTTAGGACTGCAAAAGCAGTAGCTGCATATTCCTATTTTAACAGGCATGCTTCAAATCGGCATTCTTCCAAACAGTTTCATTTAACGTTGTATTTTAACCCTGATATAGGGGTTGTTATGTCTGTTGTTTTTTTATCTTCAATCGCTGAATCAGGAGCGGTTATGTGCCCAATGTTGCTAAATCCGGTTATTACAGTTAAGTCCCGTGGGCGATTCAACGTATGCCAAATTTATCAGAACTCCTCCACAATGTCAAAAAACATTGTTTAGTCTACGAATGCTGTATTGCCTTTTGTATATTGCAGGCTATTATTTGGGTGACGGGTTGTAAAGGGAGTTTGGTGTGACATGTGCCCCATTCATTATTGCACATACTGGGGCTAGCTTGTTTTCGGTTCTTAAACTGGACAGCTGCAGTACATAACATTAGCTGCAAGGACAGCCTTTGTGATGACCATGGGAAATGCAGTGATGACATCTTACAGTACATCAGGTCATAAAACAACAAGGAATGTCAAATGTTGTGGTTCACAGGCACCGCTCGCCTGATCCGTTTTGTTTGATAATTATAACGAAATCCATGTCCTAAATGATATCACTGTATGAAGATTGACAATAACGTCTAGTGAAGTAATGATCCGTTCTGGCAGCTCACGCCACAACCAGCAGCGGGTTGCTGTGAAATGTGGGTTTGGGGTGCTGTCCGCAATGCAGGTGCTGAAATTGAAAGTTCCGTCAAAAGGATCTCTCCCGGGTTACGCGTAGGATAAGTCCTGTAAGCAGTGTTATTGGCAATACTGGTTAACCTTCAGGTGCTGTTGCCATTTTTACATTATTGTTGACGTGGGAGACGATCAGATAGATAGACGTGTGCTGGGAGCAGGTTGAATTATTATTATTATTATTATTATTATTATTATTATTATTATTATTATTATTATCTTAAATGCATTTTGTCCTAAAATACTAGCAACAAAACATGAGAAAACAGGTGAAGAAAAGCATTAGTCCACATGGACTACAAATATAAAGTATGCCGATCTTTGTGCATAGAAACAGCTTCATGACAGGGAGACCAGGGACTTCTAAGCTGTGTCTATTTGTTTAGGCTAAGGATGGTAGCTACTAGCTAATGTTTCAAGTTGCTGCAGTTCATTGAATATTAATGTTCTCTGTAAGGGGGAATTTACTGGTTTGTGTATTAGGAAAATAAATACACAGAGAGTCGACAGAGTAACTATGGTTTAACATTAATCTTTTAATGTTTTGGAACAGTTAGTGATAGAGTTGCATTTGGCCTTAAACATTGTTTCTGAACAAAGAGAGATACACTTTAATGTCTCTTTGTATTTCACTGACGTTCTATACTCCTTTCGTACCACTATCCCCTCCTTGCCATGGCATGAGCCATGTTTTGAGGTGAGGTCACGTCTTGGCAAATGGAAAGCTATCCAAGCTGTTCTAGGAAAAGAGCCGGGATGAGAGAAATGCTTACAGCGCAGGGTTTATCGGAATAACTCCACATTACTCATCAATAATAGATTATCTCTTCAGCCTTTGTGATACATCACAGACTCAATTTGGGATCACGACTTTGTGTTTTATTATGACATGTTTTCCTTTTCCTCTGTAAGCCATGAAAAGAAAATCACACACAGAAGACGGCTGGAACTGGGAAGTGTGTCCAGCGTGGTGTCATGGGATATATTATTCATGTTAGTGAGCTGATGATGTAAGAGTGAGAAGCTCTAGGATGTTTTATTGAAGCACACTTATGTATGCAGGGAGATGCTTTCTCTGCACTTAGGAGGGCTGTTGCAGGGATCAATGTGCTCTCAACTCTCAGCAGTACAGATGTCTGGCAAAGGGGAGGGGTGGGGGGGGATGACTGAGTGATTGTTTCTCTCTCTCTCTCTGGCTTGGCTCTGGAGACAAGGGCATCCAGTGAAGGGAGGGAGGTGGAAGGTGGGGCAAGGCAGGGAAGGGAAGGAAGAGGCCTGCTTGAGACTGGCAGCCTTCATGCCGCACCCAGTGTCATTGTGATGTATGTCTAAGTGTTCAGCCTTGATTTTGTTGTTATTGACTGTGGTATGGAAACAAAAAGTGAATTATTTGTAACACAAAGAGATTTTATTCCTGCCATCTGTTTTTTACACACAACACTTTCTAATTTGCTACTTTAATTCCAGTTTAGCAATTGGACTTTATTTTCTTCTGTGCTGAAGAAGAGTATTTCCACTGTATGTTCTAATCAAATTACATTATATGCTGTAGATTAGATTTATGTATATTAGATTATCCTTACTATCAAATGTCTGAGTTTTGAAGGCTCACACTGCTTACTCTCAGTTTCTCAATCAACAGCTTCATTGCAGTTGTTGGCTCGGAGTGTGCCTACTGTGTTTATGGTCCCTTAGGCTTTCTCTGCTACATCTTAGCATTGACCCAGCCTTATTAATGATAATAGCCCACACACCTGCTCTGCATATTACTCTAATAAATGTGCATCCACACTTAGTTCACTCAGAATGTTTGTTGCTCTTTTTATTAACGGACAGGGTCACAATTTCTACATTTAGTTTAGTTAGTTGCACTGTCAAATGGCATCTGTTGCAAACGTGTTTGATGGTATTATCCACTTTGTCATCTAAAGTAGATTTATGTGATTAGTTGGCAGACAGAGAAAAGTTGGAGCACATCCCAAAATGTAGATGTTTATAGGCGAAAGAGTGAGAATGAATGGCCTGTTTGCTAGATGGATAAACTTAATGTTTATTGTCTTCTCCTCTCTCTTTCTCTTCCTTGTCTGGAGGTTGCAAGGCTGGTGTGTGTCTGAACATAATCAACCATGGCATCAGCAAATGTTACACTGGAAAATCAGCTGCACAGTGCGCAGAAAAACCTGCTCTTCCTCCAGCAGGACCATGCCAACACACTGAAGGGGCTACACGAGGAGATCCGCCGATTACAACAGCAATGCACAGGTGAGCGCCGCCACAAGTAGCCACCTCTCTTCTCTTCATGTTACTGGGTAAAACCAGCAAATTAAAGGATATCTTATGAATACAGATGCAGGGCTCTAATTTAAATTTTTCACCACTGTCCTAAACCGTCCCAAAGCAATTGCTGGCTATTTCGATAGTTATAAGTGAAAACGTGGTCTAAATATAACACCATGGAAATATACATACATATTTAGTGATTTCCTCATATTACATGCATTCAGTTTTTAAGCCAATTAATAAATCAAGAGAGAGAGAAAGAGCGTGGTTGAAAGAGAGCGAGAGAGCAACTCTGTTTTTCCCTCTTCTGTGATACGTTTTGCTGGTTTGGCTGCTGGTGACACCAGAAAGCTTGACAACCGCAGGCAGGGTTCAAAATCAACTTTTTCAGCCACCAGAAAATGGCTTGTGAATGGTAATATTTCTACCACTCAATAGATCACCATTGTTATTTTTGGCTTATGATTGAAGTAAATCTACCAGCCACTTGCCTATTTTACCTGCATGTGGCTGGTGCTAATTTTCCAACTCTGACCACAGATGCACTGCTTTCAGATGACCGCTCATCTTCTTGCTGTGTGGGCGCATGTCAGCGTGTGTGAGAGAGTGCTTGTGCACTCTTGAATTTTGTACTCTCATGATTCTACTTTGACAACTTCGTCAGAGATCAATATTGTGGTTTTGATTTCTTTATTTAAAAGGAACAACACACATTCATCATCATGATTCCAACATGTAAATGTCCCAGATTTAGCCAAACAAATTTTCATCTGCAGGATCTTGGATCTAGGATTCTACATTTACAACTTTATCAGAGATTAACCCTGTGGTTTACTTGCAGTTGTGTACCTTTTAGGCTAGGTCTACTTTCCATTCTGCAGCCATCTATCATCCCTGATGATTTTTTTCCATCCCAGAGACAGCGGGACAACCTTAAAGTAGAGCCTTAAACAGATAAAGCAAAATAAACAATAAAGTATCTCTAAATGAATAACTGGAACAGATGCATTACCTAAATGGATATTTGAGACCAAAAGTCAACAAGACGCTGTGGTGCCACTACAATTCAAACCTTTCAGAAAGAATTTGATTACATATGGGAAATGCACTCAAGCATTAGTGAGTACACCCTGCACTGTAGCAATGCGAAACCTGTTTTAAGCATATCACCAGTAATATGTATGCTCTTCCATAAAGGGATAATATCATGAAGGACACCCAGGAAAACAGGACACTGTACGCATTAGCCCTGGTTTCCATATCCTTGGCTAACCTGTCACTAAAGCTCACGTGGAACTCTCACCACTCTTGTTAAATGAAAACTCCGCCATACCCCAAACATGCATAGCTGCTAGTTAGTCTGTGTGAGCAGCATGCTGTTTTATAGCTGTCCTTAAGCAACCTTAATGTGGCCACACATGCAAGTAACTCTCTGCTTTTTTCACAGATCTGACCTATGAGCTCACTGTGAGAAACTCTGACCCCTCAGGTAAGACTCCATTGCACTGTATAACAAACACACACACATCAGTTTTGCCACGAACTTTCAATGTTTAGTGTTACTTATTAATTTGCTCTTGCACTGTGCTGAATTAGATTGACTTAGGCTACATCAACACTACCACGTTTTGGTGAAAAAACAAATATCTTTTGCTACATTCAGCCTCACGTCCACACTACTCCGCATTTCTCAGCCTGTTTCCCAGTAACAAAGTCCCACCCAGGAAGCATTGCACTGTAGGACTCCCTGCTGTTCATGAGAGCTCCCACTTCTCATTGCCAACTGCCCCCCTGTCTGTCTGACAGCCCTGGCTCCACTGTCTTTATACTGGTCTGAAGTACAGCAGAGTAGAGTCAGGGAGGCCCCTGTCAGGTAGCATACAGTTTCATTTATGTACAAGCTAGTGATGACCCCACTGATGTGTGCAACTCAACAGGAAGCATGCTGCGTCTCACCAGGATCACTATATGTATGCTACAGGCTTTTTTAAATGGCTTGCCCAGATCATGTGAGCAATATTAGGGCCTCCTGTCAGAGGCCCTATTACGTTAGTGTGGCACATCTCAGAGATTGGAAGGAAGGAAATGAGATTATCTGTCACAGCCCTAATGCACAGCCTGCAACCTGCTAAGTGTAGCAGGTCTCAGCTGCTCCAACTGGGGTAAAAACATGTACCAGCCCTGGCCTTCAATAGACAAAGAGAAAGCAACTGCTTAACAAATGAAAAAAATATCCGACTGAACTGGGTGGGGCCCGGGTGATGCGGCTCAGAGAAGAACCGTGTCCTTGCCGTCTACCAGAGCTGTAATGTGAGACTGGAGCTTTTTGCCCACTGCAGATGACTCTCCATAGGATCATACTGTCTCTGTCAGCTGCCATAGTCCATAGTCAGTGTCTTTGCTTAATGCACTTATGATTGGTCTGGCCTATTACATGTATGCATCGGTAGGGCTGGACGATATGGAGAAAAGGAAATATCCTGACATTTTATGACCAAATACTTCAAAATTGATATTGTAGGGTTGACAATTGGTGCTTTTACAAAATATACTTACACAAAGAGATTTGTGATAAATAATCATCGGTAATGGGGATACAATGACTAAGTGGGTAAAGACAAACAACAGAAGAACTAGAACAGTCTGCTTACATTATATAACTTTCCTGTAATGCAGCCTTTAAAACCAGTAAAAGACGACACTTATGTCATATTACCATATCCAAAATCTAAGACGATATCTAGTCTCATATCAAAATATCAATATAACATTGATATATTACCCAGCCCTATGCATGTGCATACATTTCCAAGCTGCTATTGTAACGGTTTTGTGTGCGTGTGCGTGTGTGTGTGCGTGTGTTTGTGTGTGTGTGTGTGTGTGTTTCCGTGTGTGTGTGTGTGTGTGCGTGTGTGTGCGTGTGTGTTTTTGTGTGTGTGCGCGTGCAGACAGCAGTGAGGCCCGCTGCAGAGAGCTGCAAAGGAGGTGTGAGGAGCTGGAGGCCCACCTGAAGAAGAAGGAGGAGGAGAACACAGAGCTGCTCAGGGACCTTGAGCAGAAGAATGCCATGATCTCTGTCCTGGAGAACACCATTAAGGAGAGAGAGAAGAAATACCTGGAGGAACTCAAGATGAAGAGCCACAAGCTGGCTGTTTTGTCCGGCGAGCTGGAGCAGCGAGCGAGCACTATTGCTTACCTCACCTCACAGCTTCACGCCACAAAGAAGAAGCTGTTAGCCGGCAGTTCATCTGAGGCCAGCCCCAACGTTAGTCCGGTCACCTCATACAAGCCCACGCCTCCGCCGGCCAAGGACAAGCAGCCTGAAACCCCACGGCGTCGCATGAAGAAGAGTCTCTCCCAGCCTCTTCACCCAGAGTTAACAGAGGTGTATCGGCTTGGCCCGGATGGTAGGCGGATGGTTCTGCGGGAGACAGTAGACGCCATGCCTGACCCCACACCCTTCCTTCAGGCTGGGAGAGACTCTCCCGAACCGCAGGTAATGCGAGAACGGCCTGGCGTCATTCCTCCTATTGCTTCAGAGCGCTCCGCTGTGGCTCCCCTGGGTGCTACGGCCAGCCCTCGTCACAGCCCCGCTCGGGACCGTCAGTACAGGGCTCATGTGGGCGTGGCGCATCGCATCCCACATGGCACCCCTCCCCTGGCCCCACCGCTAGCAGAGCTGGAGACACTGGCAGTGGACCAGGTCAAGGACGAAAAGGTTGTGCGGAAGCGCTCAGGAGTCGACAGGACAGTTTAACACTGCAGTGCTAAAATGCACATAAACACACGCACACACACACACACTCACGCACACCCTACTGTATACACATACTGCAAGAGCTGGAAGGAGCCTGACCCACTGTGTAGCTTGCTTGTTATGCAACACTGCAATATGAAAAAAGTACGTCATTATAATTTTATTCATGGTATACCATAAAGACTTGTGTTTTTCTTGATCTACATTAGAAAAGGACTACTATAAAGCATGCCAAATGTTTCTTATTTACAACCCAATGCGATCTTGTATTATACACATTACTCCACAACGCTGTGACAATAGGTCTGGCAATGCGAGACTATACACATCTTCATTCAGTCTTATGTGGTGCATACAACAAATCCTCAGCCAAATATCTGCATCAGTGCCTGCTCTACCGGATCAACCATACACAAGCTGTGTAGTGTAGTCATGGCTCATAGTTATCTTTACATATCGCTGCTCCGTGTTCTCAACAACGTCTGGACATATCAACAAACTATATAACAAGATGTCTGCAGCTGCTTAGGGTAGAAGTGAAATTATTAAAGTTATATTTCCTGACTGTCTTTCATCTTCTTGTAATATCAGTATAATAACGTTACTGTAAGTACAAGCTGCATAATGTGCAATTGAGATGTGCTGGCGAAAGGTGAAAGAGCTGTAATTTCAACTTTCTTTCGTTGGCTTGCAAAAACAGCAACGGTGCACATGTGTAAATGCAGCGTGAAAGCATGGTGAACCGGATGTGTGTGTGTGTGTGTGTTCGTGTGTGTGTGTGTGAGAGAAAGAGAGAGCGAGAGAGAATGTGTGTGTTTCAGAGAGGTACAATAAAGGCCATTGAAAGAATTAAGTTTTGGCTTAAATAATACCCGTTGAAGTTATTTGTGATACCAGGGCATTTTTGAAAACACTGCTGTAATAGGATTTTGTGACATTACTACCTGTACTTTTTAAAGGCTGTGCATTTATAATTAATTCTTTTTTTAATTTATTGTTTAATAGGGAACCCAAAAGAACCTTAAATATTGTCAGTAATCACTGCACCACCAACATGACGGTAATTATACACAATTAATAACCTGCTTTTCAAATTAATATCACGTGTCCTTGAAGTCGACGTATGATTCAATTCAATAAAGCAAAGCATTTTTGGTTTGGTCACTTGGTTTCTATGTGTACAGATGGGTACAGATGACAAATTTAAAGGAAAGACTATATTAGGTATCTTTGTAAGGTGTTGAGCCATTATGAGCCTACAGAACAGACTTCTCGAACCCAATGCCCCCTCATGCCCTGTAACTATTAGTGTAATTACTGATACCGAGATGTGAGAAAAGTAATATTTTATGTACAAGTCAAATCCCTGAGCAGGTCCGCTGTATGAGTAGGAAGTAAAGTGTCTTGTTAAAGTGCACTTTAGAGCTGATTCCTCCTGATCGAGGAGAGTTCAGTGGTTCCCCTAGGTTTGTGGACTTGGGTGCACGTATTTGATGTGGGGTTTAAGGGGCCTCCCTCAAGAAAATGTTACGTTTTTCAATAAAAAAAAAAAAAGCATGTTCACGTCACTTTGGACCATTATTATTACCATATCTGTCTAAAAAAGAAAAGGTAGAGCAGATAATAAATAACACTCAAAGTAGCTAAAGATGTGCCCTGGGGACCAACTACAATCATTAGATCAGAGAAAAGTCTTCTAGTTACATTCAGCTTAGGTGGTGCCCAAAAGGACTCGGGTGCTGCACCCAAACTTTTTAAAGGTAGGGAAAACCTTAAAGTTGCATATTAATCTCGGCCTACAATAACATGTGGGCAACCTAAAGCCTTTATACATATCTTTTTAGTACATTCAATACTAAGCTATTAAAATAAGTGACTGTTTTATCAATCATGTTTTAATGTTAAACATACATTTGATTTTTAGGATGACCTGTATCTGTGGGTGGCTACATTGGTGACTACACTAACTATTGGCCAGTATGCCTATCATCATCTTTCACAAATAGGTTAATTTATATTTAATAATATGTTGCATTCATGTTAAGACCTTTTAGTTTTT
Organism: Etheostoma cragini; assembly: GCF_013103735.1. Taxonomy (NCBI): domain Eukaryota; kingdom Metazoa; phylum Chordata; class Actinopteri; order Perciformes; family Percidae; genus Etheostoma; species Etheostoma cragini. The sequence continues at coordinate 18,528,238 of NC_048411.1, forward strand.
GCAAAAAAAATACTAATAATTTGGTGGGGCCCTGCAATAACTCTAAGGACCCACTAGGAATCCCAGACCCCCTGTTGAAGATCTACGGTCTAATTCCCTGACATTCCGTATCATATTAATAACATCATGGTGATGATTCTGCTGTTACTGAAAAGGGACGCCAATATCACCAATCCACATCTGTAGGAAAAGCATTGCATCTGTTTCTATAGATGTGCATGTCCTTCAGCTGGATGGCCACTAGGTGTCCTGAGTGAAGTTACAGTTATGGAAAATAGGACATCTGCATCTGGGTACTTCAACGTCATAAATAATTTAATCTGTGGATTTCTTTTCCTGAACTGAAAAAAACTAGAAGCTGCTGAAATTCCTATTGATACAAATTTCTTTGGAAATTCTTGGTCTCCAAAAAACACTAAAGAATCAAGGCCTGTCACACAATAAGTCTCTCATGTGGTTCTGGTTTGAACTGATAAGACTCTTCAGATCTATTAACAACTAGTCTTAAACATGTTATTATATTTGCCAAAGAAGCACTAAACAATTTTTAAGAAAAAGGACAATTGAAACACATACTTAGCATGACTTGAAACAAAGATGTTAACACAACATCAGTCCTGTTGTGGATTTGTGGGAGGCATCAATACATCAGAACTACTTACCTTCATTAATTCAAAGCACATTTCTTTTACAGAATTCAGTAATGGAGCAGATTGCATTTTAATGGTCTCTGCCTCTCCAATATCCTTCATATCTTTTTAACCTAAATCTGGCATAGATATCTGGATCACTCTTTCTTCCGCTACTGCTACAAGTATGTTTCCTTTTAATTTATATTACTTCCAATAAAATCTTTTAGATATTTTGGTCAAATCAACAGTCTTAAGTCAATATTGCGCACAACTATTTTTTCCCCGTTGGCTTTATTACATGTGTTACAAGATTTGAAAGGCTACTTGCTGTAAATTATATTTGAAACGTATAAAGAGGCTGTGCTTAAAACAAGCAGTAAAGCTACTTTAGCTCTATTTATCAAGCAGTTCATTATCTGGTGGAGTCCAGAGTGATAGAGAAAGACTCTCTACATGGCTCTGGTTGAGTCTAAATATCAATATGAATAACAGTGACCCCTGGTGGTCAAATCATGGTACGTGCTTAACAAAAACTGCTTTGAATAAAGAAATGTTTCTTTTTTTTAGGTATATTAAAAATGTTTCAAATGATTTTTTGGATTTAATCATGTTAGGCAAGGCAGCTTTATTTGTATAGCCCATTTCAGCAACAGGGCAATTCAAAGTGCTTTACACAAAATCATTAAAACAGATAAAACACAAGTACAAACAGTTAAAAGTCATAAGCATTAAAAATCAATGCTTGTTGTTACCATACCAAATGTTACCATTTTTATCAACCATAGATAGTAACTAGTTATTAAAAGGTGTGTGTGTGTGTGTGTGTGTGTGTGTGTGTGTGTTGGTGTATAAGCCTTCAATATTTAATATGCAAGTTTTCTGTTTCTCTTCTGTAAGTTTTTACTTAGTCCAGGTTTCCTATTAGAGTTATTAAGCAAAGTTGCCTATAAACTAGAGAGAAGACCCCAAAAGTGCTTTAGTGTTTGGCAGATCAAAGCACAACATTTTTCATATATAATTATTAGGTCTCCCATATATGAAATGGATTATTGTAAGTGACTGTAGTGCATGAAACCAATGTATCAGACAGCAGTGTGGCATCATAATCACCTTCCAAAGGCACTTCTCTGGAGAAGGCTGATCTATTGAGACCACATTGCAATATCTGTCAGTTTTATCGCTTTCCTGTGAAATACTTTGAATGTGGGAGACCTAGGAGAATATGAAAAACTTTATTGTGCTTTGTTCTACCTCCGGTAGAGGTATCTCCAGCTAACGGGTGCCCACAGTCTCTGGTACATCTATATGAATCTCCTCGGCAGGTTGAAAAGGACACAAACCCACAAGTCTCCCTGCGGTGTGGCGTCGCCTCTGGAATAAATAAATATTAAAATAGCCTTCCTTTCAGGTCTGACACTGACATATTAATACCCACTACAGGCAAGTGATTAAAATAAATTTTATTTTGAGAAAACATACAGGTAGGCATCTCAGTCCTCACAGGAAGTTGCAGTGAGACTACATGCATGTGTTGATCAAATCATTTGGCATAATGTTCACTTTACTTTCAGTTTCACATTTACAGTTCAAAAGGCCACTTTACACTTTACATGACTGTCAATGGAGGGACATCAACAAACACACACTACAAACGACAAATATACTTGTTTACACGCTCGTCAAAACATACCACGAAATTAAAACCATTCCTAGTGGCGGCATACCAAAGAGCATATCTTAAAATACTAAAATGTTTATTTTTCTCTAGAGATCCTTCAGATCCCGATGGCAGAGTAGATCTAAAAGCTTTCAAGTTGAAAAGCACATTCATTTACAAAAGAAAAAATATATTTTTTAAATCCTCTTTGACACGCCTTCAAAATAAAGGCATTTTTATTTTTATTATTGAAGGAAAGTGCCTTGTTGTCATCCTGATATTGATTTTCTAACTCTTACAATATGAGGATTTAGCAATTGCTAATGTACTGTAGTTCCTTAGTACTTTATTTAACTTAGATGAACTCCGGCTCACAGAAAATGTTTAAGCGATACATTTTGATATGTTGATACAGAGCTTCAAACTTGCCACGTTTAGCTTGTGCCATCACTGTGCAGACTCTAATTTCTTGGCAGGCGATGTCCTCCTCTCCTTTTGAAAGCCTGGACAGAGTGATGACTGTGTTACTTCAAAACATATATATTATAGTCCAATAGAGAGAGAGAGAGAGAAAAAATAAGAGAAATCGGAAAGTGCCCACCTGAATCTGTAAGTGTTAGCTGATTTAATTCTTCCTCCAGCTGCTCAGCGGTAATATCCAGGTGTGTGTAAGGTACCGCAGGCAGAGAACTGAGCAGGTCAGTACCAGGGAGGCCCGGCTCCCCAGAGGGTCCCAGACCTTTGGTTGGAACTTCAGGTAACCCAGACACAGAATCTGGCTTTGACTCGTCCAACAAAGATTTCAGTTCCTCCTCCAACTCATCTATGTCTGCATCTACAAAAAAAAAAGCAGGACAAACTTAAACCTCCTTAATATTCACATATACAATATATTAAAGATGTGGCACTAATATATGTCTTACCTGCGCTGTTCACGCCACTGGATATAGTTTGGTTCACCTCATCTTGAGTATCACATAACTGGTTAAATCATATAAAAGATACATTAGGATGTTTAAATGTAAAATTCACCTGAAGGAATAAAACACACAATGACTTGTCTTTACAGAAACAGCTGCTGTACCTCCTGGATTTGATCCACGAGGCTCTCGGCGTGTTCCACAGTCACATCCTTAAGAGAGAGTCTCAAGGCTGACACCCCGGCCTGATAGGCTTGAATAACCTACAAACACGTTCAGATACACACTAACAATACTGACAAACTCTGCTAACTAGACAAAGAGTGTTGATGTTCATTCTGTCTCTCACCGTCTTATCAGTCTGAGACTGGGCAATTCTATCCAGGATTCCTCTGATGGACTCCAGTTTGGCAAACAAACTGTCGGCTCTCTTTTCTACTCTTTTGCGGGCTCTTAAACACCTCAGCGCCTGTGGGTTAGACAGTGAATATTACCGATGAACCCAGTTCTATAACATTTAGTTGTCATGTGTTTTTTTCAGTTAAATGTACAACAGGCGTGTACAATTATTCGTTATAAAATTGCGATCTCGATTCACCATGTTCACGATTTAATGTTTAAAGGTCCCATGAAAATTTGGCCTTGGTTCCGCCAGTCCCACAATGAGCTTTCCTTAGTAAGTGCCATTTCTGATTCCGTAGCTTTTGAGGAAAAGAGAGGGGGGGGGGGCAAGGTGGAGGCTGGGGTGTGGCCTTGACCAACTGCCACTTTGCTTGTTTGAAAGCCATGATGTCTCTCTCTCATTGGTGGGCCAAATTCTCTGGGTGGGCAAAGCAGAGAAAGAGGAGGTAACCTTGCTCCTTATGAGGTCATAAAGATTCCAGATGGGCCCATCTGAGCTTTTATTTTCTCAAAGGCAGAGCGGGATACCCAGGGCTCGGTTTACCCCCATCGCCATATCTAGCCACTGGGGGACCATAAGCAGGCTGGGGGAACTCATATTAATGTTAAAAAAAACTCAAAGTGACATTTTCATGCCATGGGACCTTTAAATGAGTTTGATTTTTAGTAATAAAAAAAAAAAAAAAGACTGATTCTCATTTATTTTTACGAGCCAACTGCATCACAAACGCTACTTTCTTCTGTGTGTTTTAAACAGACTGTTTAAAATAGGTTTTAAAGCGCACCCAAGCGCTGCATTGCTCTCCCTTCTCTTCATTGAGGCCACTATGTTTACAGGCTTGTGGTGATGCACAATGTGCTAAAGGTGCTACCAATTTATTTAGTTTTGTCATGGTCAAAATAATCGTGGCAGAGAATCGTGATATCAATTCCAAGCAAAAAATCATGATTCATATTTTTTTCTGAAATTGTGCAGGCCGATTGCACAAGTACCTGTGATTTCTTCCCTTCCCGGAGCAGAACCCTTGCTTCCTCCTTGCACCTGCAATTAGAAAACATAAAGCTTTAGTAATGATCACAAGAAACTCTGACTTTCACAAACAATAAAATGCAATGCAGTCCTTCTGACTATCTGTCCAATACCTGTAAAAAAGAGGGCTGAAGCATCAAGTTGCACAGTTATATCACAGCGAGAGCAGGTTGAAAATCACATACGTGCTAGTAATTGAATAAAATAAGAGTAATATCTTCTTTGTCATCAATCATTACTAATTCTATGTCTAATCTAAGTTCATATTATGAGTTGATATACTGTACTTGTCAGCCTCAAGGCCAAGTTTCTCCACCCGCTCCTCCAGCAGCTTCTCACTCCGCTGCAGCTGGTAAATCCCCATATCCACATCGCTGACGAGGGAAACTTGAGCTTGCCCATTCTGACAAAACTTGACAATCTGTAAAGAAGACGAATGAAGACAGTTGAAACATAAAACATTACGCAAGCATTCATAGGACAAACTATCTCTAAACATGCTGAAAGATACGGACATCCCGATCGGATCGGAGCCGATACAGGCTTTAACTGATCGGGGATGTGCAGTCAGTCCGATCACCTTACTTTGATCATTTAAGTCAGTAAGTTCTACAACATAATGAGTAGAACTAGATTTTTCGAGGGTTTTAACAAAATGCTTTAAGTTAAATTATCGGACAGGGACTCGGTATTGGCAGATATTTAATATTTTAAAAATTGAATGGGGATTGGGGGCCAAAAATGCTGATTTGGACATGCTTACTGAAAGATAACCTTGCAAAAAGTTCCTCTTTTGATAATAATAATAATAATAATAATAATAATAATAATAATAATAATACATTAGATTTATATAACGCGTTTTCATAGACACTCAAAGCGCTTTGGGGGGAGACAACTCTCTAGCACCACCAGTGTGTAGAAGCTGCCTGGGTGATGCAGCCTGTGTGTGCTCACCACCCATCAGCTTGGTAGAAAGTTTGAATGAGCAGGTTGTTCACCTTGTCGCCGTCGTGCAATGAAACCGTCACTTGCTTGTCCCTCTGCAGCTGCAGCAGAGCCATGCACAGGGTGCTCTCATCAGCACAGACATCAGAGGAGAGGGTGCACAACTCTTGAAATGACAGGATGGAGCGGCTCGCAAATTCACTGCTCCGGTACACCTTGAGTAACTCTGCTGCTTTCTCCTGGAAAACAATGCATTACTAGCTTTACATCTCGCAATAACCTTTATTGTCTGACCAAAATACCAGGGATAAGGGAAAGAGAAACCATGGTTGCAAGTGAAAATGTGATCCAAGTACTCATGGCAGAACAGTAGTCCACACACTAGTTTGCACGATTCTATTTTATTCCAATGCATACTATATTTTATTTTGATAATTTGTTTGTGTACTGTACATTTGTTGGAAAAACTAAAGGATGAATAATGTATGGACATTTCTGATAAATGTAATGCAAAGCATATCTCTCCAATAACTATATTTAAAATGCCAAAATTATGGTGTATTATGTATCATGATAATATTGTATTACAGTGCTTCTAAAATCACACCAGTTAACACTGAGCAAAACAAACCTTCACTAGTTCAATGACAACAAAAGACTCCTCCAAAGGCACCTGGCTGCTTCCCAGAAGAGTGGAGAAGGTCCATTTCAGAGGCTTTACCAGCAGCAGGCCAACACCCCAGGACAGCCAGCCACAGTCCACATTGGCAGCAAACTCTGACTCCCTCTGGATCTTCCCACACCTGACACAAGTTATGATAAGAGCGATGTAACGTTACTAAGCTGATTTACTCGGAGACATTTCGTTAGATGTTATTGACAGAGTGGACACAGAGTTAGACGTTACCTGGCCATGGACTGGATGACAGTCGCCAAGCCCAGCGGGGATTTTTCTTTCCTCCTTAAGGTCTTGTTCAGTTCCTGCAGACTGACACACACGGTGCCACGGTCCCTGCAGCCTTTTAGAATAAGGGCCGTCCAGAAGTCCATCTTACTGTCCCAGTCCGTCGTGTTGACGTCTCGATTCTCATTGAAGTCCGAGAACATAAAATTCATCCGCTCATCGTCGTCCCATTCGGGCGGTAAGGTCATTTCTGTGGCGTTAGACATTTACAATCAAATCGAAGTCTAAACTTTGCCCTAACCTGTTTACCGACTTGCTTGTTGTGCTAAACAGACAGCCCAGGCTAACGTTAGCTAGCGTAACGCTAGCTACATAGACACGGTTAACGTAAGCTAGCTATATGAGTTGGCGTTAGGTTAGCACCACTCTTTCCGGAGAAAAATATCACTGTAGCGTTAATGTCATTTAAGACAAAATATCGTCTGCCAAGGAAAGGTTCTTAGCAGTGGTTCGCAAGTCGCTGCCAGCTATCAAAGCGAATCCCTCCCTTCACCATGATGCATTAACATTTGGCTAACACGAGCTAACGTTTCGTATATCAACAACAACAACACATGGTCGCGCGAGTTTTAGAATTTAGGACCGTGCGGAGAAGCGGTGACATGTGCTCAAATAGCAAATGCTCTAACTCCACCCACGCAGACACCCTAAACAATAAAGCAAGCGCCTTACAATCGTCTGTCACGAACATGCAGTTTGGGCACTTTATAAATATCCCTGCAACATATTTTATATTTTCTTCCAAGGATACATGCTTGGTTTAAAGATTTTTTTATTTTTTTTACGCCCAATCTTACTGTTGATGTCAGTGACTACAAACAAATAGCTTGTGGAAATGTTTAAATGCGTTAAGTTATTATTTTTGCTATTAGCACTTTGTCAAAGGGCCTCACATATACTTCATTAGGGTTAGGGTTAGGGTTAGTGGTACCAATTCTTATTATTGTGGTTTTTAAAAAGTAATTCGAACTACATAGCACAGGAAACAGGACATGTTAGGGGCTAATCATAGCCCCTAACATGAGGATTATCATGAGAACATGATAATATCATGTTAATCATACCCACTTCCCAGTCACCCTTCTATGTGCAAATGGACACAGCAAAAATTAAATACAGTTTGTGACTATACATAAACAAAAACATAGGAAAGCATTAGAACTTTTATTACATAAATATACATTCTGTGATCTTGTTATTGCTCCCCAATATTTGCACAACACCTCTCAAGTTGGTTACTAATTATGATCACAAAGATTGCCAAGAGTGCCCCCAATTTTGTGCTCATTACCCTCGTCCCCAAAACATCCCACCGTTGGGATATTTGGGAACCATAACAACGTTTAAGGATCATATTTAAAATTTTAATCCTGCAGAGCAATAGGTTCACATTTTCATTTAATTCTGGGTTCCCTCACTTGGTTTGCTCATGCCTCTCTGATCTCATGTACATTATTGCACAATGAATATTAAATCCAAAACAAATTCAAAAGGTATCTCATATAAAGATAAAAATAATTGAGGATTTTAAAGTAGGCTATTTAAATTGTGAGTATTGCTTGTTTTACATAATTTTACATAATTTCTTACCATGTCATGCAAAATGCTACCCAAATAGACTATACTGTGTAACCCTAAACCTTCATAGTTTTACACTCAGTTACAATATCCAGTCTCATTCAGTGAATAATTAATTTGATGCACATGCACATAATTTTCACATTATTAAAGTGCAGTATACAATATAGAACTTTTGAAAAACAATTGCCCTAAACAAATGGTTAGCCAAACAGAAGCAGTATGCAGCAATGACATGACACTTATGTTGGCATGTTACTGATGTGCATTATCACATTATTTCATTCAGATGTTAAGGGATGGTGCATAAAAATAGATTAATCAGTTAATTAGTTGCCTTGCTTAAAACATCAGGTGAAACAGCAGACCTTTAGTTACATGGCTTAAACATTTTGCAGTCTTTCACTTATTTGGCACATGTTGAATTCTTCACACGCCTCCTTTTCGCTCTTTTAGCATGTCTACTTAGCACTGAGATCCACCACCAGGTGCTGGTAGGCCAGGGTGTTGCCTTTGAAGCTGGCGGCCAACAAGATGTCCTTGTCGTCAACCGATACCAAGCTGAACGCTCGCGGGGCTCTCATGTTAAGCTCCTGGAAGGGCTGAAAGCGCTGAGTGAGGTCATCCCACAGGTATACTCTGGAGAAGGAGAAATCACTTCCGAGAATGAGGTACTGACGGAGGCCCACTGTGAAAGGATACACTGCCATGGAGCCCCGTGACGGAAGAGTCTGGATCTCGACGAAACGCTGCCCTTCCCAGCGGAGGATCTTGGAGTCCCCTATGAAGCGCGTGAGGCAAAGATAAAGAACTTTCCTCACCCAGAAATGCTTAACCATCTGCACATCTGCTAGCTCAGTGATTTGGGAGAAGAATGCGAACTGCTTCTGGCCTCGGTTCCACTGGTAAACCACGGGTGGCTGAGAGGCGCTGGAGAGAATGAGGTGAGGCTTTCCCCCAACATCAACGAACTCCACATGTGTGTCCCGGTGCCACGGATGGAGGGACTGGTGGGTGTAGAAACCATTGCTGTTCCATCGATAAATGCTGGTGGAACCTGCCTTCGAGCTGTCTGCTACTACAAAGTACCACTCTTCATCCAGCTGGAAGGTGTCCACGAAGTTGGGCTTCCTCACACGAGTGGTGTCAATGTCTTGGATCTTTACAAAGCGCTGTGGGTCCTCTTCCCATCTGTGATAACAAAAAGGTTGGCATTGTATTCCTAAAGCTTTCCACAAAATAATAATATTGCTAATAAAAATACTTATTTGCTTTCTTGCCGATAATTACATAAGAAATTCAACAAGTCACTATCTGTTTGCAAAGATTATATTGCGAGCCTTACTTGTAGATATGAGATCCACCAAAAAGTTGAGCAACAACCATGTAAAGACTGTTGCTTATCACCACTGGTTTGCAGTACACAGCAGAGCGGGCTGCAACAGACATACACAGAAGCATAAACAAGTTTTTTATTCAGAGCCCCCATTATGCTTTTTTGGAAGTGTGTTATATAGTTTTTTTGTGTATGTTATAGATGTATAAAGTACAAAAAAAAAAACATTTCACTCCAAGAGCTCTCACTTCCACAGACAGCACTTTTTCTCAACTGCCTTGAACACCCTGCCCACAATCCTGTTTGAATTTCCTCAGTTAATGATGTTACTGATTAGGTGCTGCCTCAGAAAGCACAGCCCGTCCAGTGACCAATCACGACAGAGTGGGCCAGCTAACCAATCAGAGCAGACTGGGCTTTTTAAGAAGGCGGGCCAAGAGCTGTAGCATTGGGCTGAATGAGAGAAATAATGTGTTTTTTGAACATCAAAGCTATACACCTATTCTTATTGACCCTAAGATTATGAATGTGACGCTGAAAAATAATTACTTTAAAGGGGATCTTTTAACATAAATTGCTTCAATATTTATGCTTTCATAGCCAACTACTTACAGGTAATGTTATGAAACATCCTGAAGACCATCTCCACATGATCCCATACATACAAGGTGCAGAACCCTGAATCAGGCTGAGCAAAGACCACAAACTGATCCTCATTGAACTCATAGGATTCCACTGACACAGAGTGGAAAGTGAAGGTTTCATAAACAGCAAAATCTATGGGAAGACAAAGCAGAATTACAAGATTTATAAAAATTAAACAAAAAGTCACCACCAAAAATGTTAGAAAGAGAGAAGGTGAAACCCGCGCTGATGCAGTTGAAGTCTCGAGGTGCAAGATCGTGGATTCTGCGTCCTTGGAATTCAAAGGGGCTGGCACAGTAGATAGCAGGAACAGACGTGTTGGTCTTCTCCATCCAGTCCACCAGCCATTTGATTTTACAGTCACAGCGGAAGGAGTTCCCGCGCAGGTCTCTGAGTAAGAGATTAGGGAGAGAGTCAGTTTAAATGTTGAGTGCTCAAACATACATCTTCGTAAGGAAGGAAGGAAGGAAGGAAGGAGTGTGGTAGTCCACTAAACTCTCAGGGAGCACCAACAAACCAGTGTTTTGTAGCAATAGACTGTAAGGTAGAAGCTTTCAGGTTGTCAAACCCTGTTTTTATTGTAATGAAGGCACACTTACAAATCTGTGAGGATGTCTAGATGTTTGAAGAGATCTCTTGGCAGCTGCTGCAGGTTGTTGTTTGAGAGCGATCTGAAAAAAAAAAACCACAAGACAAGTTATCATTATGTCTTGCTTGTGTAATATATAATTTCTCAATACATTTTTCAAATGTCCTGGTTTTTAAAAGACAGGGTTTCTCAATCTTATTAGCTCAACAAAATACTTACAGATGAGTCAGGGATTTGAGTCCTCTGAGGGTATACTTTGAGAGAGCCTGGATGTCATTGTTCTCAATGAACCTGAAGAGAGAACAAACCACTCACATACATACTCAGTAACAAATTTAACATAAAATTTACAGTAATTTACTGGCAAAAATTGGCCAGCAAGTTACTGTGAATTCTTTTTACAGTAAAGGTACAGTACTTCCTTTTACAATATTGTATGTATTCATTGTAAAATACAAAACAATTAAACACAAAATAGGATAAAAAATTACAGTACATACAGTAGTTTACTATTTACAGTACTATAGTGGCTATATTGTGATTTTTTAACTGTAATACGTAGACTACTGTGATTTTGTCATGTCGATAAGGTTGTCATGTAAACTTTACAGCATTTTACTGTAAAAATCCTATACAGTAGTGTTACTGTGAAATCTAAAGTAAATAACTGTATATTTCACAGCCATTATTTACAGTGTACATGTCACACAGCGATGACAGCCTCTGGAATTCACCCACAGCGATATAGGATATCATGCTTGTTTGAGGAGGAGGTTGTGTTGTCAGTGCAGAGCACAATAGAAGTGTGACTGTAAGCAGCAATTATGTCAGTAATAGCACAGTCTGCATCTAGTGGATTCATAATCAAAAGGTTATGGCTTATCTGTTTTGACAAACAAGTCTGGGTTGACAACAATTGAATGGATGTACAATCAGTGAATTGACTGCAAAGAAAAAGTAAAAAACTGTGTGACTACTGGTAAAAGCTAATTTCATGTCATTGAAGCATGTGATATAAATAAGACACTGAGCGCAGTGAGTATTACAAGGGTCAGGATAATTTGATCCCGTCCGGTCAACGTTTTGTCTATTGATAGTCGAGGACAAACAGCATGTGCAGACTCTTTGGAGGTGGCTGGACATAAAAGTGTGACTTTATTAGCATTCACAGCAGGTAGCAGCAGTATTGGAAGTGATGCAGAGCGGCTTGATGGCTGGCCTGCCGCCAAAGCCACACAGCAAGCGGCCTGAGGCATGGCCACGACGGAGAGCTGCATGCTCCAAGCCATCAGCTAACTACTTTCTAAAGCCTATCAATTCACAGAATGGCATATTCAGCTTTATCCCACTACAGAGGCTATGTGCTCGCTGTCGTAGCAGGATTTATTGTCAGTTTTACTTTTGGCATTCTTTGCCATACTGCAGTGAGTACTGAGTCCAATCCTGAAATCTTAAAGTGCAGCCTCAAGGTTATTTCTATTCACTTTGCAGACAAATAAACCCACCTACTGTAATTAATCATTCACAAAAGTAAACAATGCATGACGGAAAAGAAAGGAGTGCATAAAACGTTGCATTACAGCAAGTTTCAGCAACTTTTGCCAAATGATCACAGCATAGTGGTAAATGCAAAGCATAATGTCAAACTAGTAAAAGTAAAGCATATAGAGTCAAAATCAGCAAGCTGACTCATTACAATACACAGTATTTATTTAAATACTGGTCCTACCAGACCAAGTAACGTCTACAGCAATAGCTGTAACAATTCCAAATGTTACTGTACAATTAATTGTCAAAGACATAATTGTGATTAACAATATCATTGTCTCTTTCAGTTTTTTTTAAACATATTAAAGTTTTAAATGAATCCCAGGTTACATCTTTTGGTTATACCTCTTTTATGTGACCCAGTTACACAGCCTATAAGGAAACCAAGCCTCACTATTGTCATAAAACATTGTATTTTTTCTTAAATGAACATTAAACTGACAACTCCCATCAACAGGCATACATACCCCTGATTTTGTGAAAAAAAGAAATTACTATTAGACAATTATGTAATAATTGTTACAGGCCTACCTACAGCTCATAAATGAAACTTCCCATTTTTAATAGTTAGTACGTGCTATTTCTTTTTTCAAATATTACATAGTCTCAGTTTAAAACTGTTCCTGAGCAAAAGGTTTTTGTCAGTACATGTACAGTAGTATAAACTCACTTGATTAATATTTTCAAAAAACAGGTGCACCACAACGCAGTGAGTTAAAAGACTGGCCAAACTCATCTTTGACGTGCACAACTTTAAGTGAGACACTTACAGGTATTGCAGGTGAGACAGACCAGCAAAGGCATCATCAGCAATCATGGTGAAGGTGTTGGAGTTTAAGAGCCTGCAAAAAGGAGGCAATAATTATTAAGTCATAATGGATCATGTTGTACAGGTTCAGCTGAAGCTAGAGGACTATTTTCATTGATCTCTGGGCTAATTTAGAGTTGCTTTTTAAGTGAATGCTGTCTCTATCACATAAAACATTCACAGTTTATAAAGCTAATCTTATGTAAACACATAGAGGAATTTGGAATTTATACCAACACACGCAGACCTGCACAAAAACACACACACACGCACACACACGGACACAACCACTACACTCATGATTGCATCTGAGTAGATAAGTGGCCCTTTGTCTGGCAGAGCAGAACTGAAGGGAGTCAGTGATTGGCAATGACACTGATACAGAGCCACTTTACTGCTATGTCACCACTGCTTTCAATAACCATTCCTTTCTAGTAGCTGAAGTCACTTTCATTTTCACTGCAAAACAATAGCTGTCTGCATGTGCTCCGACGTCATGTTGTGTAAAAACATACATGTAAGTGTTGTGACTGTATTTCTAGTCACTGGTGAGAGAGATACTGAATTAAGAGTTTACGGTGTTTAAAAAGTCACACTCACAGGAACTGCAGTAGGTGAAGGTGGGAGAAAGCTCCCTCTGGGATCGTGGTAAAGGCTGCATTCACCATCGTCCTGTTCAGACAAAAAACATCAGTTATCATCAGATGTGTGGAAAAGGTCTTGTTCACAACGTTGACTGTTCTTTTTAAGTTTCTTCTCTCAGATGCAGTTGAAATATCAAGTAGTGCTAAATCTTTTCAGAACTAGGACGCACAAGTTCTTTCTACACTTCTTCTCTATCGTAAAATGAGGTCACCTCCACCAGCCCTTGCTCTGGAATTCCCTTGACTTAACATTTAATCCACAGGCGATATTTCATGAAAGGGGGGGCACCATGTAACCTTCTTTTCTTCAAAACACAACCTTCCCCCATCAAGTGTTAAGCTTTCCGTTTCATTACATGTGCTCCATTTATTGAGCGAATATGTCTGAAGTCTCTTCAAGATTAGATCTCTCAGAGGAGAAGCAGGTCTCCTGCAGTGAGATAGGAAATCTATTGTTGGTATTTCTCCCAGGAGCTCGACAGGATTTTACTGCCGTGCCCCCAAACTAAGTTCAGCGTATGGTACAATACAGGGAAATTGTTATTTTTATGCTGTCTGGTATACATGTCTCTGTTAATGCAAAAGCTATGTTCACTTTCAGGTAATTAATAGACAAGTAGGGATTCACACATCATTATGTAATAATCATTATGTATCATAATGTAGGGTGACATCAGTGATGTAGCCATCTGTACCAGGCTGCATATTGCACTTCATACAGGTTATAAAAAGATGCTTTTGTAAAAAGCACACACACACACACAAAAGTTGGACTCACAGAGATATAATTCCAGGGGGGAAGCTCTTGGGGATAGCCTTGGTATCCACACAGAAGGCACTGTCTTTGGTGCAGGAGCAGGTCGCAGGACAGCGGGGTATCTTGGGGGCTCTCCTGGCTTCTGATTCCCTCGGTAGGAAGAGACACAGACACAGAAGCGATAAGCAGATCAGCCTCGTCCATCTCTGTCCGAGCTCCAGCATCCTTCAGCAGGAGGGAAATGAAAAGCTGTGTGGATGAGCTTCTTGAAGTTTCTCCTCAGTGACAAGTGGCTTGTTGCGAGGCAATGTACAGCCTGCCCACAACCCCAGCAGTTCTGATTATGCTGAGCGCAGAGTTGAGCATTAGAAAGAGGGGATGGGTGGGAGAGAGAGGAATGGAGGGAGGGAGGGAGGGGGTGAGTAAGGGCAGTCCTGTGTATCCTCGGTGGGCGTGGGTGCTCTGCAGCTTCCTTGCATCTGTGCAATCTTTCTCTCGGCCTCTCTCTCTCAGGAGCCATTGCCAGCGTGCACACTGCAGGAATGACGAGCAAGGCTGATTTCCCCGCACTAGGACCTGTAGACAGCCACGTAGCTGACAAAGAATTATTTACTACTGCACATGCAGAAAACCTTAGAACAACAGCAGCAGAGAAGAAGAGAAGGGGTGAGGACGTTGGGTCAGGGATGATGGAAGGTGTACCTGCCATGTTCTGTGAAGCTCCTTTCAGGTGTGAAGTTATGGTGAGCTGCTGCAGTCATGACAGCAGACAAATTGGCATCAAGGATGCAGGAGAAAATGTGTGTGCATGCATCAATGTGTCAGGGGCTGTGTGTGTGGGTGTTTGTATTCTGGCAGCTTTAAACAGCAACCAGTGCTGAGACTTTTTCATATCATGAAGGTACTAATAAAGAAACACTATTGATAAAGCCAATTTGAATGTATACCAGAAAAATAGCTAGATCTGGGATTTCATTAGCATTTGTAATTTAAAGACTACTTTTTAGATGACAGAGAAGATAAATAACACCCTTAAAGGGGTGCTACAGTGATTACACATTGCACTTCCATTAGGTTTGGGGACATGCAAAAGATAGATTAAAAAGGAATGGTCTAAATAAAAGCAGCAGAATCTGGGATATCCTGACTTGGTTTGAGGTATGGGTCAAGCTCCACTGGGTCCTACAATTCCCATAATGCATTCTAAATAGCGTCTTGACCCTCCCTGTCTGGTACAATCATGTTTTTCAATCCAAAATCCAATCCAAGAAAAGGTTATTTTCTCAGGCTTTAAAAAGCTGTCTCAAAACCACAGAAGACAAATAATGTTCTCACAGGCTGACTCCTTATGATATGTAAATCTGAATGGTCCTGTACTGTAAAAAGTAAGATTTTTGATTACAAAGCAGGTTGAGGTTCTATATAAATTCTGTGAAAGTATCCTAATGCTCAATCCACAGAGAAAAGCACACAGCCCGTATTCGAAAAAACTGGGCTTTCAAACGAGCCATCAGGACTTCTGTACATTTGTGATGTCACAACTCTACTATTGGTTGAAAGGGCTGATAGAATGCCATTATAGTCACTCCCCAGCTGCAATGGCGGTGCAGAGACACCAAGAGCACTGATGCAGAAGAACCGGAAATACTGACCAATCAGAGCAAACCAGCCCAGTTTGCAGGCTCAGTGTGGGTCTCTGTATCTACAGAGACCCACACTTGTAGTGGGTCATAAGGTATAAGTAAGAGAGGGCTTACTTTTATCCATTATTTATTAGGAAAGTCTGCACATCCTTTCTTCAATTTGTAAACTAAGCCACTGCCTTTAATTTGATTTTAGATTGAAAAATGTCCTTTTTTGTTTAACTGCCATTAGAAAAAGACAAAAAACATGTGTGAGAATTAATTTCTGTTTTCTTTCCTTGAATTATTTCATGCATACACAGCAGATAAGTAAAAGACTCAAGACATGTCAGTTAAAACCATTTCTGCCCTGTGACTCTGGCTCATGCCACCAGAGGGCACTGCTGATCACAAAATAAAGTCAATCCAGTGCAGGCGACTGTGCAGGGTGGCTGAATGTGCCACTGGCATGGCTGCAGCTTCTGTGCCAGGCATTACCAGCTTCCCTTACAAGGACTCTGTTGTCACAAGCAAAGAGACCCTGCGACACACTGTCTGCCCAGGTCTCAGCACGTTGTTCCCAATCCAGACAGGCAGCAGGGAAATGGAATGTTGTTTTAAACATCTGATCTATAGCAGCAGTTTTCTGTTCAAATTTTAAAGCAGGGGATAACTGTTAAGACAACATTTAACAATTGATTGATTTAGTTTTCCCTTAAATAGTTTTTATTTCTTCTCAGTCATTTTCTCTGCAATTAGGTAAAAAGCACTTTCTTGATGAACGAAAGAGAAAAAGATAAATGTCCTTCAGGGGCTTCATTTGAAATCTGTGAGACGTTTTCTTTGCTTTGGCACAGTTTGCTTTGAAAGGGCTTCCAAAGAATCTAGTATTTTTGAACAAATACCTGTCTATCCCTCAAGTCTGTGAGGCCATATTGCACGTAACAGACACTTTTATAGAGAGTGATTTCACATGTGAATCATTTACAAAATTATGGGTGGTGTCTCTTTCTGTCTTATCCAGTTGATGAATGCCATTTCCTGTACAGGAGCTATTTTTATGGTTCATTTTCTTTTGTGCTCTGGTGCAGTGTGTTTTGTGTGTGTCTTAGCTTCCTTTGTTCTAACTGTATTTGTGGATTCATGTAGGTTACGCTCAGTAAGGAGCAGTTAATGCCTGAGCTTACTCCTTGCTGAGCTCCACCCAATCCAAACCTCCGGTGGGAACCAGCATAATTGCATGGCATAAAGAATGGAGCATGAAACAGCAGCTGGAAACCCTAACATGCCCTGTGTGAGGCTGAGGAATCTGAAATGCTGTTGAGATTAATCCACAAAATTCTCTCTATACAAGCATACTTAACTAAATCACAGGGTTCAGTCTAAATACTGATTCGGAAAATCAGTTGTGAAATAAATTAGTTAAGAATGCATGCATTTTTTCTTCATAAGCAACTATTTTGTTTTTTTTAAATGACAACTTTGGCAGCAACTCTTAAAGGAATAGTTAAAAAATTGGTGAAATACACTTATCTACTTTTCTGCAGAGTTCCATGTATACCACTCGCACACCTGTACAGTAAATACTGGTGTAAAGCTTTAGCAGCAGTTAGACTTAGCAACATAGTGGAAAAAGGGAAACAGGTAGCTTGGCCTATCTGCCCACCAGGACCTCTAATGCTTACTGAATAATACGTAATATATTGTTTTGTTTAGTTAAGTGTGAATGTGTTGATTAATTGGCATTAGATGGTTCTGGTAGGTGGAGGTTTTGTTTTACCCTTTGGACAGGGCTAGGCAAGCTGTTAACAGGCTGCTGTCCCTAGCTTTATATTTAACGTACAAATATTAGAGACATCCAACTATCAGGAAAAGAGAGTGATGAAGCATATTCCCCGAATTGTCACACTATTCCTTTAATGTACTGTATTTCTTTCTTTTTTCAATCTTAATTGTTTTTATAAACCTGCAAAAACATTCTTTTTTTGGCAACTTGGGGCAGCAAAAACAAGTTGTGAAGACAAATCCTCCTTTAAGTTGATATGGCTGATAGGCAAACAGTTGCTTATTTACACATCCAGCAGTTACTGTACAACATTATCATTCATTTGGAGCAGTGTTTCAGGCGGCCCGGTGAATGTAAGTGCAACATGTACCTTTTTTTTACCAATTCCTCAGCAAATAATTGACAGCTTTGCTGCTAAATGCTACAGTTTGTCCACAAGCTAAATGCTAAAGAGGTAGTGTATGGTGTTTTTTTTTTTTTACAGCTTTTTGCTGAAAACAGCTGCCCAAAAACAACACTATGAGAGGGAACCAAATCAGTGAAGTTGTGGGCCGGACAGCTAAACAATGAGCTGAAACTTGCTATAGCTCCACAAAGCCTGGGGGAGCTGCAGATTCAGATTCAGAATTAGAATTCACCGTAGGTAGGTTCATTACTGTTAGCAACCCCTTTCACATTGTTTCACTGTTTCCACATCGTCATGTATACATTATTTTAAAAATATCCATTAGAGCCGCTTTAAGGCAAATAAACAGAGTCAGTCAGGATGAACTGTGAAGATTCAGTGTATTTCAATGAGCAACACATCTCTCAGTCAAGTACTGTATAACATTAACTGCTGTGCCTCTTGAGCCACCCTCGTTTCATATCCACTTTTCAAGTAATAAAAGCAGTTCAGCCAAGGTACCACTCACTCTGAGAGCACAGCGTTGGAAAGAACACTTGGCCATGCTGAGTTTGGCAAAAATGTGTCATCAAACATTACAAAGTGTTCCTGTTTCCTTTGCCAGACTCCCACAGTCTCATTATATCCTCTGCTGTTTGGCACCTATGTATTCTAAAATCAGAGCATCTCACCTCTATAGCTCAACTTCCCTTTGCCGGGAATTTACCCTGTTCGGACAACTTAAAGTCCACGTTACAACCACATTGAACGTTGGTTTTTAAACCCACATCCCACTCTGATTATGGGCCAAAGAGCCTGAAAAGACCTCTCTGTATGTCTGTTTCCATTTCTGTTTGACTTTCACGGTTTAGCCTCCTGGCTGCACAGGAAGCAGGAATAACAAAATAGGAAGAAAAACCAAATGTGATTCACTTCAGTTCTTTTTAGGGAAAATCCCATCTGCTCCAGGCATTTTGTTTCATACAGGATTCTCAAATGTGTTGGGACTTCACTCAAACATGTATGCACACGTTATGGTATTGCTATAGTGTAGATTCTGATATGTCTGCACTTCCTCTGCAATTTTTTACACAAAGTGATTAACAGAGGTGGACAGGGGTACAAATAAAGAGGCAATTCGGAGGCATTAAATCATTAACTTTATCTTCATGTGTCTACATGAGGTCACTTGCTAATAGATGCCAGTCATTCAGTTGGCCGAGTCTGAGGACGAGTTGACGTCAGATGTCCTCCTTTTTGAGTCAGGAGCAAATAATGCATCCACACGTGACCAAGAAATTCAATAAGGTAAGTGTTTGTCACTACAAGCCTTGCTGAGCACAAATCTTTCATGTTTGATGAGTATATCTTTAATAAGCAATCGTCGGGCTGCAAACCGCCAATAAAATTCACAATTATTTTATATTTGACAATAAAGGTTGGTGCCTTGGGCAAGTCTATTAACAGCAATGAAACCTGTGAAATGAAACTGCAGGCTGTGGGACACCTTTAAGGATTTAATACCAAACTGTGCCAAGAAAACAACCATCCCAAATTGCTCCCATTGCTCGCCTCGCTCTCTAAAGTGTGTCGCAGTCACTGGAAGGTATGTCAGCCAATCTCATCCCAGGCTCAATTCAATTAAAGAGAGTACAAAGACATATGGCTCAGGGGCGCGTGATATGATTAGACTTCTGTGCACAATGACACTGCTGCTTTGATTCATACCCTCTTTTATCTGGTCACTCACAGTGATGGGCTGAAACAACTGAGCCAAGGAGGGCTCCCTCAGGTGGGCTGCTGTATCCCCAAGGGGCTATAAAAAAAGGCCTGCTGAACTCATCCGCAACAATCAACAGGTCATATTGTCATTATCGTTGCAACGGAAACACGCCACAGTGACAAAACATGCACAAAAACATTTTTTTCCAAGACAGAGATTGTCTGTTGATCAACATTCTGACATTTTGACACCCAGGGGATCGAAAGAATCCTCCCAACCGAAGGCCACGCTGCTGTCTTCATTTTCAATCAGGACAATGCAGAGAAGCAACTTCGAGCTGAGCTGCCATAAAAGACAGGTGATACGCCTCTTGGGATAGGGATGTGTCGAAGGAATGCGTTTGCAGGTATCCTGCTGCCTGTGGGGATAGTGGAGAAAGGCCCAGCACACCAGTTGATCCTGTTTGATAAAGGCCCTGACAGGCCCAGATTCTATGTCTCAGCCTGGAGGAGGTGTCTGTGTCTCATTCCTGCACTGAAGAAAGTCGATCTGGTGGGAAAGAGGCGGAGCCAAGCCTGTAGGCGTCAGTTTTTGTATGGACGCCAACACACAACTTGACTTGTCGGGCAGACACCACTACCACTGCCCCCTCTCCACCCCCCTTGCTAGCTCGACACCAAACAAACACCCTCACCCATCTCATTTACCTGACCGCACCCGTGCCTCCAGGCGCCATAAATACTCTTACCACAGAGAGAGATACCACAGATATATGTTGCTACTAGAAATGATTGCTACAAAATTATTCTTATTTCCAGTCTTGCTTGTGACACTTATCCAATAACGTTTTGGATTAAAGTCCATGAATTTCAATGTAATTTATCATTTGAGCATACAGGTACCTAGAAACATTTACAGGGACAAGGGTAACACATTTCTGTTAAAGGGGAAATTCAAAATAAATACCTTCAAGAAGGTTTTTCTGTGGACCAAAATGCTTAGCCTATGTGTCCTTTCACAATATTTGATTTTTCCAGTGTTTTCAGTAATGCTATCATGTATGTATGTAGCAATTGTCAATGGATTTAATGATTATTTTATGAATGTCGGCTAAAATCTAGCAAAGGACATTGTGGAGCCAAAAGTGATGATGATATATGTGAAATCAACACACTTGCCAAAACCATCTTTCTGAAGAGAATAGAGGAAGTGGAGATAATTGAGGTAGTAAATAAATTCAAAAATGAAAAAGATCTCCCGCAATTGTGATGATATTGATACGACTTATTAAAAATATTATAGAGAATATAGCAAAACCATTAACCTACGTCTGTAATCATTCTTTTCAAACAGGCATATTTTTCAACAAACTGAAAATAGCAAAGATCATACACATCTATCAATAAGGAGACACAATTAAAAATAAGAAACTCACAAAAAAGCATTTTACACTATACATCATTGAATATTGATAGGTTGAACAAGGAAGCACATTATTTTAAAGCCTGGACTTACACTGTGATATGGGACCTTATAATACATTCTCAATGCTTTGTCCTGATCGTAGTTTACTAGAATTGGAAAGTTACATCTATCCCCTCGGCTGAAATTCCTCATGCAGGCTTTTCAAAGTATGTGAGTTAAAATATGTGATTAATTAATGAATGTCAAAGTATTCCTTATCCTGTGTGTTGTCCAATACAGTGTAATAAAGTTTGTAATATGGGTACTAAATACTTCATATCAAATTGAAAACTTTTACAAAGTAATTCTGAATAGTTACACTGTAATTTGCGGATTGTAATCTAAAGTGTCATACCATTTAAACGTTATCCAACTGAGTTTAACAATATGCGTGTGGTGTAGGGAGCAGATACTTCCCCACAAACTTGCTCATGGTTTTTGTGATGTGGAGAAAAGAAGGAAAAGGACAGCGACTCAGAGACAATAGTAAGACATGCAGTGAGAGACAGGCTGTGCCCCAGGCTCACCCCGTCTGTTGTGTCTGTCCCAGTGAGCAGCCAGGGCGCCGGGGACCTGTCATATAGACAGCCATCTCACAAACAGTGAGAGAGACAACTGTGGATGAGACAGAAACATCAACAACCAAAGAGCACAGCCAAGGAGATGGCACAGTATTTAGATGAACTGCACCCCCGACTGGCTTCATCTTCTGTCAGTTTCTCCTTCGGGAGGCCAACAGAGGTATCACTGACACTTCAACATCCGGTGACAAATACATTTACAAAATATCTTTAAAAGTAGAAATGCATCGATATCTATCGATTTTTTAGACCAAGTACAAGTACAAGTAATTACACTGAGGTACTTGCCGACCGAGTACTGACATGAGTACTAATACCAATATAAAAAATAATAACACTAATAAAGTTCTAACAATTGAGGCTTGTTAACTTAACTCACAGGGATGGCGAAATGTTATCACATGGGTGACTTCAGGGAAGCATGAGGATTTGCCAGTTGTGTTTGTTTCTCCATCATCCTCGACTCCAACAGTGGCCATGGTTTCTGGAAAATTCAATCTGAAGGCTATCGTAAGCTATGGTGTTTCTATAGCTACAGAATGTTGCACGGACCGGGACAACGAGTGTTTTAAACCCTTCAAGTGAAATACAGCGACAATTTAGACCGTTTAGCTTTCCTATTTTTAATTGTGTTTAGGCAAGCTATTAGCAAACAATAAGTTAACATTATCTGCTGCCAAGTGTAATGCTAACCAGCATCATGAGCAGTGATGCATGAACTGGTATCGGGTGTGGTGGTCTCTAAGTAGTTTTATGAGTATGAGTACATGAGTACAGTATTGGGTCCGATACCGCTACTGGTATCTGTGCATCCCTAAATAAAAGTACATGTTTTGATCTGCTGAAAAGTAGGTCCTCAAGAGTGAACTACACCCAAAACCACAGTGGCCACACTGAGACACAAAACAGCTGCTCATCATCCTAACTAGTGTTAATGAGGGTGAGCAAACAACAGAAAATTAAAATTCCTCCTCTGTTTTGAAATCAACAATCTATGGCTAAGCCTGTCTTCTGCGGTTACCCACACACACACTTCTTGTCTGAACTGTCTGAGGTTTCTTTTTTTATGTACTAGTCATAGGAAGGAATGCAAGGACAAGACATGTCTCCTTCACCTTGCAAATGGACGCTGGCCAGAATGATATTCATGAGTTCCAGTATGGCACTGATGCCGTAAGCCTCCTCTCTGTCCCTTCATGTGCATTGGCTGCTCCCCTCCACTAAACTCTCCTCCCTTGCTCATCCCATAAATAACATTTGTGAGGAGACAGAGGTGCACAACAACGGGCTGATGTCACCTCTCCTTGTTTTCCTTAAGGCAATAAGCAGAAACACACACACACACACACACACACACATCACCAGTACCATCATCACCACTGGTGTCAGCCTTGCAAGACCCTCTCTCTCCTAACTGCGGCTGAGAATGATACTCTGATTGACGATGTGGCTCCTCCACAGTATGGCATAGAGTTGAAGGGCAGGTCATATGTCACCAGCGACAGGAAACGCACAGCATAGAGATTAATGAAGTTCAAGCTTTTTTCTTGAACCATCCTAAACTGGAATCAATCAAACCATCTCTGGTAAATATGAACACAAAACAATTCATCTAAAAGGCCACCAAGTAAACATGCGTGGGTCTTGTCTCGCTCGTATCTCTGGTTGATCATTTTTTCGTTTTCATATTGGGGCTTCAGGTTAGTGCATGGTGTTGCCTTAATTTATTCAGAGAGTGGCCAAACTCATAAAACAGAGTAAAAGTATCATTATGTAATCCATTGACTTTAACAATGTAACTGTAGCAGAATAGTTACTCATAATTTGTTTTCTGAATACGTAACGCCAGAAAGCCGGGGTGCCGTAATTGTTGCTGCATATGCCTGTGCATGCAGCTAACATGCCTAACAGCCTAGCTAACATGCATTTGACTGTTAGCTAAATGCTAGCCTTAGAATGCTAACATGTGCACAATGACAATGCTAAAGTTGGTTAAGCAAATCTAATGCCATCATCTTGGTTTAGCGTATTAGCATGATTAGGCCTAGCTACATTTGCTCATTAGCAGTAAACAAAAAAATACAGCTGAATGTCTGAAGAAGCAAAATCCTTCAAAAAAAAATACAAATACAAATACTAACCTCATAATTAGCTAGCTATATTTATAGCTTTAATATGACAGGTATACAGTAAATACCTAAAGGCATTGTTTCAGCTTCAAACTAGCCTACTGTTAAAATAAATATGAAATGGCAAATGTATTTGGTTTTAATGCTTTTCTTTGAAGGACAGTCAAACTAATCTAGCTTGTCAGAAAACATAAGGATTAAAGTAGAAACATTTTATTTAGTATTTCATAATTTCTTTGTCTATAATAACAAATCATGTTATGTTCCAATCCTTTGCCCATTCACTGTATGAATGCTGATGAGATTAGGCTCTCTAATCCACTCTGAAAGTATAAGTCAACCCAATCATATTTGTTCCTATTAAGATTAAAAGAAAAATACATTTTATTTTGGGAAATTATGCAGATCTCCAAGAATACAGGTTTGTTGATGATATGCCAATTTTGCTTTGTAAGATGTTGTTGAAATTCACAACCATTGACTTTGTTGCATTCCCTGTAATTATGATGCTTCAGTAGCTCAGAAATAATGTTGCATTTGTCGAAACATCAGCCCACAACATTCTATTTTCACATCAAGATCCCTTGTCCATTTGTGTTTTTTTAAGCCAGTTTTGGAAAATGTGCGTTCTGCGCCCTACGGTTAAAGGTACAATGTCTTAAAAATAAGCACAGTATAGTGGGCTGGCCAGAATGGAGCAAGGTGTTGCTGGACCTCAATGTACCAATTACTGGGTAAAGCTTGTATGGCTAAAATTCCAATCCATTTTCCAATCAGTCATCGGATAGTAATTTCTCTCAGAAGACAAAAACAAGACATAGTTCTCATTTAATTAGATGCTGTAACATTCCCCAATCCAACTGTTGACAATAAACACCTTCCGCTGTGTTGCCCCATCACAGCAAAATAAAGACAGATTGACATCAAAAATTACAGCTATCAGCAGAGCGCTATACTGAACAATAACCGATGAACTTTGTTCTCCAGAACTCTCCATGTTTTGTCTTTCAGACGTGATAACACCCCCGCCCAGTTTGAATCCTGGAAGTGTGGAATTGTCTGGAGGTGGCCTTGTATCCTTGAAAGCCATGACCGGTATTGTTGTGAGTACAGTATGTTGGTGTTCATTTACATATATCCCAGCACCTTGAATTTAACTGTCGGGATAAAAAGTAACACGGATCTGTTCTCTATTATCAAATAAACTGTGCTCCCCTGTGCTGTAATACAGTATACACAGAAGGCTAACTGCGTTGACCCGAGCTGTAAGAGCAAGCTTTTAAAAAAGGTCGAGAGCCAGTGTCGCTGTGCTGATTTCAGCCTGTTGCGTGGAGACTGTATTCCAGGTGATGCATCAGCCAATGGCAGAAAGCCAGACACGGGCATCAAGGTTGGTGTGGCTGATGGATGGAAGTGTAGCACCAGCACTTGCCAAGCTATTCCCACGGCCATAAATTACATGTTTACTGCCGCCTGTGGCTCTCTACGCTTGCCAACATTTCTTCTGATGTCAGCAGTACATTATCATATCTAATCAGCCCCCAGCAACCCATGTTAAATAGGTGGGCGATCGAAGTGGCCCTCGTTCCATCTCTGTAAACATGATTTACGTCAAAAACATGAAAGTCTCAATATTTATAGACCCGTTTAGGTAGTGGAGTTCAAACTCTGAAAGCTTTGGCGGTTAGTTTTTCTATAGCATTTTATTTAATGTAATCCTTTTATGATGACATACTGTTCCGCAACCTTTTATCAGAAGTTATATGGCAGCAAATGTAAGTCCTGTTAAAGCATTTACCGTGGAAAATAAGTTCATGACATGGAATACATGATGCCTGAAGCAAATTACTCTGGATGCACACACACAGAGAGAGCGAGAGAGAGCGCGAGAGAGAGAGAGCGAGAGAGACAGAGAGAGCGAGAGAGAGAATCAAAGCTGTGATAAAACTGGCCATGTAATCCTCAACAATTTAAACATATTCTCATGTAACAACTGCCCCTACAGACTATATTAAAAAAATGGATCAAACAAAAACATCCTTGTACAAAAGAAAATAAATCAAATATGGTAATAAAAATAAGAGTACAATGTAAATATATATTCATATTTATAATTTTCTAACTGTATTTACAGGATAGTAAATGATGCAGAGGACCACAGTGCTGCATGTCCCTTGGTAGTACAGTATATTCTCTGGATTTGGTCTGAAGAGCAGAATATTGTCCTTCACTACTGAGGAAACAACCATGGAAGGAAAAAAACAAAATCTGACATAACCAGTCAGTCCTTTTGATTCTCCTGACCAGTGGAATGTCCGAAGTGGAGAATAGAGTGGGAGTCTTTTTTTTTTTTTCTTGACACTGTGACAAACTGCCACCCCTGTTAATACAAAGTGCCCCATGAACATCGTCACCACCAAGAATCGGGACAGAGCCCTCCTCAGTCCATGTGTTCCGACAGGTTCAATGAAGGTGCCTCTCCAAGCTCCTTTCTCGCAGAGCACCAGTGGTTTTTTTAGCTTAATCTCTGGGAATGTGGGGAAGAGTCCAACCCCATGAGGCAGGGAGCGGAGAAAATATCAAGGTTTGCCTGAATGGAGATGAGGAATCAGCGTTTCTTAATGGCTGCCCCGTTGGAGTGGGGAGGGAACTTTGGCAGGCAGGGCTCCTCAGCTCCGGCATCGTGAGAGAAGACCGAGTCCTCGCCTGAGGAGCAGGTGGAGCTGCGGGTGTCCGGGAAGCTAGGGGAATATTGGTCCAGGGGCACCGACAGCTCCAAATACTCCTGTGGGCAACAAAGGTAAGACAGAATAAAAAAATGAATCATTTACTCCCAAAACTAACATTCCTGCTTCTTCGTTGTATGATGAGGTGAGGAGGACTGACCTGGTTGGCTGTCATGGCCAGGCAGCGATCCAGGTCCTCTACCAGCTGTTTGAATGTCGGTCTATGAGAGGGCACAGCATGCCAGCAGTCCCTCATCATCATATACCTGCAGAGATGAAGAAATTCAAAAATTGAGCAGTCAAGACTAAAGTGCCTTTACTTTTTGAGCAGTAATTTCTAAAAACAAATCTTATGTTGAAGGGGCTGTACAGGAGGATGACTTTTATTCACACCCACATGCACACGCAGCCAGACCAGCTATCTAAACAAAGAACAGAGAAGCTCCAATTACAATTGGACGCATTTACTCCACTATGTTTACATGGCAAATATTTGTTTGCCGCCATATTAAATGTTCAGAATTTCGGATTGTACAGAACCTTTAAATAATGTTAAATTCTTGTGAGGAGTGGTAAGAAATTTGACATCCAGCCGCAGCTAGAAGGTGAGTCTTAAAACAATGCTGAACAATATGTTCCATTTGGAGCTCACTCAACCTGTGAGCACTTTATTTTACTGGCCATCACACAAACAATAGCAGGGATCATTATTCCGTTGCTAAGCACCTAGACCTTTTCTGATATACTACAACATGGGTAATGTAAATATAAATGCCAACTGTTTGAGCCAAGCAAGAGACGCAGAGTGGTTTAAGAGCCTCGCAGATTTTTGGTCAAAATGATATTGGCTTACTCTCTTGGCAATGACAAAATACTGTTTCAATCACAACACACGTCCCCCCTGTAGTTATACTACTGATGTAGGCAACATCTAATTCAGAGTAAGTCTGGTTGTGATCATGCAAGCACAAAATCAGAAAAGCACAGACTTATTTACAAGTCTGTAACCCCCACTTAATAGAAAACAATCCTCATGACTTTGACTCGATCACTCCTGGATGATTCCAACAAACAATGTAGCTGTGTCAGGGTTGTTTCAGTCATGTAGTGACCATAGGTTCTATGTGCAGTGTCAAGTGTCCACAATAAAAGATTTATTTTTAATTTTGTTTTGAAAGCTTAAAATGCATCTGTCCATGCCGTACCATTCAATATTCCTCCTAATAGTTTGACCTAACCAAATAAGGAACCCTGGGAAAGACATTTTAAGTGTTGTAACGCAGTAACAAGAGACTTGAAGGAACCTGCAATGTGCTTGATTTTAAGTGTGCAGTAGTTTCCTTACAGCTCTTCAGTGCATGTTGAGGGTTTGTCCATACGGTGACCTTCCTTCAGCAGCTTGAACAGCTCTTCCACTGGGACTCCTGGGTACGGAGAGCCCCCCAGGGTGAAGATCTCCCACAGCAGCACCCCAAAGGACCAGCTACAGACAGAAACAGACAGAAGCTTCTACATTTCCTGCACCACTAAAAGTTTTCCTCACATTCCCTCATGGCGGAATTGGAAAAGCAAAGACACGCAATACTCACACATCACTTTGGTGGGTGTATATTCGGTCAAACAGAGCCTCTGGAGCCATCCACTTGACTGGTAAACGGCCCTGGGGGAAAGATACGTGTGTTAGGCTGTCTACAGTGTTAAGGTGCTTCCATGTGTTCAACAAATGATAATCATCATCAATGATACTCACATTGGTGGTCTTCTTGTAGTAATCAATGTGGTGGATATCTCTTGCCAGGCCAAAGTCAGCTATTTTCATCACATTGTCCTCTGTTACCAAAACATTGCGAGCAGCAAGATCTCTGTGGATGCACTGCACAAAGAACAACAGACATTAAATAGAACCCATCAACCAGTTTGTTTTTCGTGTTTCTCAACCCAAATCTGTACATTTAAAATGGAAGGGTGAGAATGGTTGGTTGTACACTTATTTGTTACCTTTTTGGAGGACAAATACTCCATGCCTCTGGCCACTTGGTAAGCGCACGACACAAGGTCTTTGATGGACATGTTCTCCACAGGAACCTGGTCTGGGTTGTAGCAGTATTCCATGCCCGGTGGGCGCCGAGCTCGCAGGAACTCCCGCAAGTTGCCCTTAGATGCGTATTCTACAATCACATACAGAGGACCTACAAACAATTGGAAGAAATACAAGAATGAATACATCATCAAATTAAATGATCCCCATTAAAGGGGGCCATGTTATTTTATTTGATAGAAAAGTGATAATGGAAGCAGTAGGGAAATTATTTTCAATCTTCATGACTAATAACTTAAAACTGAAATTTTCTGCTGAGGGTGTCACAAAAGTAAAGGTCACCGGATTATAGACAGATGTTAAAAATACTTTGAGATCAATAAATAAATGAAAATTAGTTGGTAGGCGTTGGTAAATAGATTGAGGCAGACAAAGAGATTTGTGTTTCAGTATGGAAGCAACAAAGCAGTGAGCACAGCAGAGCGATTAGGTTAGTTTTTTTTTTTAGCTTTTCGTCAAGGATGATTGGAGGGAAATGGCAGCAGCTGTGGTTGATTCAAACTGCGAGCTTGGAAGCTGGTGTCAGAATGGTTTACTCATGCTGTACTACACATCTCCCAAAGTGAGGTTTATGGATGTCTGAGGGACAAAAGAGTGAGTGAGTGTGAGAGTGTGTGTGTGTGTGTGTGTGTGTGTGTGTGTGTGTGTGTGTGTGTGTGTGTGTGGGCCTTAGCAGGCCAGGGTAGGTCAGAGTCAGACCCCTGACTGTCTGGTCCTACCATCCTGTGTACAGGCTCCCAGCAGATTAATGATGTTCTTGTGCTTCCCGATGATCTTCATCATCTCCATCTCTGAAATCAGGTCTGACAGATCTTTCTCTGTGGCGTCAGCTGGAGGGGAAGCAAAAAATAAAATCATATTAAGGCAATTAGTGGACGTTCTGTTGGTGAAAAGGCCTCACAATAATCACCCAACAAAGTATATACTGTACACCAACATTGCCGCAGCTCTTGCAGAGTTGGGCTAGCGGTTGTCTTGGGAAATGTTCCCCGGGGAAAGGCACTTAAAAGTATGGGACAATAAATGCTACTTTGCCTACATCCACACTCCTCCGTGCAGTTTAATGAACACCGTTTTATATGGGATGTCAAGGGTTCTCATAAATTTTACTCCACTCTCCCATTTGCTCAGTGGCTGAGATCCAACTACTCTTAGTATCTGTTCACAGTTTTTTTGTTAGAAGATTTCTTGTCCCTGGAGTCTAGACTTGAGGCCTCTATAAAAGTCTACAGACTGAAGGGCTTTGCTCTGTGCCACTTAGTTTCAGAACCAATACATCCAAGTCTAGTATATACCCACATGACGGAGAACTTTTAAAACTTACATTTCAGCATTTTGACTGCAACCTTGGTCACACGGTTGGGCTTCTCTTTGTCGAGACCCAGGGCCTCTCCCATCACCACCTGACCGAAGCAGCCTTCACCCAGCGGCTTCCCAAGAACAAGTCTGGGGGGGGGGGGGGGGGGGGGGGGGGGGGAGGAGAGATCAATTTAAGAGTTTGATTGGGGTTTAGTTCAACTGTTACACAGACGGCTGCCTTGCGCAACCACATTGTTCTGGTGCAGTTTGAGGTGGACCTCAACATCAGCTTTTTAAAGAAGAGAGGGACAAACTCACTTTCCTTGTGCAGTTGGTTCCTTTACCGGCACACTGACTATTTTAAACCAGTAACTCTCCTTTCAGGTCACTTATCTTGCCTAAAGGCTGTTGTTGCCCTGTTTGAAACGTTGGTCAAGGTGACATACCTATCCCGGAAAAGCTCCCAGCGAGGATCCTGGGGCAGTTCATACTCCGATACCCCTGACAGCATTGGAGATCCGCTGGAGGACAAGCGGGAGGGACGCACCAGCATCACTCCAGAGTGGATGGAGGAGCTAGAGTCCACAGACACCTGAGGGAAAGAAGACGGACATTACTCCCCTAATAGTGGAAAAGACACCAGTAACAAGTGACCCTAGAAAAAATGAAAACTGCAGTGTAGGTGATAAAATTCCACTTAAGACCATGTAAAAGAACTCCGAAACCACTCAGGTATACCATTCCAATGGAGAAGAAATCCTCCTAAAATACTCCTACTTACCTGCTGTATAAGCCCTCATGGAGCTACAATGAACCTAAAAGCTCTTTGAATGCGTGCTTTTAGTTTTCGGTTAGCATAAACAAAACTCTGTAAATGTACAGACGAGCCAAAGAGCTCAAGTACACTGTGTAGCTTTGAACTAGAGCTGGGTGATATGGAGAAAAATCAAATATACACTATTTCTGACCAAACACATCAAAGTAGATTTTGCAGCAATACTGTAGGTTTGACTATTGAATAAATCCTAACACAATGAGAGTTTTGATAAATAATCACCAATAATGTGGATACAATGACTAAGTGGGTAAAAGCAAATAATTAAACAGCTTAGTCTGGTAAGTTCAGAAAATGACATCACTTTACTGTAACAGAGCCTTTAAAACCAGTAAATGACAACACTTATTACAACGTCTTATTATGATATCCAAAATTTAAGGCGATATCTAGCTTCATATATTGATGTCAATAAAATATAGATAAAAGCTGCCCAGACATTCTCTTAACTTACAAAATAAGTGAACAAATGGCATGTGGAGACAGAAGAGATGAAAAGGTATAAATATTCCAAACCCCCTATCTACTTTCTGTTACCTGTCTGCGCAGAGGGATGCTTTTGGCCAGCTTGTGGACAGCCAGCTGACTGTTGAAGTCACTCTTCTTCGAGGAGGTGCGAATCTTCACAATAATTGCGATGCCAATCATTACAGCGATGATAAAGAAGCCCACGCAGTAGATGACCACCTCCAGGTAGGTGTGGTTGGCTTGAGGATAGTGCGGGACAGCTAAATGGGGGGAGGGGTGGGGTCAGCTGTCATCCATGAAATCAAAACTATACCCATGCTTTCAAGTACACGGCAACACACACACACGCACGCACACGCAGCTGCCCTGTCTAAAAACCAGAGCCTTTGACACAGACAGGACAGAAACTTATATTGTTCCATCATTATAAATTCTTTGAAGCACAGAACTTCACACTACATAACTTGCTAATACGAGAAGTGGTCATTGAATGACTTGAATAATAATTAGGATAAACCCAAGTGACCCTGATTCTGTGTTACACAAGCAGATACATCATAAATCCTTTTTTTTTTTTTTTAACACAAACATTTAAATATTTTGTTAATGGACTAATAAATATATATAAAAACAGTGTAACAGAGTGCAAAGGGTCTGATTTCTATACAGCGTGCCAACACTTGACATACACTTCACACACATGTTTGAACACATCATTTCGACTTCCTCAAATAATCTAATTCACATTCATGTCTACTTGTAGGTCTAATAGCAGCATACCACAAAGCATGGGCTCAATACGGTAGTTTAACTGCTTGGCTTAATCAATAAAATATACAATTCTAACTCCATTTGTAAAGCAATGTTAAAAGAGTTGTGTGTTGCTGGCAATACAAAAAGTGTTTCTTTTTAAGAAAACATTTACGATAAATGCGAAATACTTAGAAACAAACTGCCCAATTCAGATCTTGTTTTTTTCCTCCCATTCAGTGAAAACACCAACGTTAAGTCATACCGATTCTAGGGGTGTAAGGGATTCCTTTTTTCAGTGACAAAGATAGTTTTGCTGCATACCTTGGATTGGGATGTGGCTTTGTGTGCTGGAGCTAGATCTCACCAATCAGTTATAAATGACTAAATTAATTTGTCTACAAACAAGAGTCTATCTATGGCCTTAAATCATCTTGAGGTCATTGACGGTGCAGTTAAATGTATTATGCCTTTATTTTGTTCGTTAAAAATTAATACGTCTTAAAACCATATAACTGCTCATCCCCGTCTGGTATATTGCTAAAATACACTTCTGAATGAATGGACATATTTTTGGATATATTACAAACAACTAATCTTCACTATTTTTGTCAATGCACAATTATTGATGTAACAGCTTAAATGGTTAAGGAGCAGATGTAAATTCTAAGGCTTATTCTAGTTGCCAATATGTTTTGATAAATAACTGAAATGTTGGGTGTTTTATTTAAAATTTAGATTTGCAGTCATAAGAATTCTCCAATCGCAGGAAGTATTACTACTGAAGAGTATTAGATATGGCATTGTGTTGCCATCTTTAAATGGGAGATTATCACATACAAGTAATTTGTTTTTTATGTTGAACAACGCATCCCAAACCAAGGGTGCCATACCGACTGAAGTGTACCGTTACACCCCTAACCAACACCAGCAACACAAGTGAGCTGCACTTGTGTGAAGAGGCTGACTGACAAGCAGCTTGATAATTGGACAAATGCGCATTCCAAACCTCTGGAATGAGACACACATCCCCAACAGCGAGCCAATTATCAAAGCCAGCCGCTGTGCCCACAGCAGGAAATGACATTGGAAATACATGTCATTTGTAGCGCTTGTCAAAGAAAAATCAGCTTTACACCAAATCGAATGCAAACACCAGTTAAAGAGCAGAATAGAAGAGACAGTTCAAAGTGAAATCTGATTAGAGCTGCCAAACAACCCCTTTAAAAGTGTGAGGCGGTACCTTGCTGAGACCATTAAGAATACTACTATGTGATCGATTTTTTTTTTTTTTTTTTTAATACCATGGGCCTGTTTGTATATGTTGCTTTTTGTGTCATGGTAGACCAGGTAGCAAACAGCTATTAGGTTGTTTGGGCTTTGCAGATTTCATTTAAGAAACAGCAGAGCATGGCTCATACTCTCCCATCTAGAGAATATAGATGGAGCAGGAGTCATGCTGAGGACAGGGAGTTTTAGTACTTGTAACTTGCCCCGGCTTCCACTTACATTTTACAACAGAAATTGAGTCAGACAAGACTTTCTTTCTGGCAAATGTGAAGGTGGACAACCAGGCTGGAGTTGGAAAAGGGAAACAATGGAAATATAGGAGAGAGACAGAACCACTGATACCTTCAAAAACGGTCAACCATGCAGAGTGATGAGAGAACCCGATAGAATTGCCCGCCAAGCAGGTGTACTCCCCAGCGTCATCAAAAGACACATTTCTCAGTTGGAGGACTTCCATTTCCTTGTCCGTGGTGTTAAGGCCAGCGGTCTAGAAAATAACAGAGGAAGCAGACCCAACAAGAGGCCCAAGAGGGGAAAGGGAACCATGAGTAAAGGATTATGAAAGAGAAAAGGGGATGGAGGAGCGTCTCCTCCTCGATCCAACACCATCTGCCAGAAAAGTACCACCGAGAGCCTCCAGTATCTGTTAGTGGAGGAGCTGGTTAGGTTGACTCTGCGCTGCTGAACCCCACATTGGGCCACCCCATCACCACATCAAATACCTCAGTCTCATCTCTACATGCAAGAGATGGGCAACATGGAAAACTCCACAGCAGAACAGGGCACACTCATACTCGCACTTCTGTAAACTAAGTGAGCATTAGACAAACAGGTGGTCTGCGAAACATAGGTAAGCAGATGACAGCTGGGAAAAAAAACAAAAGGGGGGGGAGAGAGAGAGAGAGAGAGAGAGAGAGAGAGAGAGAGAGAGAGAGAGAGAGTCCGTGAGCCGTGCACGGAGGACTTTGAAGCAGAGGGGAGTGAGAGTAGTAGAAGAAGATGGCAAGAGAGGCCCTTATTAGGAGGGCACAGTGCAAGCATGGGGCAGGAATGAGAACGGGTGGAACATAAAACTGAGACTAAACACTTTCAACTGTTCTGCTGGGAATTTTCCATAGCATCATTTACAGTCAGGAGCACTGAGGCAGGAGAGAGGGAGGGAGAAACGGAGGGAGGAGAGAAACAGCTGAGGTTGTCGAGTTTTACGGCCCTAGTTTTCCCAGGTGGTCCTAGAAGCGCCTCTGCTGTGTCGCCCCTGTACTGCTGCGTGGTGGTTACCTGTGGGCTCATATCTGGTGACAGTCAGCCAGGCCGACTGATTGGCCTCTCCTATATAATTGGACACTTTACATATATACTCTCCGCTCTCCTCCTCAGTCACATTGTAGAGGGTCAGCACCTGAGCGTCCGAGCTATTGACCCCAGAATGCTGGAAATAAAAACACGTCATGTGCAGCACAGAAAACGTATCAAGACACAAAATCCAATTAGAGTAATTTCAGTGTTGAATTGTGTGGGTGATGTTCAGCGTTACAAAAGCAAGATTAAATTCATTTATTGCATAGGATCCACTTTGGACCCAGACAGAAGGTACTAGGCATCTAAGAAAAGAACTGACATAGCAATATAGGACCATATCTAATCCAAAATGTCCCACTTTCTGTTTAGCATTACAACTAATTTCAACTGGCTTGTTGTTGCAGGATTGATACCTTGAGCACACGGACATATGGTAAACCATCTGATCCAACTCGGCTCCCGTTGATCTCAATGTGCTTCAGCCACTGGATATGAGGCTGAGGGTCGCTGAACACCTTGCACTCAAACTCCACGTCGCTGCCCACCACTGCGGTGCGATTAGCTGGCAGGCCAGCCTGCAGGATTGGCCTGTGTGGAGAGCGCTCTGCAACACAACCAAAACGTACACGAATGTTAGTTTAGAAGGCAAGCAGTGAAACAACTACGTAATATAAGAGAGAAACGTGCAATATTTCAAAAGTACATACAGCTAACTGAACCTAAGCCAAGTGAAACCTACATTGCGTCAAGGCTTTGTTATTGGAAATGGCCGGCGGCAGATAGCAAACAAGGTCCCCTGTAAAATTGTATCTGATACTGTGTAAATTAGTGTCTGTAATGTCTCGTATGGAGAATAAAAGCAGCTATTTCCCCCGCTATGTGCTGCTTGTGTAAGAGTTGGCCACAACAGCAAGTATCTGATCTGGACCCGTTTCTGTGAAATGTGATGTTCTTGCTTCATTTTAAGTAAATCTACAAGCCAATTCTAGCTGAATGTCAAATGTCCAGGCTTTTCTGAAAGACATTCTTGGGCACTTAGCAAGCACTTGTCCCCTCACTGAAGCGATATCACTGCTCGTCAGGGTCTGGACCTCTACTGAGGTCAGGCAAAGCCCAGGGGACAACAGTGACGGAGGAAGTGGGACCGTGATTTAAAGAACCAGTGGCGGAAGAGCAAGCCACAGGGCAGGTCCTAGAGGAGTAATCCCTTTAATACTCAACATGGATCCATCACTCAAGCCACAAGTAAGTAGGCTTTATTTATCAAATGGCTGACAAAAATACCCATTTCCGCCTTAACAAAAGGCACAAGGAACAATTGCATTTGAGAAAAATGACTAGAGCCACATGAATAATCAACAGGTGGTAAAACCATGATCAAGAAATCATGGTTTTAATAGAAAACATGACTACCTTCAACACTTACCGACCACGTCGAGCTGGTAGGTGTGATTGATGCTGCCGTACTGATTTTCTACCACACAGGTATAGTTTCCCTTGTCGGAGGGCACTACAGATTCCATGATGATGGTCCACACATGGTCTCGGACCTAAAGGTTTGGGGGAAAAGCCAAGGTTACAGTGTATAGAACACCACAGGGGATTTTAGTTTCAATAGAAAACGGAAAGAATAAGCACTTAACAGCTCTCAAGAATTGTACCATCAGTTCTTGAATTAAGAGCTTAAATGTTTTCCTTCAAAATTTAATTTCCTTAAATGCGGCCCGTAGTGAGGCAATAATGGCAACAGAGATGGAGCTAGACTGCAACTCTGGATTTGATAGCAAACAAATTGAAAGAACACAATTTTTCTCCATCTGCTGTCTCTGATGACGACCTGTCATAAATCAAATTTTGGTCTTTTCAAGGCAACGGCTAACAAGGTTAATTATGTGTGATGTGATGATAAGATAACACCCACTCCCTCTTCCTGTGACAGCACCCAATGTTACAAACAGCGGATCTTTGTCCTCCCTAAATGAGACCACAGGAAAATGGGTACATGTTTCATATACATCAGCCCCAACCTGTCTTATTAGCGCTAACTTATGTCTGGCTCTTTTTTCCCCAAGACATGTTATAGTTTTTCTTCCATAAATCTGCCAAGACCGGCAGTGTGTGATTAACCAAAGAACCTCTAAGGCAATGGCAACATCAAACATGCATATACACAGACTGAGAGCCATACGGTTTCCCTCATTTAGCTAAAAACATGATGAAGGAGTCCAGCTGCCTGCTGCCAGATGTGTTGTGCTTGGCTTCATATACATGTGGTCTACATTATTCCCTCCCTCCTGCACGTCTCCACGCAGACGATATGAACAATAGAAGCCCGGCCATAAAAGCAAGACTATGGGAGGGATGAGAGACGTCCACGGCCCCTGATGCAGACCTTTGCACCTTGACTGAAAAAACAGCAACCAGATGGTTAAGTGTGCTGCCTGCCTGGCTGGCTGGGGTGGGGACGAAGGGAACAGGCAGCTGAGAGGAAACTCCTAAATGTATCCCAGCTGGGGAGGGAGATGGACTGGGAAAGCATACACCTCGATGGGAAGAGCAGATGCAGGGAGGGGGTTTGTTTTTAAGGGTCTGTGAACATGCACTTACATCGCACACCTGTGAGCCAACTGCCACTGAACGCAGCTATTCAGAGAGAAGCCAATGTAAATACATACTGTACATAATAAAGCACAATATTTACAGCCTCTTAATATATAATGACCGTATTATATGTTGGTTTATTGGGTTGGGAATTAATATAACTATATCGTCAGTTCTACAGAATTAACTGCAGCCAGTTTCCAACCAGGTACAGGGGTCTAGCTTTAAAAAGGCACAGTTTTTCTGCTTCCCTTCGCAGTCATTCCTAATTTTTGATTAAAAGAAAATAAAAAAAATCTTAAACTACTTCTGTTGGAACACAGCACTATGGAAATGTATTTATGATACAATGTATAGGCTAAACAATGAACATACTGTATGTTACTGTAAGTTTTTCTTCTGTGTTTCTCTGTAGTCCCTTGTCTGGAATGTATTTTCTCTCCTTTAAATATTTTACATAAGATTAATTGTAATGTTAGGTGGGTGCATTTATTATGTTATTGTATATTTCTAACATTTAAAAAATACAACGACCGGCTTCCTAATGCCCAATGGGAAATGATAGATTAGGCATTAAAGTCAGACCAAATCTCAAAGAGATAATTTATGTTAATCTCTAAGAGTTAAACTTGATGCCATTTACAGTAAATGTGGTATGAAACAGATCTGGTCCACAGCCACACCTCTGCTAAGTAAATCCAGAGACAGAAGGAAATGGTCCTATCAAGTATTATAACCTTGCAGTTTATCAATAGTTACTGCCACATTTGAATACAGCTTGCCTGAAAATGCAAAGACGTTGCCAAAAGTATATACTCTAATATTATAATATAATGTTATCACAGCACATATCTTATATATCACAGATACTGCAAGTTTCGTGGCAGCGGTACTGCTGCATGGATGTAATTACAGAAAAGACGATGCACTGATACCCAAAATGAGGACAGCCAATGTTATCGTCCTTCCAAACAGATGGCTCGGATGGCCCAACTGAAGGTGTTGTTATGGCACAACTTTCCTTAGGGTTTCTTTATTGTTTCTCAGGTCAAATACGAAACTCGCCTCGGCTTTTCACTTGCAGGAAGTGTTTCTTACTCCAGGGGAGGGGGTGGTGATCTAATGTGGCGATGAGATCACTAACACAGCTCCGCTCCTAGCAAATGAGCTTGAAGTGATTCAATAAGAAATGCCAAGGAGGGTGTAGTGTCCCAAAGAAGAAGCTGAGGGTAACCATTTCCAATTTGTTTTTTTAGTTTCTTTTTAAAGTACTAACCTTGAAGCCTCCAATGCGATGGTCTCTCTTGAACTCCTTGCCATTCTTGTACCATTTCAGAGTGGGAGGTGGGTTGCCGCTGGCCTGGCATCGGAACTTTACTGTCTTACTGGCTGGGACAGCGTGAAGCTTTTTCTCCATTTTCTCTGGATGAGCCCATTGTGGGGCCATTGCTAAAGAATAATACAAGAAAAAGAAGTTGAGTAAGAAATGAAAGTATGTTTTCTAAAACAGCAGCACAAAACTAAAGCTGAAAAGTATTTTTTTTTCTTATTAAGAGAGGACATTACACAAGTACCCTTCAGAGAATCACCACCTTATCTTGGTGCAGAGGTATGCGTGATGTCGAGGGCAATAGCTCCTGGTCAGGTCTCCCAAGGCAAATTGGTCCCAGGGGAGGGGCCAAACAAAAAGCAATTCACAAACCCCATATTAAATCGGCCGAGAAGGATCTGCAGCACTTTGCCCAGAAAAGGTAAACGAGGACCCTCTCCTGGATCCAGACCCGTTACAGCTCAAAATAACTACATTGAGCCAACTTCCTGTGGGACCACCACACAAAGAGATAGACACTGGGGTCAGCGAACTGACATCTGGGTGGCAGGCAAAAGCAGGGACCTAGGCATGCTGAGCCCTGGCATCACGGACTCGTTCTAGGGACTTGGAATGTCACCTCTTTGGCAGGGTAGGACCCAGAACTAGTGAAGGAGATGAAGTAGTACCAGCTGAGCCCACTGTGAGGAGTTTTTCCTCAGGTTTTGCAGTCAAATCATCAGCCATCCTTGGCCGCTGGGTAGTGACCAAAAGAATGATATGGCAGATATGAGTGGCTGAAATGGTTTTCCTTCATAGGTGGGCTGGGCTCACCTTGAGAGATAAGGAGCAATAAGGGATGTCTGGACTACCTTGCTTAGCCTGCTGTCACTGTGACCTGGCCTTGGTTAAGCGGCAGAAAATGGATGGATGGATGACATAATGCATATGCACTTAAAAATAATGTCTAAATTACAGTCACATGGCTCGCCAGTACTAAATAAGAAAGGATTTAAAGTTTCTTGGAATAAATAAATTCCCTTAGTGAAGTACTGTTGTGTGCATTTCAGGGGGGAGACAAAGTTCTGGAAGTCAGAGTACAGACTCAAGGCTGGCATGCTTGGCTCCTGCTGGATTCTTTGTGGGCTGAGTGGGCAGTAGGAGCCAGATGACTCAGCCTGAGAGTTTGAATTACTCTTTAGACAAATTGGAAGACATCTAAGGTTAACCACAGTTAGTCACCGCAGGGGACATTCCACAAGTGAAAGCTATCACCGAGGTAGTGAAAACGCTCTGATTCAGAGTAAAATCAATCAACCAAGTGTGATCCACACACACATGGCAGACCCATAATTGAATCATTAAGCTTTCAAATCACTGTCTATTCCTGACAATTACTCATAACCCTGTGACTCTGGGTGAGCAAGTAATGACGATTTGTTGCAGTAGCATTAGCAACTTGAAGAGGTCAGCACACTTACGCAGCAGTTTTTGACTGCCCAACAGCTTGGCTTCTTCTGACGAAGACTCTTCATCTTCATCATCATCCTCAGATGAGGCCAGGGTATCCACTAGAAGAACATAAAGTTACAATTCCATTTACTCTCATCCACACAGTGCTTTGTCATGTCTATGCCCTTAACTGCTCACTTTTCATTTGTGATGGCAATATTTTGATGGCTTTTCATATCGTTATTTACTTTTACACTACAGTTCAAGAATGTGACTATTCAGTGACACAAAGTAGAACAACAAATTATAAAGGTTGCTCTGATTCACCTGCGCTGTGTCTAGGACTTTACCTGTGACGTTAAAATAGATGCTGTGGTTGCCGAAGGTGGTGCATGCGTACAGGCCAGAGTCCGTCAGCTCCACAGTCTCGATCTCCAGCTGGTCGTTGCGGATGCGCGCATGTTCTCCATCCACCACTGCCACATGGTCTTTAGTCCAGTTGACAGCAGGGAGGGAGTCTTTGGCAGAGCAGCTCAATTCCAGACGGTCCCCGAGATAGAGCGTGAACAGCTCTGCTTGTGTTTCCACAGAGCCTACCAAAAAAGAATAGCCGGACGTGGTTTTATACCATCAGCTCAGTAGTAGGATTGCTGTGCTAAAATGAAAGGCACAATATCTCTGACTAAATAACTGGTAACTGAAGGGGTAAAGTGTCAAAAATAGTCACAAAACTGGGCTGTATCTGTACTGTAGACACATCAAAAAGTACTGATGGCAACATTTATGCGGAGCCCAATAGTTTCTGTGATCACAGAATAATAGTTGGAATTACAAAATTTAAAATGTTTTAAAAGCTATAAAAACTGATTTCATTAGGGCCCTACATTTAGTCAGTGCCAAAAGCTAACTGAAGATTTGAAAATACAGTGTGACTATGTCTACATTTCCAACCGAGCTGCCCCACTGTAACTGTAGTTTCAAAAACGGCTGGTGGGAGGGAAAAGCTTGCAAAACAGTGGGGGGAAAACACAGCAGAAAAGTCCTTTCTTGATTTCCTTCCAACAGAACACCTGCCTAACCTCTACCTCAAATTAAATCATTTCCCAAATTAGTCAAGACCCTATCACCAGGCAGGCAGGGAGCTACTTGGGAAAGGATGGTGAAATTCAATTAGAAGATTGAAGAGAGGGGAGGCGCCACGCAGTGAGACACCTGAGCCCCCCCCCCCCATTCTAAATGACTACATAGTCCGCAAGGGGGAGGGGGGTAAACCCAGTTATGCTGACACGTTGTCCATCCCAATAGTGTTGTTTGTCTATTTACCGAAAAGGTAAAGATCACCAACTTGCCTGACATTCTTGCTCTGTGATCACACATCCATGCAAAAAAATAAATAAAAAAAGGGCACACACGATACAATAAAATTGTATTGTCAATTTTCAATAAAAACAAATAGTGAGTGTGGGAATCTGAGCACCACAGGATTCGATTCCGATTCAGAGGCCAACGATTAGATCCTAAACTGATTATCGATGCAACAATTTTGTGTACATTTCCATGCGCGATTTAAAAAAATTCACATAAATACGAGTTTGTAAGATTTTGACTTATACAGTATTTGTCACACAAATGTTTTATTGAAATGTTTTGTCTACAGAGTTTTTTATTATGTAGTCATCCCATGCTTAAGCCTCAAACATGCTAGTATAAGTGATCTTCCATGTCAGAGGCCCAGTCATGTTTAAAGGTGGATGATTGGCTTCTTAGAACATGAAACATGAGGTGATCAGATGTAATGTGATAAAAGTAGAACAACAACCTTTATTTGTTTTGCCTCATTTTTTTGTGTATGTCTTATTAGATTGTGTATATACAAAACTGATTTTTATTTCCTTATGGCCATTTTTGTAGTTTTTTTTCTTTGTAGTATTTTTTTTCTGCACTCTTGCCTAACCTCTAATTTGTTGTCCATTATCCCATCCTCTTTTAGTCACTCCATTTTCTGATTTGTACATGTCTTGTAACTTTTAAATAGAAATCAACACATTTATATAAAAAAATAAAAAAAGTATCACAATTGATTATCGAATCGTTCCAGAGAGAATCGCGATTCATCTAAGAATCAATTTATCCACCTAACTTACAAAATAGGAATCCAATTTTGTGGACACTCGGGCTGCAGATTCATCGGCTGAATATTTCTCCAAATAATTCTATTAATTAAACTATAAAATGTTAGAAAATAGTGGAAAATGACAATTTGTTGTCTTCAAATTGTCTTAAACAGCCCTCAAAAGATATTTAGTTTATAATAATAAAAGACAAGCAGGGCCAACCAGCAAATTCACCCATTTGAGAAACAATTAAATGTTTAAAATGTACGGTTCAAAAAATGACTCAAATGATAACCCGATTATTAAAATAGGTGCAGATTTATTCTTTTTTGTCTGACTAATTGAATATTAGTTTTAGCTCTAGTATACGTAGTTCTGTTCTGGTGCCAAGACGCAGAACAATGATATATAATCCCATGTGGCAGCACTTTAACGTCAAATCTGAGTCATGTTACTCATCCTCCTTTCCCATTTCCTACACAGTCCCTTTGGCATTACAGCAACAACAACAAAATTAAATAAATGGAGCTTAATAATCAAATGCCATAGCGGTAAGCGTTTCTTCAAGATGAGATTAATCTGAACTTCTCTCAAAGCACACTGTAAAAGCGCATTTTCTCACAACAGGAAGCCCAGATATATCGCATAACCTCAGGACAACGTCAGCAAACCTGACTAATCCCTCCTACCATCACAACAAAGGCCTCCAAACAATAAAGGGGAAGAGGGCGCAGAGAGAGCGAGCCAGTGAGCATGTGCACAGGAGCGAGCGGGGGCCTGCAGCGGCAGGTTCTAGTGCCAGTTGCTATGGTGACCCCACTTGGGCCTAGTAAAGGTATTTCCTGGATCACATATGTCTGACAGGCCCTTAATCCCAGCAGGAAAAGGGGCCAGGGGGTAGGATCAACTTTCTCCTCAAACACAAAACTGAAGGGGGAAAGCAGAAGAGGCATTTAGTGATGACTACAGCCATCCAACCAGGAAACGGCCTTCAATACAACATCTCTGCGCTGTGTGTTGGGGCCGGCCAGTATGTTTCGGTCCCTGCCCTCTAAATGGAGATGCCACTGATAATACTGTGTCAACATCCCAGCTGTTAATCCAGCCGCAGACATCATAAAACACCCATAAAAGCTGTACAATTTGCTTGTTACTTTATTGTAGGCCACAGTGGCGACCATTTGTGCTTATGTGACAACCTACTTAAAACTGGAGTAACACAGGGCTCTAC
This sequence comes from Etheostoma cragini, assembly GCF_013103735.1. NCBI lineage: Eukaryota > Metazoa > Chordata > Actinopteri > Perciformes > Percidae > Etheostoma > Etheostoma cragini. The sequence continues at coordinate 18,571,858 of NC_048411.1, forward strand.
GTTAACTTTTTTAAAGTAGTTGCCGGCTTGGCAACCAGCCATCAGCTTTTGGTTGCAGCAATTGACAAGACGATTTCCATGTTCTGCCTATATTTGGAGCAATTCATTTCTTATGAAACTATACCACACATTTGAAACAATGAGATAATGGCTTGCAATTTACATTTCCCATCCCTCTCAAATAGGTTGCAAAAGATCACAAAATTCACAGATTGGATCAATTTTCGGATCGGCACAAAAAAGGGGGGAAATTTAAATAATTAGAAAAGTAATAACTTTTAACAAGAATTACATCATAAACCAGTAAATGGCAATAGGCAAATTATGTTTTGATCCCGTTTGAATTGAGCTGTGGATTACAATTATGATGTTCGTCAATTTAAAAAGAAACCAAAGAACGTCTTGCAACAGGTGGTTGTCAAAGGGGGCAACCAGAGGCCACGAAACGGTTGCCAATTGACTCAATCCATTACCCTCAAACCCTATAAGATTTAAAAAAATTAAAAAAACAAATTTGACTGAGCTACTATTCTAATTATCTCAGTGTAGAAATATTAGGGAAATAGCAACACACTTGTATCACTCACAGTACATTTATTTTTCAACTCTTAACACTGAGGTAAAGGTGCCAAGTTTCCAGCATTTCCCTTGAATCTGAGGATGTTTCATCTCAGCTAATCCTCCTGCCGCTATGATTGGATTAAAATGGATTAAGGACCATATTTTTAGAGAGTACCCCATCTGGAATGTGTTCCATCAACCATTCAGAAAAATTGATTGACATTGTTTAAAATCAGCCTAATAACATAAATCATGAAAGGAATTTTGTGAAGAAGAAATCATTGAGGTTTTAAACTAGGTGGGAAGGAGGGCAGGGGGCTCACTAGTCTGTAAATTCAAGACCAGCTAAAAAGGAAGAGTTGGCGCCAGTCTATGGAACCTTCTCTGGCTACAAGATAGGAAGCAATATGCCGCGTGAATGACTTCTGGGATTTCCTGCTCTCACTGGAGTGATGGTTGAATGCAGTGAAGTCGAGCTGGTCGAGGCTCTGCGGTGGCATACAGGAGAATGACTATGGCAAGTTTCCTCTGCTGATTTGACCCCACTAGAGTGAAGGGGTGGGGGACTGACTGTAGAGGGGACTTGATAAGAGACAAAAGGCAGAACTACCGGGAAGCAAAAGAATAGGACAATACCCATTAGCAAGCCTACAAAAAATTCACTAAGCGAGTGTCCCTCCTGAAAGCACTCCAGCGGAGGACCTTTTCATTCCTAAATGAGCTACTGACAATCAGCATGGATTAACACTTGGGAGCTACAAGGATTACTGTGCAGTGTAAAGTTGTTCCAGTGTCATTTAAATGAGTTCAGCTACATTTATCCTTACATTATGGCTTTAAAAAAAAAAAAAAAAAAAAGGGGACCAACCGTCAAACCAGGAATTCTTAAAAGAATGAAACTTTGTTGGTTAGGGTTATTTTAGTGATCTAGTTCTATTATATTCATCTAGTTCTAGAATTACTGTTATCAGTACTGTCTGCTGCTTGTTTGTCTAAGGAACCCTACAGGCTCACACAATTTAAAAAATACCATTAAAAAAAGGTTTTGTAGAGACAAGTTCCAACAGAGATGAAAGCCACCCATTACACTCAAACAACACATGCATAACTGTCCTTTTCTAGACAGATTTTTCCCTCATAGGTAATTATCAGGGAAAACCTGTTGCTTTGCCATTTAGAGCCTCAGACAGCATTAGAAGGCCTTTTTTCAAAAGACTGGAATAAGGATTCTCCTGGACATTTCAGTTGCTTCACAAATTCTGCTTATTCCTGCTCAGCCTCTATCCATAAGTTGCTTTGGGGAAATAGGTCATCATTATACGTGCTTGCTTTCCACGTTCTTAAAAAGAGAACTCAGGTTGAATTCAACACGTAGCTCTGTTGGTAAATTTTGAGTTTTGTCAGTAGAGAGAAAAATGAAAACAATTGGTGATGCCTGCACCGTGTTATCCTCCTGCTAGAGTTAGCACCCAACAGGCTTAAACAGGGCAAGTTTTCAACTTGTTTTTAGCCTCTACCCATGTGCATTTATTCCTTCATAGTGAGGGACAGAAAGGCATGAAAGTTGTGTTAATTCAGTCAGTGCACAGACCTGTTTATTTCTTGTTTTATGGTGTAGTCCACACTAGTCAAAACACGCCTTTCTGTCACATCTACTGTAGTCAAATTCACTGTGTTCACTTGGAAGAATAACTGCACATGGCTAGACACTTGTAATGACATTTCAAGATTTCAAGCATGTTTAGAGGTTAAAAACACATTTAAAACGTGCCCCGTTTAAGCCTGTTGGGTGCCAACGGTAGCAGGAGGATAACACGTTGTTGGCAGCACCAATTGGTTTCATTTTGCTCTCTACTGACAGCATTCCAAATTTACAAACAGAGCTACGTGTTGAAATCAAAAAGAATTCTCCTTTAAAAGGTGTTTTTTTTTTATCTTAGACTAATGCAAATGTTACTAATTATACAAAATGATTAATGATGATATAATTCCACTGACAGATAATGAACAATATCATAGAGTTGAAATTAATGTTCAAGGGGAGAAAGACTTTTTCTGGTGTTATCCTTTGATCCAGTTCACTTGTTTAGTCCTATGAGAGTCAGCAGAGCCAGGCTCCTCCGGGCCCCCCCATCACTGTCTGAGAAGAGTCTTTCTCAGGACTGTGGCAGCTCTAGACTTTACGAGCCCTCCACTCAAGGGTCAGCCACTTGTCTACTTTGACTGACAGCAGAGCATCGAGTCAAACAAATCATCTGGGAACGCCATATAAATAACTTTTGGAATTTCACTGTCACAAACAAAAAGATTAACTGACATTGAAACTAAGACAAAAACTCAACTGTCTCTGAATGATCTCACTGAGGAAAACCAAAGGGTCGGTAATCAATTGAATGGCTGTCTTTTTGGCCTCTGAAGAAATGTAATGTATTCAAATTTGTTCAGGAAATATTCTTTTCTCATGTGAACAACTAAAAACAAAATGCCCCCCAAGACAAACAAAGAGGCACGCATAAAACATGACCGTTGTTTCCCCAACCGAGACAAAAGGAATGCAACCAAATGCTTCTACTGTGATTGTTTGTCGACAGCTGAAGCCATCCGTCACCCAGCAGGGTAGCGGGGAGAAAGTGAAGTATTCCCAGGCAGAAGTCTGTGGGGGAGCAGGAGGAAAAGCACAGAGGCGCATAGATAGTACCTGGCCATTTGGTGATTAAGAACAGGGTGGAGTGTAAATGAATCAGACTTCCCCCGCCCTGCTGGAAATTTATGGCTCACCTTAGAAGACAAACATTCTCCTCAGAAACCCAATCCTTCAGGATAAGGGAGGGCTCAGAGTAGCATCTTCTTTCCTTTTTTCCCCTTCAAAAAAAAACAGGCTAATTTATGGTTTCCCTGGCAGTTAACTCCTCTCCCAGTGACAACAAATACCTTTTCATTACAAAGGGAGGAGAGGAGCAGGGACTGCTAGGTAGTGGGGCTGTGCTGCCCGTAGGCTACAGATGGGAGTCATTTACTCCTCCCTGTCCCACTGTTGGCTTAAACACAGCCGTACCAAGTTTATTTTAGGGCTTACAGCCCAAGAGAGACCCTCTTCCTTAATGACTCTAATTATAATGCTGAGCTTTATCATATTCTTTTGCTGCTCCCCACTTCCGACTGCAAAGTGTAAACATCCAAACCCATCTACCCACAAGTCCGGGCAGCTATTACACTGCTGGACTGTATCCAAGAGACACATTTTTAAGGATTTGATTTCAGTGCCTCTTTCCACTTTTCAGAACTTGTGTAACAGCCAGACCGAGCTAAATTCTTTGTGGGAGAATCTTAACATTGTACCGGCCAGTTTGACAAAGTAAAATCAATAGACAAAAAGTTCAGTCAGTGAGATTTGCTGAGGCCCCTATAAGCTCGGAGTATGAACTGGTTTAGTTTGCCAGAAAAAAACATAAAGGGTGTAACTAATAGTCACAAACACAGTTCTGCTACATCTGACGCAGTAAAGGGCACTCAAACAGACTCGGACAAATGGGGGTGGTGGAATAAACACTGACGCCACAAAGGACAGGCTTCACCAAAGCCTGGATTGTGTTAGAGTTACATTCCTGTACAAAGAACAAAGCTTTGATTATCAATGGACTGATCTCGAAATAAGTCAGACCTACTAAGTTCAACGAGTTAGGCTATGTGATATTTAATATTACTGCGACGAGAAAAAAGCAGGGTACAAATGAATTCTGAGTAGCTGTAAGTCATTAAGCCATCTTACCTTCATCAGTGCTGCTGGCAGGCCGGCACTGGGTCCTTAAAACTTGGGCAAATAAAACCAGACTCAGAAGTATACTGGGCCTCATCAGCATTCTGCTGAGGGAGCTACAGCTGTTGGCTTTTCTGCGACAGGAACTCCATTCAGACAGGTAGGGCATCAGCAGCCGGTCATTCACAGTGCTAAACTAAAAACGACAAAAAGAACAGATTCAATGCATGACCATTTGGGCAAGCCTCATGATTTCAAAGTTTTGTTATGATGAGTAAGAAAAACAACGAGTTGAGGGTACATGTTTGTAAGACAGAAAGACATTTTTGCTTGGACTGGCCTAGAAGAAAATAAACGTAGCAAAAATGAAAAATTTAGAAAATGCAGTTCTGTGGCTCCTTAAAACTGAAAGTACTAATTTTATAAAGAAATAATTTTTGTTGACAAGGAAATTCCTCATTTGTCAAAAAAGGAGAGAATATTCTGTATGTCCATAAGGTTGCGGGTAGTAGGTACTTGAGCATTTAGGCCTGCTTGTACAAGAACACTGATAAAAAGCTGCAGAGCATGAGGCTCGCTGATAGCTCAAGCAAACAAACACTGGCCACATCTTACTAAGCTCTTAGGAATTCATTAATAGCTTTTTAAGACTTCAAAAAGGAACTATTGGAAGTATGAACTCAAAACGACACACGGACAACGTTCTGAGTTTTTGTATTTGCTGCTAGGCCACTTTTGCGGTTGGAAGACGTACAGTAGTGGGTGACCCGCACATGCACATCTGCTTGCATCATCACCTCTACAGCATCTGGCCACAGAGATTAACACATCCCCACAACCCCCCATGAGGAATTTGTTTAAGACCACAGAAAAAACAAAACTACAGCCTGTTATGTGACACCCTTGTAGAGAGAGACTACAGGGCCATCATTTCCACGCTGAGAGATCTATCACCTACAGTTGGTTTCAGTCCCCAAACCCAAATTGACCCCCCTGCAACCACTTGCTTCCAGGAGTTGTCAGTAACCAAATGCTGGTTTTACCCTAGCCAAAAGAACACAGGCCTCATCAAGGAAGAGCCTACAAATCAATGAATCCAAAATGTCAGTCCACTCTGCAGCAGGATCACTTGTGGGCCAAAATAACCCCAACTCGATTTACGTTTCCACACAAAGTCATGTTCAGAAGCAGCTGTGGTTTCCTGTAAGAGAGGTAATCGTTTTTGTGAGTGTTCATCACTAAAAAACAGTCATTGTGTTCTCCTCGAAACCAATTCAATTTCACTTTCCAAGAATGGTCTAGTGTTCCAGCAGCTGAGCCGGGTCAGGGGAGTCCAGGGGGCGGGGGGGATATAGAAGCTTGGTCATCGCTGCTCTGTGAGCAGTGAGTCAGCGTTTGGGGAAGGCTCCAACAAAGTGCTTTAGCTACCAAACGGAAGGAACCGCATGGAGCAGCCCACCTTGGTCCTTGTTACTACGACAACCGTCAATAATTAAGAGGAGGAAGTAGCTTCTTCAAAAGTATGACACAACACTTTGTCATCATACTCCCGCGGGAGCAAGAGTTAAACATACAGTGTGTCTGACCATCCACTAGGCCTGCACAATTCGGGGAAAAATATGAATAACAATTTTTTTTTTAATCAAAACAACACCAGTACAAACACTGTACATGTGATGAGCACAGATATGTAAACAGTCAACACAAGACGCCGCAGTGAGTGCAGAATGTGTTTGACGTGTTCCAGGAGAAAAACCTCAACAGCCAACAGACTAAAGAAGACAGACATCAACAGCTGTTTTGAACTTTGGTTAGAGTAAATTGCCAAACTTTTTGAAGTCAAATCGACTCACAGAGTTGTGTAGACATCCCAGTATTAATCCACATAATAACCCACGTTTTGGCTGTTCCTGTGTATTCATAACCAGCTACCGGGCTGCCGGTGAAAGCAGCCTGTAGTGTTCTCAGTCCTGCTGTTGTCTCCGTCATGTTGCTGGCCCTACGTATCCATACATCCATGACCGTAACGTTAACGTGGTTAGCTTCCGTTTTGGGGACAGGGGGCTTGGCGTTCTCCTTTACCTTGTTAATGTAAGCTAGGTTAGCCTCCTTTTGTTTGTTTCTCAAATGTAGGCTACTTTCTAATTCGTGTGAGGTTTCCCTGTAATAAACTGTCCACATATTTTACCACCTTACATTGCAAGACACTCGCTTTTATCTGACACTGTCATAATCAAAACAGGACTGTCGCTTTCTTACAACTTTTGGTACGGCCATGAAGCCAAGCAAGGGGCATGGACTGTTTGTTGTGTTCAATTTTACACGGATTGTCGGAATTTCTGGGTTCCCAGTCGGAAACTCTACACGTGTACGGTTATAGCGATTAATCGTGCAGGCCTACCATCCACACAGAGGGACTCCTCTTGGACTTGTGAGTAGTTCAGAACTGAGGCTGATCGACACACTGGCGGGTTGAGGTCGCTGGTTGATATTGGCTTATTCTAAATGTTAGCATGAAAAAAAGAAATTGCAGTACACAAGTATATGCTGCATATATGTGAACCCAATTTTGTCAGACCGATTTATTTTCAGTGTAGTTTCTACTTATAGTTTCTATTGGAGCTGGACTGAGAAATCGGCCCGGTCAACATTAGCTTATTGCAGAGAATTCATTGACTACTAAGCGTCCGTCATCAAATGGCAGCACTGAAATGCTAAACTAGTATTGAGGTCATTTTAAAATTGTGTAACCATTATAGCTTGTTCACCTGTAGAATGTCCCATTCAGAATGTATATTGGTCACAATTCTTAAAAAAAAAAAAAAAATACAAAAAAAATTATCTAAGGGATCTTTGTTAGATTGTTGTTTGTGGTGTTTCTCAAATATCAATATAAGTATTGGACAAAAAAGAAGAGAAAAAAAACATTTCGGGAGGAAGTTTCTATACAATTAATTTCCTTTTGTTTACTAATCAAAACGTACAGTTACTTTTTAACCTACAGTCATATATTGTTTCTCAATAGTAATATACTGCCTCAGGACATATTCTGCAGAACTCAAACTAATTTGAGAGATACCTGCCAAATAATATTTGAGGACCAAAATGATTAAGTCCCATTCTGATTTACACAGGCTAAATGACGCATGGGTAGTAAATGAAGATAAACTACACACAAACACATCTCACACTTTGGAGCTCTCCAATACTTCCGTCCTTTACTGGGGCCACTAAAACACATCTACTGGTTCTACTGGATTAAATGGTCTATGTTCTCTTCACTAGACTTGTGTAGTGACTAACTGACTAACAGGCAAGTCTAAACCCTTGAGCAGCGATAGATATAAACTGAAATACCAACACCGATCCAATGATTTTTCTGTCTTACATTGGCCTTTTTGGTCCAAAACCTCGTTTCCCACTTTCTGAATATTTTTATTTTTAATTATCTCTCACTATTACTAATACTTTGTTGGTATCACTGTTGGCGAGGCATGAAACTACATTCTGAGTTTTGTTGCTCACATTTTTCCGGAAGCAATTTTGCTTATTTATGTGTGGAACAAAATGGATTAATAAAGCCGCCGAAGCAGAATGATTCGAAGCTAATGAACAGTGCCCACTCAGAAAATAGGAGACGACTTGCATTTGAAAAGGATTAAGACATTTCATTGCACAACAAATGCCGTACAAAAATCACGTTTGGTTAAATCCTACTTGTTTTTGTAAGCTTGTGAGATGAAAACACTTCTTTGAAAACATGGCAAATAAAAAGGGGTTAAACTAACCCAATTAGAACATGCAAGACACATTTAGCTTCTTTCATTATACAAAGACAAAGGTTACAGGCCTAACCCATGCCTCCACCATAATTACTGTTCACTGCCATCCATGCATACAATTCCTCAGCACCCAAATTCTGGAGCCAGAGCTCCCCCCCGCCCCCCCAGTTAACTGCACTCCCAGCCAGCAACATGCCAGTCTGCAGTCTGCACACGGCTGCAGTTCAGCGGACCTAAGAGCATCAGACCATCTCCCCGAGGCTACTGTTTTCACAAAAACAGACACTTTTTCTTTGCAGCCTCCCCATCTGAATCAGTGTGCCATGGAGGGAGATCGGGTGGTAAGACATTACACTCAAAAGTAAAGACAACCAACGCCTTGCCATTCGACACTATGCCATTTGGATGACACTTCAATTCAAAGTGCTTCTCAGTACATTGAGTGATTTTCAGAACGCATGAATGTGTGTACACGTTTTCCCAAGTTAAAATCGGGAAACACAACTCTACCCTTGGAGATGTTACTAGAATGTTGTATCTTAACTAAAATCCAACTTAATCCTAAACCTCCTGAAAACAACTAAAATATCAGTCTGAAGGAGAACTGACTAAAATCTACACTACACAAACCTTGCAAGGGAACATTTCATTTTACACTACATTTCGTGATGGATTTAGTTAAACACAATCATAAAACTCAGGTCACAATAACTTTGTGCCAGGGGAGCAGCGTAGTAAATTAAAGGGCAAGACTATTCCTCACTTCCCATTATATGGTTCAGGAGAAAACGTTTTCCCTCCCGGTGAACTCCCTGTGGACGTGCTGCTCTTCTAAACCATCCATCTTCTCTCACTGCCCTTATACCATTATATTTAGAGCTTTACATAACATCAGACTGGTCCCTCCAGGCCAAGCCTCCATGACAGATGTAGTAATGATGGCTGCTCTCTGAGAATTTAAAGATGTTAGTTATTCAGAAATGCAGTAAACTAAGTAGTTTGTACAACAAGGCTGCCAATTTTGGGGCAGTGTGCCGAGTTTGGCCCGTCCATTCTTTGTTTTGGCCATGGATTTGACATGCTCATGCCTATTTTCTTCTTATTTTAAAAGTAATGACTACGAAACGTACATTTTGTGCAGTTAAACGTGCATAATCTGAGTTTAACGGCAATGTAAAGCACAGTGCTGTTAAACTTCCTATTTAAATTACATACTGTACGTACGTTTTGTCTACGGAGAATGGCATACTTTACGGTATTCCTCAACATTCATTTTTGGCCCGCTGCCATCCAGATACATTTTGGCTCTTTGTATTAAAGAATTTGGGCACCGATTTGACTGAGATCAAGTGAATTGAACTTTCTTGGTTATGTTTGGTACATAGACATATATGTTTCATATCTATGGTTTGGTAGTTTAGTTTGAGCCTGTGACAAAGATAGGACATGGGCTAAATACATGGCTGAGGACTGATAAGGTGACAACGACCATTTTCGCTGCGCTACCAACCACTTGATAGCAGCACTACTGGAAACATAGCCTAGTTTACAGGACAGCAAAGACATTCAGAAACGTACTGCGGATCCATGAAACCAAACTCCATCATGTGCCGTTTTAAACATTTGCTTTCTAGGTTTCACTGTTGAATTGTGGAGTATTTGTTCAAGTTAATTATCTAGCTAATCTGATTAAAGGCGCAGCCAGCTGTGACTTTAGATAGAAAACCCAAGGAGTTGTTAGCAGGACAACAGGCAACATTTGGGCCTTGTGCTTTAACGTGACTGTAAGTTCCCTTTCTTTTTCCAAGCATGGAGGAGACGGAGGTGTTCCTACGCATGAAACGGACTAAAGGGCTCCTGAGAAAGCAAAGTACGTAACGTTACGTGAACAGACAGTTTTCCCATTTTATTCATTTTCAGAGCCCAAACAACATTATCTAAAATAAAACAGGTGGTTGTGTATCAGACATAAAATAACTGTCAATTTTAGAACCACTATTCTTGAATTAGCTCTTATTATGACCAATTATTACAATAGGGAACAACAGCTATGACGTTAAACCCTTTAGCACGTAAACACAAAGTGAAGTGAAGCTAACGTTAAATCCGAGAGTGAAGGAATAAGCAGCTCACCTTACTGGCGGGGGGCTGTGGAACAGCCAGTGTTGGTCAGATAAGGAAGACTCCGGAGCTGAGATTGGATACAGAAAAACTTCCCGAAAACAGTAGCTAAGGTTATATCCAGAGAAATGTGTGGTCCGTTAACGAAGCTCACTAACTCCCAGCTATCGACGAGTGGCTAACAAGTTCGCGCATATTTTTTTGCAAAACTTGTACGAAAGAAAGAGAACGTGCGTCCCCCACTCCGAGAAACGCAAATACTCAACGGAGCGAAAAAAAAAAAAACTTTCTATAGAGTGGAATTTCTTGTTTTATTTTAACGTTTTCCTGATTTGCTTTGCGACACGCTTCTTTTAGCTTAACGGTAACTGGAGAACGTTAAGCCAAACAGATCCGAAGAAACTACGTGAGTGCGAGCCTATGCAGTAGCTCTTGGTTGTCCCTTTATCCCAAACGTTTCGCTCGCGATGAAACGAAGTCGCTTCACCTCCGAAAACTGTATCGTAAAGTTCTTCAACTCACTGTAACAAAATATCCGCAAACAAAATGCCATGCGGTGTAATAGTTCTATAAAAGAGGGCTACTTAAATTAATCCTAAAAAGTATTTTGACGATTCCTGGCGGAGAGATGCTTTTAAACAACGAAGACTCCGGACTGCTCCAAACCAAACCTCCCCCCTTAAATCTGAGAGAATATGCGCATCCTCCAGACCATTGTCAACCGCAAGGCACTGACACAGACAACTTCCTGTCTCTAGCTACAAAATAAATGCCAAGAGTAAGCAAGTTGACTAGCTAGTTCACTTTTGGACAAATATATTTGGCTCGATGTCCAGCATGATTGTTTAGCTCTGCTCTACGAGACAGACATATTTAGCTCCTATTCCATCTTTTGCAGAAACAAAGGGAAACGGCTGGAGAATATTAACGGGCTGTGTTCGGTTGCATTTATTGCAATTAGTGATTGTTGAGTTAAAACTGAAAATCACCATTACATCAAAATGAAGAGCTATACCACATCTTTTTACTTTTACTTGAGTTTACCTTGTAATTAATGTATTGTTCTTCACATACATTTCCAACCGTTGTTATTTAACTATTTATTCATTTAACAAAACAGTTATTTAACCTCAATTCTCATAGGATGGTAATTCATCTAAAGATTGTGCAACATCAGCCATGTTAATTATTTTTACACAAATTCACTCCATATTCAATGCATTGTTTGATTCGATTTTAAGTTTGTTGTTTTAATCCACACGCATGCGGATTCCCCCTCCCGTTCTCCCTCTATCTGTGAAGTGCGGCTTTTATTTTGAATGTCCAAGAGTCGGAATTCCGACATTATTCAGGCTGTTATTTTCCAGCTTGACGCAGGTCTACCCAGGCTGGTAGGTTACCCGGCCCCGCCATCCACAGCACCTTTCCATTAGAGCTCCGACTCTCCACACCGCGCTCTTTGCATTGTGGGATTGGAGACTACACACTAAGGCTAATACTCTATACATAATTATAGTGCTCCTGTATACATTTCAACTAACACAATGGAAATAAACTACATAAACTAACTACAAAGTACAAACTCAGTATTTATTAAATCATTATAAGAAATATATAGGAAATACATAATAAATATCAAATAAGATCCCTATAAGGTCATTAAAGGCCATAGATGCTTATTCTTATTGAACACCACTTTCACTTTGGAAGAGTCAAAGATTAAAAATCCTTTTTTAATCCCTAAACAAGGAAAGTCACTGTACAAGACACCATACAGATGAACAAAACGCATAAGTTAAGAAAATAAAGAGTAATATGTATTTACAGTAGGCTATCAAGAAAATAAATAGTACATAGGTCAAGGTAAAGGTCAGTTTAGTGTCACTAAAAATGTCCCATGTGGACATAGAAGGATATTAATATAAATGTGTGTTGCATATTACAAAGACATTGAGCTCTAATTAAAAACGTTAACAATGAGACTTTTCAAAATAAAAGCATGTCCACTTAAAAAAGTTGCAATAACATCCAGGGAGCCCACGCTGATGGTAGACGTGAATGAGTGGAGTGGGCAGTAATATGATTGTGTAGCTGAGGAGGGAAAGTGGTTTTCTTTGCAGGATTCAGACAACCAACATGAATACTAATTAACTGACAGAAAGTAACCACTTTCATCAACTTCCCGTTCAAGGCGACTATAAAAAAAGCTTTATTGTGCTGGCGTGAAGATAATATGCTTTGGCAGCATTTCAAAGAGCATCAGAATTTCAAATGTATCAGCCAAGTCAGCACAAACACAAGTTTGCACTGCCTGATCAAACACATAGTTCATATGTGAAGACCTCATATGGTCTTTGATTTCACGTCACAATGGATAAATGATTGACGACTGAAGCTGCAGAGACACATGGGAGCAGATTTGTGTTTCAACATGTGTTAGCCTTTAATCTTCCATGCAATGTTAACTCTATATTATGTTAAAGCCATTCACAAAAGGAGGTGAGTTTATATTCACTTTACTGTATGGATATCTAAATTCAGTATTTTGAAGAGCAGTACTAAGGTTTCACATATAAACACAACAACTTTTGTTCTGGACAATATTTTGCTGGTTTGAATCCAGGTCTGTGACATCTTTTTCTGTGTGCCGATGAACGGTGGGTTGGGAGCGCTTGGAGCTCCTATAATGAAGCAGAGCAGCAAAGGTCTGCAGAGATCCACAGGATGACGTGAAACACAGATCTCGGCAGCCCTTTGGCTATTCCGAGCTCTGTGCACTTGTGCCATGGACGGAAGCCAAACGCTTCATTTTAACACACTGCCCACACAAAGATGACACAGAGCTGGATTAAGAATGGCAAAGTATTCCTTTAATATTACTACATAGTGTCAGTGACTCCTGTGACACCAAACATCCACTGTACTTCACTGTACCGGTAAATTATAGTTTTTATAGGTATGTCTATTTCTGTGTAAGTACATTAAGAGTAGTCTGGATCAACGGAAGTACATTTTCAGGACAATTTCCTGACATGTCAACCACCTTAAACTCAAACTGTGTTCACTTCAGGAAACGAAAACAAACTTCAAGCTGGCAAGCTACATGCTGAAAAGCTAGTTTAAATAAAAATTGGGATCTTGCAACAAGGCATGTCTGCTCAGTTCTTCCGGGGAATTATTGTAAAGATTTACAAGGAATATGTTTACGGCATGTACTCTCTAACTGGGATGTTTGGGACCGATTGGTGGTGGTTGCTTTGCACGAAATACACACAGCAATACACTGGTAAAAGCAACTTATAAAATAACCATGTATCTAGCAAATGTATATAGCTCATGTTACAGTATTGAGTATAACAGTTCACTTCATTTTATTGCATGTGGTGTCTTCTTTGTGCAGGCTGAAAATGTTTCACCAAAACAAATTTCTTACCGAGTCTATTTTGCAGATCTGCACATCTGGAGCCAAGATGATTGTGATTGGTTTAAAGAAAGGCAAACAAACCAGTGTTTTTTCTCCTTTCCTAGAACGTACTGTATGTGTGGTGTATAGACAGACCTTACTTCACACATGCTGTGGGGATAGGTCTGGCAATATGAGACTACAATTAGAGTAACAAAAAACAGAGTCAAATCTTTTGTTTGTTTACACACTTACTTGGCCAATTAAAGCGGAGTCTGATTTGTAGACGCTGCACTTTTCTACTACCTGTCCTCTATCAAGAAAGCAAACACTATCTTATTGCTGTTATTGGTTGTAACACGAGCCCCAAACTGAGCTCTTATCAGCAAACACAGGAGGATCTTAGCATGATGTTACAGGATGTATGACTTCTTTGACTCATCCAGATTTGATTAAGCCTTGATATTGTAAAAGATCCACCTACAAAATAAAAAATTTAGATTACAAAGTGAAAGAAGAGATCCAAACAGAACAACACACTGTATGAATAAAAGCGTTACAGAAAGAAATGCATCAAAATACAAACCTTTCAGTGCAGTACGCAGTAAAGTTTAGAGGCTAGATAGATAAAGATGCTTGAAATTCTAAATGCTGTGAGATTGTGAATATTTTATTTATATATTTTTTGGTAACTGCAGCTTTGCCATGTTCAAACGATCAGTAAACAGACAGTAATCAGATGCTCATCACACGCAGTCACAAAATTTGAATGTTAAATACTCTTACTGAAAACGTCAGTTGTGCCGTTTAAAACTTCTGTTCAGTTCTATTCATTTCTTAAAGTGGAACTCCACAGATTTCACACATCAAAGTCCGCAGGACTTAGGGAAGTATTCCCGCATGCGTAAAACAGTTGAATCATGCCTTTTGTGACTCCAGCGACAGCTGTGTGAAGTCTGATAACTTGCCTAAAGGGCATCACTTGATGCAATTTATCAGACTTGAGCTTTAGTTTAAGTTTGAAAATGAGAAAAATGTATCTGGTTGTGTAGAGTAAGAAATATAGGACAGTACCAGAAGTCTCTTCTCAATGTAGCTTGAGGCTAGCAGCTAAAGGCCGCTCTCAGCTTAACAAACCGTCAGTGGTCGAGATGCATTTTGGGTAACGTAGGCCCTGGTTTTTACAAGAAAACCGAATGCGTGGAATAAAAAAAAAGCTTACATATCGGGTTCTGTTGTATTGATTTCAAACCTTTTTGTTGACGGGCCATTGTGAGTCTGGGAATGTTATAGGAGTACAATGCTAAACAGGTGGCATACTCTTTTTAAGAAATAGCCAAGCGCAACATTTTGGGAAATATATTTGTTTCTGCCAAGTTAGATGAGAAGATTGATGCTACTCTCATGTCTGTACACTAATTATGAAGCTACCCCCAGCAGCCGGTTAACTTAGCTTAGGTTAGTACGAAGAGTAAAAACAGGGGTTGGGTGGTTTTATGGGAGGTTATCTGGCTATTCTGTGGCTGGGTGCAGTTTCTTCCTGGAGTCTTGTCACCACAAGGTTGTCAGACAGACAAGAAGTAGTCCAGCACATAACAAAATTACATTCATAACAATGGAAATCTTAATTAGGGAGTTTTTAAGGTGCTGGCAGGCAGATTTTTTTAAACCTTTGAACAGAGCTAAGCCAGCCTTTCCAGTCTTTATGCTAAGCTAACTGTCTGCTGGCTGTAGCTTCATATTTTCTGTAGGCTACAGACATGAGAAGGGTATCCATTTTCTCAGCAAACTCTTGACAAGAAAGAAAACATGCATACATCCAGAAAGTCTAAACTACTAGAACTATTCCTTAACGTAACACAGCCTGACTAACGCCAAAAGGACACATTGCCTTTATGTAACAAGTTTTGATCGGTGTATTTCAGTCAGACATTCTCGCATTTCAAATTTCTAAACTGCCTGTTTTTGCCAAATGTACTTTAAGCTCAAATTAACTCGCGACTTAAAAGAGAGCTGCTGACTATGTAGCAGATGGAGTGTGAATCTGACAACCGCATTCATACCAGAGAAAAACCAAGCGTGTTTATTAGGGTAACTAACAGTGAGAGTTAAACGTGCAATGTGCTGCCATCAGCCACATCTTACGTTCAGATCTTTAAAACACGACTGAGAAAACCTTTGATGCAACAAGTCGTTTGAAACCACATATTTTCGAGACACTTTTTTTGTGTCACTGATAAAGAGTTCCCTTGGGATATGCAGCACGCTGTTAATGATTTAAATAGTCTACAGAGGACAAGAAAGCCTTGGAAGAAGTCATAACATATGGCAATGGTTTATTCATTCTGTTGCTTATTGTTTTCCTCCAATGATAGGAGGTGACTGATCTGGAACTCTTCACCCCAGTCTGAGCAGCGACAGCTGTGGGTGGTAAAGATTCTGCAAAACAGAGGGGAGAAAATAATAAAACAACAACAATTGCAGACCAATAAAAGACGGTCGTTGTTTTTTTATAGCAGCGCAGGGGAGACAAATACCGTTTTTCCACTGTGTGGTATCTACTCTACTCGCCTTTTTTGGTTTTCCATTATGAAAGAAAGTCCCTGGTACTTCCTAACAGGTACTTTTTTTAGTACCACCTCTGTCGAGGTTCCATGCGAGCTAAGGCAATCCCAAAAGGTGACGTTGCTACCTCCAGAATCAAAAGCAAACACACCTTCGACGTTCAGTGTGTGTGTGTGTCGCGTTAGGTCACGGCGGTCTCCTGCTATGACGACCAGCCCCGGCTCGCCTCACACATGAGGCAGTACTAATCTGCAGTGGAAAAAGGAGGACGGGGCACCGCGGTCGAGCTGAGTCAAGCAGGTACCATTAATGGAAAAACGCCAATACTACTATATTTCTGTATTGGTTCACTGGCACACATAAGAGAATGAAAGCTAACATGTATATTGAGGGGACTAATTTGAGAAAAAAAGCTGCAATTATTAATCATTAACCTGTCCCTGGGATGTGTAAATGCCATGGTAGCTCAAGAAAAATATAGGTGAGCTTACCGATGGGCTATAAAATGAAGGCATCAAGTTTATGATTTCTATTAATAATTACATAGAGCAGTTTTTTTTCTCTGTATGGAGATGTTGAAAAATGTTGGCTACAAAAGATGAAATCATGTAAATAAGTCATTTATGTTATCTGAGATAGGACCGGCCCTACGTAGACTTTAAAGTCAGTTGAACTTTCGCTCTGATGCGTCTGACAAAAGCTCAGCCTAAACACAGTCTGTTTTAAGATGAGGTGGGGCATTTCTGATCACTCCTCACTTCCTTTCAGCGTAAGGAAATGTGCCGGACACTGTTAAAGCCAGGAATACCTTATGCAAAAGCAAACTGAAGGAGGTGAAGCCACATATGAGCATGGGAACAAACAGAGAGTCATGCAATCCTCACAGTGAACAATACCTGTCCCAGGGATGCTTTGCATGATGATTTCCCTACCAGCTTCTTCATCGCCCCAAAGTGGTGTTTTATTGTCCTAGCTTTTCGTGTTTGCATTCCATTGTTACTAGGCAAGTACAAATATCCTCCTTTATGCAGGAAGACCTCAGACAGACCTTCCAATACGTTGTTAGAGCCCAGCCCTCATCCATCCGTCAGCAGTGCCCCTGTTCTACACAGGGCCCCCCAAACTCTGCTCACCACCCCCAGCCTGTTCATTGACATTACTCTGTTGTGGCTTTCCGGGCCTTTATGCTGGCTGTTGTCTGAGGCAGATTGAAGACCTTTTGTGTTTGTCAGCCCCTGTCCCGAGTGGCCGGGAGGAACCTGCTGGGCTGCGAGGGGAGAGACTGGAATGCGCATATGAATGGGCTAGTGTGTGCCGGGCACCTGCTGACAGAGGGACGGCGTGCCTCTATAAGTCTTAGTTCATCAGCGTAACCATCTTGTTCAATTACACGTGCAGCACGGTGTTGCGTTCCCTGGTCATTCACACTGAATGGGAGTATTGTCACTGCAGTTGTGAATATTTTGCCGTTTGGTATTGTAGGGGAGTTCTTTAGCATCCCCAAATTCAATTATTCACGTATGCCCTTCTGTTGTCCTCCAACTATATTTCCCATCATGTCTAGATGCAATGAGGAATCTGATTTATCTGATCTGATTTCTACAAAATAAGGGTATGCAGGATCTTGTCTTAACATGAAGTCTGCCTTTTATGCTCCATGTCTAATGAATGATTCTGATGAATGAATAAAAGTAAACTCTATTTCAGCGGACCAATCATTGTTTGAAAACCTTTTTTTTTTTTTTTAATCAATACCACTCTTTAAAAACACTATATTACAAGTTCTGCATTTGAAATGTGTTATTTATTTTTTAAAGCTTTGGTGTGTTACTTTTTGATATTATTGAACGACTGTAACATTCAAGCCATTGCCAAATGTTTTTGTTGCTACAAAGCCAATTAGGCTATCAACTCCACACTACTCTCTCTGTATTTCTCAGTATGGCTATGTTCAGAAGATTGGGTCATCCGGTGACTTTCCCGTGCAGAAACTCAAGTGAAATAATTACCTCTTCCATCATGTATTTTTAATCCTCTGTGTCCTCCTTGGCTACTAGCAAATATGCACGATCGCGGAAGGCTTGTACCATGTGGACGCGCCCATAGGGTTGTTGTCATTACTTAATTCCGCAATTCCTCATTAAAAACAAATTGAGTTTGAATAACACTAAATCATGTTGGATAGCCATTTATTTCATTTAACCAATCACAACCATCCTGGGCGGCCATAGGCCCCAGTAGTGGGGCCCATGGCATGGGCGAGACTTCTTTACATGCTTTATTCCAGCAATGTACATCCGTTGAGCCAGACTACACATAAAACAGATGTGTATTCAACATTAAAATTCATTTTTCTACCAAACTATGTCCAATATTAGAAATAAATGTGCAATATTTACCCTCCTGTTTTTGTTGTTGTTGTTGATGTAGCTGTTTTTGGTCTTAACTCCTGAAGAAAATATCTGTCTCCTCGGCTGCTTAATGCTCCACTTATGTAAAAAACACTGAAGTTGCTTGCTGGAAAAACAGAAACATTTGCTCAGCTTTTTTCTCTGATAACTTCAGATACAGATGTCGGATGACTAAAATCCTGGTTGTTTTTAGACAATTTAATATGGAAGAGTTACATATTGTATCTTTAAGCTAGAACTTTTAAGATAAGCTTGAATAACTGTTCTTGTTCTAATTTATGTTATGAGTCTTAAAGTGCTCCATCTTCATGTAAAACCAACTTCACTGATAATTGTATCAATGACTATGGGACGGAGAAATATGGGGGGGAATCTCTGGGCACCTCACAATTCGATTCCGATTATGAGGCCAACGATTCCATTTTTAACCGATTATTAATGCATCTTGATGCAACAATTTATTTAATGTACATTTCCGTGCGTGATTAAAAAAAATATACATATAAATCTGAGTTTGTTCGATTTTGACACATGCAGTTTTCACAGTAATCTTCCATGTCAGAGGCTCACTCATGCTTAAAGGTGGAGAATTGGCTTCTTAGAACATGAAACATGAGGTGGTCAGATGTCATGTGATAAAGTAGATTAACAGCTTACATGTGTTTTGCCTAATTATTTTAAGTGTGTCTTTTTAGATCATGTGTATAAATACAAAACAATTTTTTTTCTCCTTTTGGCCATTTTTGTGTGTTTTTTTTCTTCTGCATTCTTGCCTAAACTCTAAGTTGTTGTCCATTATCCCATCCTCTTTCAGTCACTCTGTTTTCTGATTTGTACATGTCTGGAGACAGTAACCTTTGAATAAAAATCCTCACTCTTTTTAAAATATTGATTATTAACTTATCAGAATCGAGCCTTGAATCGTTCTAGAGAGAATCGCAATGCATCTAAGAATCGATTATTTTTCCTACCCCTATGGAGAAATATATTGTCTAAAACTGTACTTGTGTATCTGTAGATAAAATTAATGAGTTCTTCTTCTTCGCTATAAACTAAAGAGGGCAAACGAGACCAAAAAAAGACATGCGAGTTAAACTTCATAGGATGGACGACAACGACAAGTAAACATGCATATGAACAACGAGCTGCAAAAGCTCAATGCACTCTGAACTAGGGACACACACAGTAGATTAGTGTGGGCAGTTGATAGTTTATGTGCCGATTTGGCAGATGATATACAACATAATCTGATTCCTAACAGCAGTCTGGTGTGATGGGCCCTAGATATATGATCCCGAAAGCTTCATTGATTCTCCTCTGACTCATATGGTACAGTTTAGGGGTTGTTTGTCTGGCCCTGCTTTTGAGAAGATTACATCTCCATAATCAATAAAAAAAAAGAAGCATCCACCAAAGAGTCTGAGAAAAAAATAAACATCTGAGAAAATAAACTTTCCCCCCTTAAATATACCCACAATATGCAGAAATCACAGCATGTTCACTGAGCACAAATTCCTGGGGAAACCTTTTCAAGATTATGGTTGCTGGTAGAGACGTTATGACATTGTCCAGATGTGTTGGTTGAATTTTTAGTCCAAGTGTGGCTGCAGGACCCTGAATTTCACTGACATGGCTTTTAAATCTTTCAGATTAAAAAGAAGTATGTTGAATATATCTACAAAATAAATGTTTCACATCATCCAGATTTGTGCTTGGCTGGATCACCTGATAAGCCTGACATTTCCCACAGTCACAGTGTCGATTGCCTGGAAGCTGAGATGCTGGTCTCTGGTCTCATGGCTCTCATCAGCCGCTGACGTGGAAAACGGGAGCATAAGATCTAAAACATCCCTTCAACCAGCAGACAACATGCTGCTTTGAAGTGGGAGTGGGCCTAAATTGGATTATGCAGCATCTCTATGGAGCAGCTCCCTTAGATTTGATTACACACGCCCCCTCACCCAACACCCACACTCCTACTTCTCTGATTTCCCCGATGCAGATGAGACAAAATGGGGCGTTCCTTCATGCCAGAGTCTGGCCCTCCAATTCTTAATGTGTGCCCATCGGCCAGCCATGATTACATTGGGATAAGTTAGACAACTCCAGCTCTGCCAGGGCAGCTGAGTGGCAACAGAATGGCATTAGTTTTGTACAGGTGGGCACAAGAAAGTTAAGGACCAGATGACCAGTTTATCTGTGTTAAAAAACATCTAGATATTACCAAAATGGAGACAATTGACATCTGGCACAATGGAATACAATTGTGATTAGTTTTTAGTCACAAACACTACTATTTGTAAAGCTTGAGCGGTAACATAACATAATTTTTAAACTGGAGAAATATACACAGAGGATAAGTTGTTCTCATCATCTACTCTTAAAGCTAAAGCACCGTTTAAAATAAAGTCCCAAGCACAGACTTCAAGTCCTCCACGCAAGCATGGCACACAGACCACCTTCTATTTTTGAGGGAAATAACATCCAGTCCTGGTTTAACTTGGGCTCATTATGGTGGAAGTGGTTTCCAGGGCCAGGAAGCTTCATTGCTTTCCAAATAAATCTCACTAAAAAGAGGTGTAATCCAAATTCCTCATCTTGTGGAGTCCTCCCATTACGAGAAAGCTCTCTAAAGCTATGTTTAAAAATCACACCTTATCCCTCAGATAGCAAGATAGCACTCATTACATGTGTACTGACAAAATAGTATAGTACCACAGTTAATTGAAAGAAACTTTGTATATACTGTATATATATATGTGGAAAATGTATTTTTATTCCCTGACCAATCTGCTTATTGTCACCCACCACAGGCCAGCCTCTGACTGTTTGCACATAAAGGGGAAAAGCAGCTCTGCAAAGTCAAACCAGCTCATGAAAAATTATCAAGAAAAAATGAGGCCCTTTAATATTCCTACGCTTTTACCGAGTGACACAGGCGGTTTTCATTACCTCGCTCACTGCTAGCAGATCTAAGACATCAACTTTGATTATGTTACACAGAACCTGGCAAGGGATCAATCAAAAGGCACTGTGGTGTGTGTGATAGTCTGGGTGCCAGTTAACATTACTGGTCTGATTCAAATAGGGTAATGTGCTTTGTTCTTCCTGCCACTGAGAAAACAAACCGGGATATCTTCGACCCGTTCTCCGTCTGTGAGCAGTGAGCGAACTCCTGCTATTACTGACGTGTGGCACTCATAATGGGTGCTCTTCGTTACAGCTCCTCAGCTGTGTGGAAGGAGGAACTTGTCACAGAGCGTAAACAGCTCTCTTGGCCTGGTTCTGCGAGCTCAAATAGCCCCATCTACCCCCAACACCCCGTCTCCTTGTGCTGTGTGGCGTCAGCTGCAATGAGCTCCAGATGTGGCCTGGCACACCTCCAGTCACAGCACTGGATGTGGTTTGAAAGGTACTTTGGAAACACCGCCCACAAGCGGACCCAATGAAAGTTGGTCAGACTGCAGCAAGGGGTTTTCGGTCGCGGGGGTCGTATTTGTGCGGACTGCAGCAGCGCAGAAGAAGTGCAGGACACGGTGCAAACAGTGCACATCTGTGGAGGGCTGAGGGGGAAAGGTATCTGCCTAGTGTGTGTGTGTGCATGTGTAACTTATTCAACATGCTTTGAATAAGTAAGTATATGAGACAATAGTTGAAAGTATTTCCATCGGTTTCAGTAGATATGGAAATATCAACATACTTTATTCACCCCCCGGGCTTCCATCCTTTGTGCCCTTTGCATATAAATACTGGTTAAAAAAAAACACTGTAATGAGTCCTGCCTTTGATAACTAAACAAAGGATGAGTTCTCTTGGTGAGAGTGACAAAACAAAATCTAATAGCTGCTAATCTAAAAGCTAAAATAATACTTTAAAAAAAGTTTAAAAGTTTAAAAAAAATTCCAGCATGGCAGTTTCCTTTTCCAAATTCCTATAAACAATGCATGATGGTTATATATATTCCAATACACATCACCATTACACAAAGAGCTATCAATATGGTAGTGGACAAGTAGCTGGAGAAGTGCTATTCACCTCCTGGGCACTGCCAAGGTGCTCCTGAGCAAGACACCAACCCCCAACTGCTCGGGAGGCCTGCCCATCGACAGCCGCAGACCCCTCACTCTGACATTTCTCATTTAGTGCATGTATAGGTACTGAGCATGTGTTTTATTTCAGGCCTGTGTGTAATGTGTATTCTAACAACAAAGTGAAAACACTGTAATTTCCCTTGCCGGATTAATAAAGTATCAATTATTATTATTTAATGAATAACAAATTAGCAGGTTCCAGGTTGTTGGACGGTTGTGTGGTTTGAAGTCAATGCTTTTCCAAAATTACAAAGACTAACAACCATCAACATCTGCTCTCAGTATAGGGACATGTGAATGATTTACACCTGAAGCAGTAGGTCCTAAATATTTGCTAAACCACTCAGAGACACAAAAGTTACTTACAGTCGATGCAGCTGAGTCATGTTGCAAGCAACAGGTCATGAGCAAAATATGTAGGCTGCGCATAAGCGCTCCTAAATACCATATCAAATTTTAAAACATGTCATGACTCATTTTTAATGATATCAATGTGTCAAAAGTATCTTGAATTATCAGCAGTTTAAATAAAAAAGATATGTTGTGTTTGATTGAAAACTTAACACTTATTACAGTGTTCAGAACAGTGGCGTCAATCCCTGTGTCGCCTATCAGCTGACAACAGTTACACGGATGCTTTGCTCTCTTTCTAACAGCTCCTCCAGTTTGGTTTTTCAATAGCATGCTGGGAGGATTGAATGAGGTCACTGTGTGTGAGCTGCCAACTAATTCACATGCTGTAGTGAAAAAACACAAGCATCTTTTTAGACAATAGCTCCCCCTGCTGCCACATGTGTAAAAAAGACCAGCAGAGACCACTTTACATACATTTGCCAGACAAAGTTTTACAAATAACCCAACACAGGTGAAGATGCTCTCCTCCAGTTTAATATAAACTGCTTTGTTAAACATGTCACATGTTTAAAGAAAATACCAATTCATGCTGCATTGAGAGAAAACGCTGCACAAATTCATTTCAAGTTTTACAAATAGATGGTTTAAGTGGATTAATATAAAAGAGAAGAGAGAAACTTCAGCACTCATAACAAGAATGTGTGCTTTTTACACTGGACTGTTGTTCCTGTCACTCTGTCAGGTTACTTGTTCACCTGCTAGTTCTTGAATTGAATTAAGAAATCTGTATGTCAGGCTAATTCCACAGTGAAATAATCCATATTAAAGATCATTGCACCTACACACCTTTAATATCAAAGATTTACCAGCATCAGATTGTGAGGTGGTTGTATTCCCTTGATTTTGCCCACTGATCAATCAAATTTGTCTATTTCCTTATCACTCAAACCTAACACTAAATACCTCAGATGTAACTTACTCTTCACGTGTGCAAACAGAATTGTTATTTTACCGGAAAAACGACTGGCCCAAATTTCGTGGTGGACAAGTGTAGCATGGGCTTTTCTATAGCTAAGGAGGTGTAATTACTACACAAGCGGTAGTGTCCCATTGCCAGACCTTCCACCACAGTGCTGCGGAGTAGGGTCTGCCTAGTCCACACAGCATTCCGGGATGGGAGAAAAATGTGCTCTGGTTTATTGGCATTTCTTTAAACCAATCACAATTTTCATGGGCGGCGCTAAGAGCCGGACCGAGCCCCGGTGCAGCTGCAAAATAGCCTCTGGAAGGAACTTGTTTTGGTGGAACATGTGTAGTTAAAAGGTTGTTTTAGTCGTGCAACAGAAAACTCAGATTGAACAGAAAGTCTAGCTAGCTGTCTGGATTTACCCGGCAGAGATCTGAGGAGCAGGTCAATATAGTCCTCAGAAATCCGTTGGAGTTTAAAATTACAACACAAAGAAAGCCAAAGGTAACGGACATCCGGCCTTAAAGAGGGACAACTGGCGAAATTTCTGGGGTCACCGCAGCAATCCCGTAACGCAGTGGATATAAACTACACAAGCAGTAAACAAAAAAAGAAAAACAGGATAAGGTTTATGGTATGAAGCTAGAAAATGCACTTCCTAAAGAAGGCTGCTTTGTGCCAATATGCGTGATTTGCTGTCCAGCTCTACCCTTAATGTAAGATTTAGATATGAAATTTTCATCTAAATAAAGGCTTTTTATGAGAATTTTCACATTGAGAGTGCCTGGGGTCTTTTTTCTTTTCTTAGAAAATATAATGTTGTTTCCACCCAGTTTGGCTTGTTTCTGATGTTCAATTGAGGAAAAAAGCTGCCACATGTAATTTAGTGAATCCGGGTCAAGATCAGTGTTCTGACCTATGCGGACCACACCCAGTATATGTGGAGCTTATGTCATTTATCTGATCTCAGCATGCCCCAGATGCAGCGTGTCTGTCGTCAGATGGTTTTAAGAGCTCCTGCAGGTCTCCCTGCGGTGCCAGCTGGAAGGGGAGCTGGAGCCTCTTGTTCACCTGGCTGCAGAGCGCTGCACAGTGCTCGACAAGCAGCTGACATACCTCTCCGTGTCCCTGTTCTGCAGCCTGCTCAAGCAGAGAGCAACACATACAGATGCCGGTTAAATGATCATCAGACTGTCTCTCTGGACATGTTTTTAATATGTTATGACTGGCAGTTGTGTACCTTATGTAAAGGAGATGCACCATCGTCATCAAAGACCTTTGGATCTGCTCTGTGGTGCAGCAGGAGTCTAACCACTTCCAGATGGCCGCAGTAAGCTGCTCGATGGAGCGGTGTGGCACCGCCTGGTGTCTGGGGAGATGCACAAGCACCATTCTCGAGAAGAAACTTGCATACAGCGTGATGACCACTGCGACTTGCATAGTGCTAAGACAAAATAGACAACAATATTACAAAAGTTTAGACACACGATAACAGTGGACAAAACATCTTCCCAGCCAACTCACCAGAGCTGTGTATCCAGCGGAGTCTCTCAGGTTAAGGTCTGTGCCCTTCTGGACCAGGGACCTAACCCTCTCCAAGTCCCCATCCATTGCAGCAGACCAGATACCTTAATAGAAAAATGACACACAGCACTGTACTTTACTGACAGCTCAGTCAAACCTGGAATGACAATAACTGTTAGCTAATCCTTTTAATAAAATCTATTTTGCATTTTATGACTATATTAGAACCATGGTTGAACTCTGAATGCAAACCTCGTTCAAAATCCATTTCACTCAGCGTCTGGTAAACACTAGGAGAGGAGACTGGATGGGAGCAACACGAACACTGTTGTCTGTCAGACGCCATTGTTTCAACGGACACTAACAGAATAAAAAAATGTTGTTTTCTTTTTACAGGCATGCATCTACATTATGCTGTTTGACAGTTCCGTGTTTCTTCTTCTGTCCTATATTTGTTGGTCGACGTTTTGGTGCATCACCACCACCAACAGTCGAAGTCTTAAAACACAGACTTAAAGTAAACAAATAAAGTAAACGAATGCTTAACGTAATGACCTAAACAATTTTATATTAGAAATCAGATACAGGTTTAAAAAAACAACAACCGAATGGCTATTATTTTTGTAAAACACAACGCAATTTTTTGGGGGGCTACACGTTTGGTTTGCCCAGGCTACCCGAAGCAAAAAAACAAGCGTGCCTACTGCCTACGTGTGAACTCTCCGACCAATAGCAGAGCTGCAGTCAGAAAGACCCCTTCATGTGCTCTCTGGTTTGTGTTAGTTGTCCCAGATTTGTTTGTTTTTTTTGGGGGGGGAGGGGGGGGGGGTTGTTGCTGTGGGGCATTATGGTTATGAAAAACGAAACTGTTACATTTGTGCAACGGATCTTTTGATGTATTAATACATCACCAAAAACTTACTCATCACTTTGGTTATTAACATATTTCCTTTCCCTTTAATGTCCTATGTTGCCATTAGAACAATTTATGTAATGCGCTGATAATGAGTAACACTTGAGACTGTAATATCATATGCGGGCGAGAGGGCGAGATACAAAACGTTTAAGCCATAACGAGTCATGGGTAAGCCAGCTGCCGTAAAACCCGAAAGAAGAAGAAGCATGGGGTAATATTGTACCTACGGGTTTTCCGATAGTTCTTGAAGGCATCATTTGTCTCGTGTTGTTGTCTGATACAGCTAGCTAGCCAGCTTGAATCTTTAAGCAAGTGTTACCTGGCAAACGCCACCTTATTGTTGAAATTGTGATAAAGCACTTATAACCAAAGCGACTAAAGAATGAGAAGAGTTAGCCTCTTTGTTAACGGGACATCTAAAAATGGCAAGGTTAGTAATAACTCTGTAGGACTGTTGAGTTAAGGACGTGGGCCGCAGAATGACTGTCTTTTTCCACTGTAAAGTTACATATGTTTTATCATAGTTTAAGTAATGTATGCTAATATTACACTGTGCCTAGTATATATCAGCAACTATTTATATGAAGTCAAAGTCTTTGTGCTATTCTTTCCAAACTTAAGATAAATGTAACTGTTAGCTAGTTCAATCTAACTGCGACTCTTGTATTAGGCTGGATTAGCCCATTGTATTTAAGACTTTAATCCCTAACTAATACTTTACTAATTTTTTTAACATTTATTTTTAGGTTGTAGCAGTATACGGGACCTTGTCCGACTTACTATCCGTAGCAAGCAATAAATTAGGAATCAAAGCTGCCTCTTTATACAATGGAAAGGGTGGTCTCATAGATGACATTGCCCTTATAAGGTAAGAGCACAGGATTATAATAAATGTATGGAGTTGAGCGCATTATGAGCTTCCCTGCTTAATATGTGACTTGTCTGTGTTTCTAACAGAGATGACGACGTGTTGTATGTGTCAGAAGGAGAACCATTCATTGGTGAGTGCTTTCTGACATGTCTGCTGCAGGCAGTGTGTGAAAATGCTGTCAGACACTCGTCTTCACACTTCTTCTTATTATTATTTTTAATATCACAGACCCTCAAAATGAAGCCAAGGTGGCATCCAGTCAGCATGGAGCACACACTGATTGGCTGACCCTTAATATAGGTGGTCGTCCCTTCACCACCACCAGGTATCTGTGTTCTTTTTTTTTTTTTTTTTAAGACTATTTTTTGGGCTCTTTTAAGCCTTTATTGACATGATAGCTGAAGAAATGAAAGGGGAGCGAGAGGGGGAATGACACGCAGCAAAGGGGCGCAGGTCGGAGTCGAACCCAAGCCCACTTAAGCTCCGCATAATATATATATATATATATATACATTTTAATTGTCATAGCAGTATAAACTGGCGCGGTAAACACATTGTGAAATGCTGCAACTAGGAGTGTAAGGTTTCACAAAATACACGGTTTGTTTGATACAGTTGTGTCACGGTTCAGTACGTTTTCGATACAGCAAAAAGAAACAAATGCTGGAGGAATTTACTTGATTTTTACAATTTATTTTATTTATTAAAACTAACATCATAAAGTATGATCTATTTGCTTTGAACCATGACAGAGCTATACTTGACCCATCTTCTGGGGTGACTTTTTAGCAGCATGTGAAACAGAAATAGCTCCTGTAATATATATACACGTTACAGTCAGGTAGCTTTGTGGAGCCGTTGCCGTCCAGCCATCTGCTGTCAGAAAAACAACTGGTGCTTCGGACAATTGGTTCTCTATTTGGGCTTTTGTTTTTGTACAAAAGCAGGAATTATGCTGTGAATTTATCCCCTATGGGAAAATTACAATGTACACTCTATTGTTAGTACACACTACACACACACAGGCCTGAAATACACACACATGCTCAGGTCCTATACATGCACTAATGGAGAGATGTCAGAGTGAGTGGGCTGCGACTGCTCAACAGGTGCCCTGAGCGGTTGATGGGGGTTTGGTGCCTTGCTCAAGAGCACCTTGGCAGTGCCCAGAAGGTGAACTGGCATCTCTCCAGCCACCAGTCCACACACGGTACTGTGGTCCGTACAGGGACTTGAACCAGTGACCCTTCGGTTCCCAACGCAACTCCCTGCCAGCCCAGACACATGTACAACAAGATTCAAAGCAAGTGGGAGGGGCAGACAGCAGGTTGCTTGTTAGCCTACATGGTCTGGGCTGCCTTGTTGAGTGCAGCGGCACTGAGAACATTATATTTCACACAATTTAAGCTCTTTTTTTCCAAATGAAATAGGATTAGTGCAACGAATCGTTCTGTGTGTAATGCGTACCTAATTGAAAGCCTTGTACTGAATGGTTCAATACAAATATGTGTATCGTTTCCACCCTTAGCTGCAACATATTGCGAATGACACTCAGATAGCTGAGAGCAAATATCCATAGAAAACTGCACTTTTTAGATGTGCCTTTTTTAGTCAATGCAATTTGTTTAATAAAAGAAGGTTGGAACGGATTTCCTTTGATTTGATTCTTATTTAACAAGCCATTTGTTGTAGCAGACTACTGAAAGCAGCAGAAATGCAGAACTGAGTACACGTCAAGTAATATTTTTATTGGGATATGCAACAATGTTATCCAATATGTCTTATTTTCCTCATATCGTGCAGCCCTAGTTACATTTCCATTCTTTGTTTTTATTTCGCTAAATTTGTGTTTTTATGTTCAGGAGCACCCTGGTCAGCAAGGAGCCAGAGAGTATGCTTGCTCACATGTTTCGAGGGAAAGGTAAGTTAGGGCTACAGAGCCGACTAGCCAATCAGCAATCATTTCATTTTTGTTTCATGTGAAGCATCTTTTTCCAATGTGTTTTGTCTACTTCTGTGTTTTCTGCCAGACGTGTGGGGCAACAAGCAGGACGAGCACGGGGCTTACTTAATCGACCGAAGTCCAGAATACTTTGAGCCTATTCTCAACTACCTGAGACACGGTCAGCTCATTATCAATGAAGGCATAAATATACGAGGTAAGCTTTCAGATGAGCCATAAATGATGGAGTTTAGCCAAATCACTCTGAGGAGTGTCATTAAAAAACATTTTCTGTTAAACTGCCCATATTATGAAATCATTTTTTGGGGGATTTGGGTGTTATTTTGTGTCTCTGGGGCTTGGAAAAAACCTATCCGTGCTGTTTTGAGTGAGATACAGGCTTCTGACTGTACTCTGCCTTCAGTCTCCGGGTGAGAAGTTCAAAAGCTGCATGGCTTTCTACGTCACTAGCCGGGACAAGGTGGCTAACCGTAGCACGCTAGCATGCTAGCTCATTTTCAATGGCAAAACACTGCTACAGCACAAACTAGTTAACCATAATCAACAAAAGAACAACTTACATGTCCCTGTTCTGCAGGTATTCCACAAGTGCACCCTTATTTAGAAGAAGTCTTCCAGCTAATCCTGCCTTGTACTGACCAAAGTTGGAGAAAGAGTTATCTGGCTGATGTAATCTTACCTAGCTACTGCGCAAATATAGTAGATAGTAAAGATGCTACAGATTGATATGTCTCACTGTAGCTAAAACAGAGACCCACACACACAGGGTGAAAAGAGGATCTGTAGCAATGTGCGGTGCAACAAAAATATGGTGTTTTTGAAAATAAAACCATGTAAACCTAATCTGGTAAACCTCAAAATACAATTATGAACCTGAAAATGAGCATAATATGGGCACTTTGAAATATGTTTTTAATGTTTTCTAGGTGTCCTCGAGGAGGCTCGGTTCTTTGGAATTGAGCAGCTCGCTGAACAGCTGGAAGTAGCAATCAAGGTAATATGGAGTGTGGAAGGTAAATGGTTAAATTTAGGAAAAGTGATCCCTCCTTTGAATGCATTGTGACAAGTGGTGGAAGAAGTATTTCAATTGTTAACTGAAGTAAAAGTACTAATACCACACTGTAAAAAAATACTCTGTTACAAGTAACAGCTCTGCATTGAAAATGTTACTTAAAAGTATGTATCATCAGTAAAGTATGAAAAGTAAAAGTATTCAATGCAGAAAAAATCCTCACATTTCCGAAACTGGAAACAATCCAAACAGTTCTGTCAATCAACTAAGTGTTTAATGGGCTAATCATTTCAGCTGTACTTGTATATTGTATATTTCTCTCTGAAATGTAGCAGTTTAGAAGTAGAAAGTGGCATGAAAAGAATAGACTCAAGTACCTCAAATTTGTAGTACAGTGCTTGCTTAAATATATTTAGTTAAATTCCACCACTGAGTTTGAGTCACCACTTCTTTTCAAAACAGAACACACAGCCACCGGAGGACCACTCTCCCATCTCCCGCAAAGAGTTTGTTCGATTCCTCTTGGCAACACCCACCAAGTCAGAGCTTCGCTGTCAGGTACGGCTTAATGAAAATGGTTTTGGTTCACGCCACCATTTCACCTTGTCTGGTTTATATTTGACACCATTACTCTCACTGTTTTTAGGGTCTGAATTTTAGTGGCGCCGATCTGTCCCGACTTGATTTGCGCTACATCAATTTCAAAATGGCTAATCTCAGCCGCTGCAATCTGACCCATGCCAACCTGTGCTGTTCCAATCTGGAGCGGGCTGATCTTTCGGGAGCCAACCTGGATGTAAGTCTGAAAACTCAGAAAATTTACAGAAGGAGGAAATGTTTGCTTTCACACAGTGAGCATGTGCACATGCTTTGAGAACTTCACACGTGCTGTCCCATCAGTTGTGTGGCGGAGGGACCATTCTGTTCCTAACCATGTTTTATATCTTTTGCTACGTTTATGCCTCGCGTCAACACTACACCGGCGTTTTCGGAGACCTTTGGAAACTACAATGCACGTCAGTCAGTCTTATTGGTTAGGTAGGCTTACGTTACGCCATTGTTGTTCTTTCTCCAAAGCATTTTCTGTCATTTTAAACATTAGGGCTGCACGGTGTAAGGAAAATATATAATTGCGATTATTTTGACTGATATTGTCATTGCGATATGATTCACGATATTGTAGGGAATGATAATTTTTATATAATTATTCTCACTGAAAACGAATCAAATTAAAGAAATGATTATAGTGCGATTTTAGTGTGACATCACAATACTCTGCAGCACTACAATACTTCATTGAGAATGGCTTGACACATATTTTGTTTGTGACAAGTGGGGAAAAAAATTCGGCAGGACCGGGATAATTTCATGAGATCATTTGTTTCTCAAAACATTGCTTAAAAATAAAAAAGTAGTAGTGTAGATGTAGCCTTAAATAAACCTCAAGAACAATAAGCAGACTCTATTGCTCTACATACATTTCTTGTAGAGCATAACCTAATATTAATGTACAAGGACATTATGAATGCGTTTGATCTTTTGCTGACTTTTGAAGGGTGCCAACTTACAAGGGGTGAAGATGCTCTGTTCCAATGCAGAAGGAGCTTCTCTCAGAGGATGTAATTTTGAAGATCCATCTGGACTGAAAGCCAACCTGGAAGGTAGTCCATCACAGCTCCTAGTCACAATAGAGGCAGTTTTTTTTATAGTCATGTTTTAACCAAATGGGTTTTGTAATCAGGTGCTAACCTTAAAGGAGTTGACATGGAAGGAAGCCAAATGACCGGCATCAACCTGCGTGTGGCCACTCTGAAAAATGCTAAGCTGAAGAACTGTACGCTGCGGGGAGCCACTTTAGCAGGGACAGATCTTGAGGTGAGCCATCACACAGGATTATCTCTGAAAACACTCAGGGCCCAATCTTGCACCCGGCGCAGCGCAGCCCAACGAAAGTGTCTTTGGTATTTTAAGACAGCCCAGCGCCCCGGTTGTTTATATAGCAAATGCACCTGCACCCATCTTTTCGCCCATGGGTGTGCTGGTCTTACAGAAAGGTGTGTTCGGGTGCATATTTGACTTATTGCTATCTTGAGGCAGAGGGAAGTGATCGTGCCATTGTCAATAGCGTAGCATTTCATTGTTATTTTAGCAGTGCATTTTGTGCCTAGGCTTTTGCACAGCATGCGCACACTATGCTTGGTACACACACACACACAGGGAAGCGCATCAGCATACCAACATGTAAAAGATTAAAAATAAAAATATTACGGTTCACATCTGCCATCATAATAGCAATGCACCGAGGTACAATCACGCCTGGCTTTTAAAGGGAATGGGAGACGACACTCTGATTGGTTTATTGCATGGTACGCCCAAAACACACCCAAAAATGAATGAAGACACTAAGTACAACCCTTTTGAACCATGCGCCTGGCACACAGACCTTTTTGTTTGCCGTCAAAACTAGAAAAAGTGGATTTGGACATGCCCTAAACGCACCTGCACTCTGCGCTTCACGCCATGTGCTTAGATCATTAAAATAGGGCCCTCAGGTTGACTCACCTGGCAGTCTTATATACGGCAACTGTCCAATAAGGATGAAACTTTCCTGTAGATAAAAATAATTCAGTCTCTTTTTCTCTTTTCTTTATATTATTGAAATTGAATGGTTCATCTCCCTTAGGTTGTTTGTTTGAAACTATTTTTGCAAGTAATTAAAAGTGTTCCTAACTGGAGATTTCAATGTTGTTTTTGCCAGACTATGAGATTAGGATGTTTTTGGGTGAGGTTTGTCTTGCGCTCAAAGTAGCTATATGTATATGTATAGCTATTTATCTCAAATCATGTCCCTTATTCTTTTTCCTGCAGGGTAACTTAACCTTTTGACCATACATGTTGAGGGTTTTCCACAAGCCTTTGGAAGCAAACTAAAAGAAACAGGAATAAGCCATAGCACAAGAGCTAACACAATTAGCAATAAACAAAAAAGCAATCAGACAAAAATTTTGATGAATGATTTAATTCACGTTTTTTAGCAAAAGTGCCAAAAAGTTATTAGTGTCAGCTTTACAAGTTTTAGCTCTCTCTCTTTCATGACTGATATGAAGCAATTGTCTTTGAGCCAAGGACTGTTGATTGGACAAAACAAGCAATATAAATAGGTCAATTAAAGCTATCTTGTTCACTATCTTCAGGAATTTCATTTGCATTGTATCGTATAATGATTCATCAAAACCATTACAGAGAGATTCATTGATAATGAAAATAATCGTCACCAAATGTGTGCATGTTGTCCTGTAAAATCACTTTAAAAATATATATATATTTCTCCAGTTACATTGCATGTTTTTCACCCGATATATTTAACCCTCCTGTTTTACTGTTTTGTCTCTGCCGCGTTTTTGCAGAACTGTGACTTGTCCGGCTGCGATCTACAAGAAGCCAACCTGAGGGGCTCCAATGTGAAGGGAGCCATTTTTGAAGAGATGCTGACCCCTCTGCACATGTCACAGAGTGTCAGATAACTGGAATCACACATCAGTCTCCAGTGTGGGGCCACAGCTAGCTTCTTTCCCCCCCCCCCCCCCCGTATATTTCCATACTTTCAGTCTCTCTTTGCCTGTCTGCAGTACAGGCAGTTGTATGCACATCCCTTGCATTCCACCTATATTGTGTTAGCTTTAAATATCTTGCACTAGAATTTATTCAGGGTTGTCTATGTATGTTTGGACCGGAGGGTGTTTTTAAATGTTCAGCTGCATATATCACCAAAACGAGAATAATGTTCCTAGTGTATGTAGATGTGTCTGGATGCAATCCATTGACTATACTCGTATAACGTTCTACATAATTTATATTCACTTTGTTTTACTTGACATGTTAATGGGAGTCAAAATCTAATTATTACCTGTGTGCAGTCAAGTTCAGAGCACTGAGCTTCACTGGATGCTGCTGTAGCAGAAATAGGTGTCCCTTACCAATAACTGTGTCGTTTTTATATATATATATATATATTCCTCTTTAAGTATTTTAACTTAATTTTGCTGGATTCAACATATTATAAAGGAAGCAATGCAAGCCAAAGCCATAATGATAGCACAGTCTAAAAGGCTAAAAGTGCTTTTAGTGCACAGTCAAACTATGCGACAGGCTAGTTTTAAACACAGCTTGGGTATGCAATACGTCATTTACAGCTGTGAGGTCTCTCCTTTCTTACTTTTAAATATTGTGTCTTGAAAAAAGCTTTTTCCCTTTTTTTTCTTCTTTTTTTTTCGCTCTGTGAATCTACCTCTTTTTTTAATCCGGTGTGCGAGTGATCCACAATTGCATGAATTTGTCTGTGGCACTGCTTATTGCAAAGTTTATGTATGACATTCATTATTCTTCAGTTTACCAATCGGAGAAACAGAAAGCCATTTTCACATGTTAATGTTGTCAAAGTGGGTTTGCCTGGAAACATGCTCCATGTATCGATGTATATCAATTAATCATGCTTTGAAACTTATTTGCACAAGTATATGTTAACTTGTAACATGTTATCCATTTTCACAAAAAAAGTTTTTGGTGCTTGTAATCTAATGTAAATCCAATCCAATGTTTTCCATATTTCCACAAAAAAAAGCATTATTAGTAGAGCTGGGCATTATGGAGAAAATCCGATATCACGATATTTTTGAACAAACGTGTCTATCAATATTGCGGCGATATTGTAGACTAGACTATTGATGCTTTCACAAAAAATGAACACAAGATTTGTGATAAATAATCATCGTGAATGTGGATATAAGGACTACGTGGTTAAAGGCAAATTGCAGCTTGGACTGTCTGGTAAGTTCATAAAATGACATCACTTTACTGTGATGTAGCCTTTAAAACCAGGAAATGACAACGGTTTTGCAATGTTACGATATCCAAAATATTGATATATGTTCGATATATTGCCCAGCTCTGATTCTTAGAATAGGCAGGTGTTGTCAGTTGTTTTGTCACTGTCCCTTCTGTTGTCTGCAGAACAGCGTTTGCATGTGTAGTACCTATACTCGTCTTCGACTGGTAAAGTTTCTCTAGCTGTAGCTCAAAGCTGCTCTGATGCAATACTATTCCACTCAGTTCAATCGTAGGTACCCAGCCTGTGAGAATGAACGATGAAGGCAATCATGTGTTGCGTGAAAATCAACGTAAGAGCTATGGTTATTTATTTTAATACATCTTGCTAAATGCAATACGGGGCAATGGTTGCTTTGTCTTGGCAACAGGGAGTGGTGTAGGTCTCCCTATCTATAATTATTGCACTTGACCATGGAAATATATTTCCATGAATGACTGTTATAAAATAAACTGCTATGAAGAAGAAGAAAAAAATCGTTGTCATCTGATTTCTTTTTTTAAATCATTGGCTCAGAATACGTCATAAAACGGCCAGACAGGAACCTGTTGGTCCCATGTAAGTGCAGGCCTATTTTGCGAAAGGGGCAAAAATCACCCAGTGTAATCTCGTCAACAGCTCCGGAGGCCAATAAGTGTTTTTTAATCCCACTTTGTGACCCCCTGTAGTCTAGTGTCGTACTAAAAGGAAGGGAGGCAGGAGCATAATCTTATATAAACTTTTGAAAATAGTGTGCAGCAGGATTCACGAAAGGACAGCAGACAAGAAAAAAATCACAGAAACCTGCCCAACTTCTACACAGGAGGTAAGACATTGTGAATGGGCTGATGAGTGTAAAATTTGAGAAGTGTAAATTTAGGCTGAGAGCTAATACATTGCTTGTGGGTTCAAGTAAAATGTTTAAAAAAAGGAAGCAATATACTTATATGTGCAGTGTTTTTTCCTCAGAATGGCTACAAGAACTTTGGCAGTGTGTCTGCTGCTTGTGGCGGCGGAATGGCCGCAGGGCTGCTGTCAGCACTGGTCGTATGGACTGAGCCCCGGAGGGAAGAGGGATCTGGACAGCCTCTCAGACACACTGGGCAATGTAAGGGTTTATCAGCCTCAGGGTTTTTACACATCTCTTATAAAAGAAAGGGTGGGGACATCCCACCTTCTGGCAGGCGCAGGACAAATGAAAAAAATGCTTAGGTGAAATGAATGTAATGTCCACAACACTGCTTTATGCTCCCATAATTTAATGTAAAAGGCAACGTTTCAACCCTACTGGGTCTCGCATTAAATTACGGAAGCATAAAGCTGTGTTGTGGACATTACAAATTT
Organism: Etheostoma cragini; assembly: GCF_013103735.1. Lineage (NCBI taxonomy): Eukaryota > Metazoa > Chordata > Actinopteri > Perciformes > Percidae > Etheostoma > Etheostoma cragini. Next base: position 18,608,364 of record NC_048411.1, read on the forward strand.
TCACTTTCTAACGCAGCTCCTCAACATTCGTTTAGTCCTTCTGCTCATATTCATTGTGATGTTTTGGGTCTTCAACAGCTAGTTGAGGGCTTTCCACACGTGGACGCATCCTGCAGTGTTCCGGGTTGTGCAGAGGAATCACCCTTTGCCAATATTTACAGAGCCAAAAGGATGTCTTGTAAGTTTTGCTCACTTGTTATTCTGCGTTTAGTTATTTTTGTTCTATGTGGATACATATGTGATCATCCTCGTATCACCCCAGGAAGACAAGCTGGTTGTCTAGGCGTCCGCTGATGGGGATTATGTAATAAATACATGATGGTTCTGATAGTTTGAATGTGTTCTCACAGGTTTATGCTCTTGTTCTCTTTTAGGGCAGTGTTGCAGACAGGGAAAATGGACCCAGAACATATAGAAAATGATTATTTGATTCCACAATAAATTATTATATTAGCATGTCACTACTGTTGTTGTGGTTATTGCTATATAGATATATAGCCAAAGCAGAAATACAAGCTTGAGGCTCTTTTGCCTACCTCTAAATACCTCGGTGCTTTTATACAACAACTTTTTTATTTTTTATTTATTTAAATATGGATTCACATCGAAGTCTTGAAGGATTTCAATTCTTACCACTATTTTGATTTGTGTCCCAGCAGTTGATTACATTTGAAAAATAAATAAAAAATAAACAATACGGTGGTGTGCAGGTAATGCTTTGTGCAAACTGCTAAAGGGAAAACTTATAATTCAGGATGTGTGATGGCATGTTTTCTTCAGTATGACCGCTGGTTAGCAGTTATATATGTACTGTGCATACCGGTAGTCTTTTGTCAGTTTTCTCAAGGTAAGCCAGCTTTATTTGTACAGCACATTTCAGCAACACGGCAATTCAAAGTGCTTGACAGACAACCATCAAAAACAATAAAAAACATCTGTTAAAACAGAATATTAAAAAAAACTAAAACGGAATAAGACAAATTTAAGATACAATAATAAAAGTTTTTTCTCCCTTTTTCTATTATACATTCCTCGATTCGCTCATCTTCTTTCATTTATTTTCTTCTGCTTCCTTATTCATATTTCCACCATTTGTATCCTTCATTTTCCTTCCAGCCTCCCTTCAATAACATCATCACCTTTTCTATCTTTCATGGATGAAAGGATCTGTCCCTCTGTCTTTTTCCCATCGACCCTTCCACTACTCTGCTTTTTTTATTGTATCTTCCTTCCTTCCTTCACGCAACTTCAACTTTCCGCAGCCCAAACCCTCTTTTCTCTTTCATATATCTACCCTTTCCTCAAATTTTATTTATTTATTGCCTTCATTTTCTTCAATTTCCTTTGATCTGATCTCTCCACTCTCAGGGAGACTATAGCTCACCTAAATGGAATTCACTCATTATGAAATACACCTGTGCTTTTCCCGCTGTGTCAAAATCTCCGCTGTGAAAAAGGTATTTTGAAAAATAAATCAATTTAAACTGGGTCAACACAAGAGGAAGCTACTAAAAATCCAGATTATATTTTTTTATTTTAGCAAAAAAGTAACCGGGTCATTGTGACCCAAACACCACAAAAGGCTTAACTGATGAGTGCCACCAGATGGCACAAGAAAACAACATGAAACTGCATCCTTAAAGGTGCCCTGCCACACGTATTTCATTACTTTGGGGTATTGTCTGAAGTTCTACCATGGACATTTTTTGTGGAAACAATGCCTTGGTTACCTTGTTTCAATCCATTCTAGTGTTGTATAGAAAGCCTGCAAGAAGATTTGTGCCAGTTCTCATTAATATTCAACGTTCTTAGCCGCTTGACTCTGATTGACTAACAGCTAGCCAATGAAAGCCTGGCTATTGGTATCCTTTACCCAGCGCAACTGGGTGAGCTCATGAATAGTACTGAGCTCAGGCAACATAACATCAGACCGACCAGCTTTTGTAATTGTCCTGATTTCTCCGCTTACATTTTTTCAGTGGCCAGAGCTGACAGTGAAGGTAGCAGTTCATTTTCACACTCACAACATAAACAAAATGCATATGGACCTAACATATTTAAAAAAAAAAAAGCAAGTAAAAACGGTTTTGTGTGGCAGGGCACCTTTTAAAGTTTCTACTTCATTGTTGTTTTTTGTTTTCATGTTGTCTGATTCACAGTATAATGTGCCTTAAAATCGAAATGTAGACAATCTCTCTGTCTGATGAGACTGTATCTACAATATTGTAGAGACTGTATGACTGTATGAAATCCTGTCAATACTTATTGTAATTTACTGCACTTTATTGTGTTTGTTCACCTTGATGAGGACATATGTGTCTGAAGCCAATTTATTGTATTGTAATAGCGCATTGCTTGCTTGGCTAGTCTCATGCACACTCCACAATCTCCTTTGGATTATAAAAGTGCTTATTCATGGTTTGATAAGCAACATGGCAATGATTTGACCAGGCGGCACACATGTGGGTGTTTGCCATTAGCGTATGGAATTTAAACAAACTGAATAACAAATCGAAGTGCATTCATCATGGAGATGTGACAGTACAACAGCCTGTAATATCCTGCTGAAGAGCATATGGGGATCTCACTCTCTTATCTCCAATGGAAAGTGTGTTTTTCAAAGTAGTTCAATCTGTCTGTCACTCTGCTGTTACTCGGCAAACACACACGACACAAAATCACTTCCGTGTGTTTTCAGCTACTTTTGTTAAACATACACCAGACACCATATGGGTCAAGTATTGTCCTTTATTGAAAGTGATTTGATAAGGGATTAATATATGAAAGGCAATAGCACAGCAGGACATAACATATTAACTTAAGATTAATTCCACTGTGTACAGTGCCCATATACCCTCCAAAGACATTATATCTGAAGCATTACTTGCAGCAAATAACATTATTTGCATTTTGTAAAAGTGAAATCATCAAAGCAGCCCTAATATGTGTAATTTAAGAATAGACTTAGACACAAGCAGTGTGGCAACTGATGTTTTCAAACAGCACTGTAATCAAGAACATTACACTGTGGAGCTTGAACTCTTACAGTAGAGCTAGGTCCGCCATGTTACTCCTAATAAGTCTCACCGAGACCAGCCTGAAACAGATTGAACCAATAAAGGGGCCATTAGGGTCATAATGAACATTGTGTCTTGAATGTTCGCAGGTTCCTAAACCTGTGATAATAAATCAACAATAGACCTTTTTTACAGCAGACATTTTGACTTGTCATAGCAAGAAGTGCTAATTACATTAAATAAATATCTTGGGAATTGTGCTTGCCGAGAGTACATTGATACCACATGAAGCTGCCACTGGCCGCTGATTAGCTTAGCTTGGCATAAAGACTGGAAACTTAGGGAAATGGCTAGCCTAGCTCTGTCATTCTCTTGTCTGGAAGATATATATGAAGCTACCACCAGCTAGCTTAATTTAGCATAGCCCAACAGAGGGTAGGAAGCAGGAACCAGCCAACCTGGCTCCGTCTAAAGTTAACAAAATCCACCTACTAGCACTGCTACAGCCCACTAATTAAAATGTTACATATTATTTCGTGAATTGATGCAAAAACTGTCAAAATAGAAATTTTCCATTTCATGTATTTCTCCTACCCTGGAAATCCAGAGTTCTCGCAAGAGCACAACTTGAATTTTCTCAGCGAGTTACTCTGGCATCGAGTAATGCTGCTAGCTACACCCTTGTAGTCGAGTTGCACTTATCCCATCGGTGTATCGTTTATAGGCGGGCCAGAGGCGAGCTAAACAGATTACGACAGTTTAATCAAGGGGGTAAGCGGGCGTCAACAAAGCCCCTAAGGCGCCATTTTAAGCACTCACCTTCCTTTACCATTGACTCTCATTCATTATGGCGCCACTTTGACAGCAAATAACTTTACATCTGAGGTGTTTAAAAACTTAAGTTGTCCATTGTTCATTTTTAAAGAAACACAACAATAGATAAAAGGCTCCCTTATCTTATGCCTCACATTAGGGCTCCGTAGCATGCGTTTTTGTAAAAATAAGCTCACAATTGTGTCATCACCAAGCGCCTTACTGACGGATAGTCCACAAATCACCATATTGTCAGGAGAAGCACGCAGACAGTTTTGACTTACATTAGCTGTTTAGATAATTTAATTAATTTAATTACTAATGTTAACTAGCATTACAGCAATAATAATAATAATGATAATAATAATAATAATAATAGTAATAATAATAATAATAATAATAGCAATAATTAGCCTGGGCCTACTGTATGTTATCTCCTAACATATACCCACGCTCTCAGTCCCTGAAAGATTCGGAATGATTGAAATTTCCCTTGGCACAGCTACCAAAAGACTTACAACTTTCAAACAGGTTGTTCACGTTACATCTACATCGGTAAACTCAGTTGGAGGCTGCGCATTAACTCTCAGAACTCATCAGAAAAGTGCTTCTAATATCCTTCACTGGTCTCCGTTCAACAGGACCTGTTGGTCCATTTCTTTATCTGTCTATCTGTCTTTATACTGCTCCGCTGGTAACTAAGCGTATGGGGCTCTCGGAACGTCATCCCGTGTGTTGTTGTGATTGATCGTAGTGTTATCCAATTGTGTGCAGTGAGAGATTTTCAAATGCACGCTTGGTGCCGCTAGGAGCTACGCTTCGTGGACGCCCACTTACCCCCTTGGATTTTGCCCCTCGAGATGGGCGATTTTCACTCTATGCCAGACCCTTAATCTTTCGAATTTGGGTCTGGATTTCCAGGCTATATTTCCTCCTAGTTTGGACCAATTATTCCCTGAGGTTTCATCTTTACACCTAATTTTTTTGTGTATAGAGGCGTAGTCCCTCACCTTCAGGTGGACCAACATGGGACCTTAAGGTTAGGAAAAAACTATATCTGGTAGGGAATAGTGAGAAAAAAATAATTATTTCATTTGATATTCTTTGCAATGCCCCGTTGAATTGAATTCAATCCTGTTTGAATTGAGCCAAAACAGAATTTAAAAAATAATTTTGCAAGGCAAGAAAGTCTCAGTTTGTTGTAAAACTGTTAAACTTAATTAGAAAAACTCCTTACCTCAAAGTTGCATAAAAGTGACATCTTGCTGAAGCTAGGATGCCTGTGTGTTTTCTTACTGGGATGTAACATAACTCACAAAAGGAGAGCAATGTCGCTTCCCTGATAAAAAAGATGCTGGATTAAACACATCAGGTAAGGTAACGTTACATGTGTTGTGGTCATGTTTGGTTGTGGAACATAGCTGAGCTTGCTGAGCTCAATCACAGCGTGACATCCCTGTTTTAAACATGTCTCTCTCTGCTGCTCAGTTGTCATTTCAGGCTAAGAGCACATCCCTGCTCCTCCCTTTGCTCCTCCTGTCTTCATGATGCATGGGCAGGCCACTGCCATCGTCTCGCCTGTTTGGTCTTTGGGCTCCTCACACCACCATCAGTATCTAGACTCCATCGAGGGATTATCTTTTAGCTTTCTGCCCCTTTCCTAAAAATATATTTTTCAACAATGGAGTCTAATATCCAAATACCGTACATTACATTTGAGGCATATGCACAATAAATCTTTGCATATCTGCAACAAAGTCTCTCCTGATTGAAATTTCATTAGCCGATAATCTCTGAGCTAGCTACCGAAACAACAATGTCAGCTGTTTGGTCATTATTACTGTGACAGGTTCAGTTGCTAGTTGCTCTAACATTCAACAGTTTTTTACATTTCCATTTGGGTTCTTCTCTGCGCCATGAAACTTACTTCTTCTATGGGGACTACCAACATTAAATGTAACAACCACACTCCTGCTCTCCCTCTGACAGATTAGATCACATGTGTAGATCTGGCCCTTTGCAGATTTTGATCCGGCCCGCGAATTAATTTAAATTCACCATATATTCTGGCCAACATAGTCTTTGTCTCTTTTGCTGATGCTTTTGGTGCTTTTTTCCCCTCACGCTTTGTAAGTTTTTTTTGTTGCCTTTTTCTACCTTTTTTCTAGGAATATTTTTGCTGACTTTTTTAGAGCTTTATGTCGACCAAACTGTAAGGGAGAAGACTTCATAAGACATGCAATAATACAGTCAAAGATATTTTACTTTTTCAAAATGAAAGCATGTCAATAAACTGTAAATGTCTGGCCCTTGATGATATTCTTGTTTTCCAATATGGCCTTTAGTGACACTGAGTTTGACACTACTGGATTTGATAAAGACTAAGGCAAAGGCGGGAGTCTGTTACAACCACCTCCGATTGGTCAAAACTATGTTTCTGTTGACCTTTTTCTTGATTGGGTTACAGGTGCAACGCATCAGCGACAGACACACATGATATTAAACCTGTTTCAAGCCCTGTGAACCTGTAATTGTTGTTGTTTGCAAACTCTAACTCAAAGCACTAAAATTGATTTAAAATAAATACTATTGTGTTACGTAATTATGTTATTATTATAACTTTTAGTGGGGCTGAGATGAAATTCAGGAGGGCTTGAGCCCACTGAAAAAGGGTCTTAAATTGCCCATCAGTTGTAGTTCAATAAACCTGAGACAAACTGTGACTGAAGTTGCAATGTTATCTTTTGCATCAATATAAAACATGTGTTATTCATAACTCAATTCTAACAGGATCAAAAAATGATAGGACTCTTCAAATTCACTACCGTATATATTTCATGGGGTCCACTGGAAGGGGAGGGACTTTGCCTCTCTTTGGCTTTAACACATGAGATATACAGAAGGCTATGTGTTAGTGAGCTTTAGAGCGGCTGGTAGGCACATTGTTTTTTTACCTTCAGATGGCTTTCTCCCAGATTCCTTTATTTATGCTAAGATAGGCATCTCCTAGCTCCAGTTACATATTTGCTGTTGAATGAGCACTATTATAATGCATTAGTTCCATGGGTCCCAGTAGGCCATGTCAGTGAATGAGCATGCACAGTAAAATGGCCCTGACAATCATAAATGGAATAGTCATCATTAACTTTATTTATTAGGCTCCTTCCTGTCCTTTTCCTGTTATGTCTGCAGTAAAAAATAAATCCATATTTCTTACAGGGACTACTTACAATTATTCCACCTTCAAAAGAAAGTTAACAGAAAAAGAACTGTATGTGCCAACAAGTACCCTCAGCAATAAAAATCCTGTCTCACTTTCTTTTCCGTCCTTCTTTTCAAGCGAGAGAACCACCTGACTGAGCTGGTTCCACAAGAACTGCTACAGCCTGGCATAGCTCCTCTGTCTGTTTGATAAAATGCCTTTAATAGCTTGGTGCTCTATGTCAGCTTGAAGGAAACCCATCAAAACCCCTGAGAAAGCTGTAACCAGGCAACTAAAAAATAGTCTGTGGTTTAACCCTTCTTCTCCTGATTAAAGTAAATGGAAGGTCAGACGCCGTGGCCAAATCCTAAATTACCAGGGAAAGATTGTAGAGAGAACATCAATTCTTATCCATATCTATCTATCTATTTATCTATCTATCTATCTATCTATCTATCTATCTATCTATCTATCTATCTATCTATCTATCTATCTATCTATCTATCTATCTATCTATCTATCTATCTATCTATCTATCCATCTATCTATCTATTTTTTGTGAAGAAGGCACATGCATGCAACCAACCACTGAAAGCAATCCTGAGAAAAACTGTCTGACACCAATCAGGGGTTTCTATTGCTGGTTGTCAAGTCTGTTGGTGTTATGCAAGACAAAACTCGGTGTGTGTGTGTGTGTGTTTGTTTGATTAATTCTACAGAAGATGAGATTGAGTCCCAGAAATATCTTCCAATATACTGTACATTTATTTCCAAAGCGGACACACACAGGAGTGATTTGTCTTGAATTCACCTCGGAGGAATACAAGTGTGTAACCCAGGTTGTGCTCATAATCTGGCTGACACAAAATGCATGTCGTTATGTTAATATCAAAACTAATAAACATGTCAAAAGCAGGAAATGCTCCCTGAAACAAACCCTTCCTCACAAATCTGATGATTGAGCAAGCGCCTGATCCAAGGCGGAACAATTAGGGCAATTGAATAGAAAAATGAAAGGAAGGAAATATCGACTGAGCTTATCTATGTGTTTGACCATAAAATGAGCTACCTGTCAGTTTCAATGTGCCCTACATATGTTAACATGTACATTGCCATTAAAAAGAATTCTGCAGGCAGCAACCCAACTCCCTCTGACCTTTTCATCTGCTGGAACAAAAAGATTAGTTCCTTCTCACAAGGGATCAAAGGTGTACAAGGACACTGTCAATGTCAACTCTCTATATAGCAAATTTAAAAACAACTGGGTTGACCGGTGTGCTTTGCAAGAAACAACAATAACACAACTAAATACATCAATACTATACATCAGTATTATATGTATTTCCTTAACTGGAAGGAAAGGCTAAAAAAAGATTTATTTTTATCAGAGATTTGAAGTGTTGGAGAGTAGTAGTAGTAGTAGTAGTAGTAGTAGTTCTAATATGAAATGGTAAACTGTTCCACAAGATAGGATCACCCCTTGTTATGAGCCAGCAGTCTTGCGGTAATGTGAGCATGAAGGAGCTTGGTGAGGTAAGGCAGCTGCAGTCCTTGGATAGAGTCAACCGAACAGATGGAGGGACCCATCTGCAACCCAGGTGTAATGTGGTACCCCTTTTTTTTCCTGTCAGGAGGCGGGCGGCAGCGTTTTGGACTAGCTGCAGGCGTTTAATAGATGACTGATCTAAACCCATATACAAAGAATTACAGTAGTCAAGTCGTGAAGTAATGAAGGCCATCACCCTCTTTAGGTCTTTGGGAGGAAGATAGACCTTTCCCTTGGCTAGATTTCCCGGCTGAAAAAAACTCGACCTGACAATGGAGGAAATCTACTTGTCAAATTTAAAATCGCTGTCAAAAGAGACGAAAGACTTTTTACAGTGTAGCAAATACTAGGAGACAGACGGCCTTGGGTAGCCACATCAACCAACTCATGATGTCCAAAACACTGTAACCTCGGTCTTGTCTCTATTAAGGTTGAGGAAGTTTAGGCGCATCCATCTTTTGTTGTTATTTAGACAACCAAGCAGGGCCAGCAAAGTGCCCTTCGTTTTAAGATTTAAAGGCAGATACATTTGCACATCATCTGCAAAACAGGGGGAAAAATACCTCATATTTTTCACAAATAGATGCCATGGGAAGCATATATAATGACAATAAGACAAAACCTTGAGGGACACCCCAGGTTAATGAGGCCGTCTAAGAAGAATAATTGCCATTGTGGACAGAGAAGCGCCTATTTGTGAGTTGTGATAAGAACCACCTGAGTAACAAAAAATTCAAGCAAGGAATCACAAAGGTCAGATGTGGGTATGATAGGAGCAGAATCACATTTTTGAAAAGAACCTGAGGCCTGTGACAGTTAAGTAAAACCAGGATAGAAATGAACTCATTTTTTGCAGATTTTACAGCTCTAACTGTACTGTAGGATTTCATGTGACACTTTGAGTTTGTTCTTTTTCCACATTCTCTCAGCTTGCCGACATGTTCGTCTGAGAGCCCGGGTACAGTCACTTAAACAAAAAATCTGCAGTTCTTTAGTGTGTTTTGTCTCCTTGGGAGCAGCAGAGTCTAATATGCTTCCGGAAGTTGAATTAAAAAGAGTAATAATCTCTTCAGCATTGTGGGCATTGGCTTTATCCAGATTATAAAGCACAGAACCTTTAAAAACAGCAGAATACCGCTCCAGAGTTTCATAGTTTACTACACAACGGCGGCGTGCAGGAGAAGACTTGACCACATAGGACTATATTCATAAATAAAAAAAGATAATGATCTGATATATGTGTCACTGATTTCAGTGACATGAACACACAAGCACAAGGTCTAATGTGTGCCCCTTTTTGTGAGTGGGGCCAGTCACCCACAGGGTGAGGTTAAAGGAATAAATAAGATTCAGGAAGTCTCTCAAACCATAGCTTTGTTCTCACAGCATATGTGTAAAATCACCACAAACCATGGCTTTGTCTGACCTCATCACATACACCCTTTTTAAAAATCCTTTTGTAGCACGTCTAAATTGTGACCCCTTTACAAAAGTTATAATTTAATTCCTTATGCTCATTGTGGACCCTGCAGATTCACTTTATACTGTAGATCCTGTGAATACTGTCCACGTCTTTTAACATTTTGATCTTTAAAAGCTTTCTAAAAAGCAATGCAAAGCATCGAAAGCTATTATTCTAACAAATGATATGGGCACAAGGCAAAAACAGGGTGAATTATGGCCTCTCCTTAGCAAGGCAAGCACGAAAAATGTGACTGAAGAGAATTTCAATGCTCAAAACAACAGCTTGAGGAAATCTCTCGCCAACTATCTAGTTCATGCTGTCCCTGTGATCTGGAAAAAAATGTCTCATATGAGAATCTCTCTAAATGAAAACGCAGAGAGCCAAGATGTTAATCTTTCTGGAACGGCTCCACTGACAAGGAGAGCCTGGTCCTGTGGACTCATTAAGTGTTTGTCTCCAGCTCGACTTCATTTCATGGCGCAGTAAAGTGCCCAGGCCCCTTAGCAGTTACTTGGGTAACAATTTAAAATGGCATCATTTGAGTTCCACTTGTTGTTAAGTGGAGTACAATAGCACCTCTGGCATCTTGGTTCTTTTCTTCCCAACAAAATCAACACTGCTTTTTCATTCGAAGGAAACCCAAAGGAGAGGAAGGAAATGTAGGATAAGAGAGGGGGTTGACAGTCTGTAAAGGTCAGATCAGACAAAGGCAGCTAAGTGACACTGTCAATTCTGCTGACAATGACCTCTGAGAGCCCTCTTATGGCCTAATTTGCCCTTGGACAACAGTTTGCTAGGTTGTGTGTAGTCTATATACTTTGCGTTTTACATCCGGGATTGCTCAGGTGCTGCAGGAAATTCCGACGGATGCATGTATGTTCCATTTCCTTTTGCTTTCTTTGTGTTGAAATTTTAAATATGGTGAATTTATAAGGATTATGGTTGACTGCTCCTCAGATCTCTGCAAATTGACACAGCTAGCTAGACTATCTTTCCAAACTGAGTTTTCTCGCATGAATATTTTTCAGCGGCTCTGTGCGGAGTTTAGCACCACCCATGACGATTCTGATTGGTTTAAAGAAATTAACCATTAACCCAGAGCACATTCTCCTCCCAAATGCAATGAGGAGTAGCCAGACCCTATTTCAGCCTGCTTTGGAGGAGGGTCTGGCAAAGCGCGATTGTGTAAGATGCCTTCAGAGTCAAAAAACAGATTTGGCTTTCTGTGAGGTGCAAAAACATGCTAAACTTGACTTCCTGATATTTAAAAAACACCAAAGCTTAAAGGCAGCAACAGTCTAACCCTTTCTTTTACTCTTGGTTGATACTTAAGACGCACAGCATGAATATTTAGCACAACTCCCACTGATCTCTCATACTGTTTTTTTTTACCCTTCCCATGATGTTTTAACATCTAAGGCACCAAACACAACACTGATTTATTCAACACTACATGCACAGCTAAAATGTGTCGTGATCTCAGACGTACCCCTAAATAATGCACACAGAGGCAGCACACTGAATTTGACCTCAGGAAGAAAACAACAATTTTGCAATATTGACTGTTTAGATTTTCTTTTTCTGAACACCAATAACCAGAGCATTGGCAAGTGATGACTGACTATGATCTCTGAAGAATTAGGATCCCTCAATGACTCCACACTTTTACCTCAAGTGGAAATGTGCAGTCTGGTATCGGTGCACCATTTGTAGCCTTTAACGGAGACATAGGGACTTAGGACCGATCAGTTATCTGCTAAAAGCTGAGAATGATGAATAGATGAATAGACCAAAGTGACGGAAAAATCTATTCTGAGCACACTTGAAAAGCAAAAACAACATCGACAAATGAAGTACAAGAATTAGACATCAAACAATCAAAATTGTGACTCATTAAATCCAAATATTACAACATGGACATTTTCCTTAAAGGTGATAGTAGATGTTTTAATTTAGTTCAATACCACAAAGAGAAGTGACTTACATCAGGTTTCCTAGGAGATATCTACTATGCTACACAGTGTTCTTTAATCCCCACCACGCCATAAACTATACATTTTACAGGCCACGTATGTTTTTAGAAATGTTATTTACAGCAGAAGAACCCCGCTCTGACTAAGTCCTTTACTGCTTCTTTAATGTCTTGATATATGGTTGTTAAATGGCACATTTTATGAGAAAAAAAACACCCTACTTGCACAACACACTGCAACGCAGACCTTGGTGGACAGCATGGAATGTATATAGCTCTTGCCAAGGTTGTCTTTAAAAGACCATTACACTGTTTGTGGCGATTCTCAGATAATGATAAATGCATTAAGATGATGACAGGGATTTGTCTCAGTGAATGCCTAGAGTCACATTTAATGTACTAATGTTCTCTGCTTCAGTTATGTAATGAGCTACTCTATTGACAGTCATTAACACATCAAAATTTACAATCTCTCACATTTTTTTAATCAATACTATTAATATAAAACAGCAAAATTGAAAAGAACATTTGCAGTGCCCCAACCCCTTTGTCCTTTTAGTTCACTCGGGGGTTATAATTCACATTTAAAGCAGGTAACAGTGTGAAAGCAAACCTTACGCAGCTGATATTCAGTAAACGTGACTTTGGAGCAGATTCCTGTGCTTCAGAAAGAAAACTTGACAGATGTTTACCAGAGGAAATGCTGTCCAACAAACATTCCCATGTGCACAAAGCACATAAGGAATGGACTATATAGAACTGTAAGTGCTCATGTAAAGTGCCTTCAGTCGCCCTACAATACTTAAACTTGTCCAACCTTTGCACCATCAATGTGTTATCTACTTCCTCTTACATGCTAACTCGTACTGAAGCGAGGGCATCAGGCCATGCTGGTAAAGTGTCTTCAGTGGACTTTCTCTGGAATGCTGTGCTGTGAGGTTTATAGTTTTATTACTGTCAACCTCGCTTTTGGATGCAACAAAGCAAAAAAATGACACAATGAAGGCTGAAGAAGCCCCAGTAGTCTCTTTGTCTTTCACTGAAAAGACCTAAGTATTGATGCTCATAGACCCATTGCTCAAGATTGACCCCTTGGTGACTTCTGTGCTGACAGTGGAGAGAGGGACGCTCTCGTAACTCTCTGTCACCCCCCAGCAGCGACAGCGCAACAGGGTGGACTTCACCTGTTTTTGGAAATTGCTGTTGAGGAAACCATAGATGATGGGGTTGACGCAGGTGGAGGCCATGGCTGTAAGGTGGCAGGCTGAGAAGATGACGTCATGGCCGCAGGACGGGATGGCCTCATGGTTCCAGTCGAACACCGTGTTGAAGACGTTGAGAGGGAGCCAGGAGAGGGCAAAGGCCACCACTATGGAGAACAACATGGCGTTGATCCTAGTGGCACCCTTGGTTTTCTTTTGAGTGGTGTTCCTGCCACGCTCCACCATGTCCTTCCGCCTCCTGAGGCGCAGGTAGACGTGCAGATAGCAGATCATGATAAGGGCAAGAGGGAGCAAGTACTGGAAGACCAGCAGGGAGGTGGTGTAAGCTCGCCGCTCTTGAACTGACGGCCACCGCTCCATGCACACAAAGTGGTCGCCCACCGAGAAGGGGAGACTCAGGTTCTGGAAAGGCAAGGCGAGCACGCTGTACGAGAAGAAAGGCACCGAGATCAGGCAGGCAACAATCCAGGTGACAGCCACGGCCATGTAGGACTGGCCCACCATGGGCTTCCATCCTGTTGGGTGGACAATGAGCTGGTAACGCTCCATGGCGATGAGGACGAGGGAGAAGATGGAAACAGTGACCGATATACACTCAATGAACGGCGTGAGTTTACACAGGACGTCTCCAAGGATCCAGCGGTCCATTAGCGTGTAAATAATAGTCACTGGCAGGCACACAATGCACATGAGGATGTCAGAGCAGGACAGGTTGGCGATGAAGATGTTGGTGACGTTGCGCATCTCCTTGTGTCGTGTGATGACAAACACCAGGCAAGAGTTCCCAATGAGACCTACTGCCATAACTGCACTGTAAGCAATGATGAGAAAAGTGGTGCCACTTACTGAGAGTGAGCACTCATCGGTGAAATCCCACGGTATCTCTTTCCACAAGGCTTGGTTGTGGTTGGTGTTGTGATGCAGCTCCATGGCGGCTTTCCTGGCCTCACTTCAAAAGCTGGGGGAGTAATGAAACTACTTTGTTGTGTCACACCTGTTGTGATTACTTCATGAATAATACTTGCATCCTTAATCTTCGGCAGTCTTTACAACGAAGTTTACTTGCTGCCTGAAAACAAGGGGGAAAAATGAAATGAGTAAGCTTCCAGTCATGAAAAGTGTATTTCTAAAGTTAGGAGCTCTTGAGATATTAGGAGTTTGGTTTATCACTCAAATTAAAATGTAGCTCCTATTAAAACTACAGCATGCAAGGAAACTGACCCCAACTTGCTGAAAAAGCTAATTTCATCATTAGACGGTTCCTACTTTTAAATTAGGATATTTGGCAGAAACTGATTCTTGCTCGCTTGCTGGTATTTTTAGTTTTTTAAATCACAGTGATTCTGAATGTAATCGCACAAGTATCTTTATGTCACATTTAGTGGTTCAGTTTCTTCTTTGCACACACTGGCGGTGGATTCAGTATAACCAAAACAGAGACGTATGAAAGGAATTATCAATGTTGGTTTAATATGCAGATATCATGAGGTTGATTTTCTATCTCCTCAAGGACTGGCTGTAAAAGTGAAATGATGCGCTGATAGCATGCCATCAAGAAAACAGCACAGATCCAGACTTCTTGGCATCGCAATAATGGCATGCTGATTTGAATTTCCATCACAATAATGTCATAATGACTGCTCCTTCAGGCACAATCGTTCCCTCTCACTGTTTTCTCCTCTTTTGATAGTGGGAATTTATTCTGTTTTTGTCCATAAAGAACAGACACCTCTTGTTGTCGCTGAGCATTCACAATAGATTCTAAAGCACATGTGGTCCTTACAATCTCCAACAAATTATTGTACTGGAAAACAGAACACAAATACAATTTGGTTACACCAAGACCAAGAACCTTAGTAGTGTGTGTGTGTGTGTGTGTGTGTGAGAGTCTGTGAATGTGCACGTGCATGCACATATGTGTGTGTGTGTGTGTGTGTGTGTGTGTGTGTGTGTGTGTGTGGGTGTGTGTGTGCATGTGTTCGTGCGTGCAGTGAAAAACAGTACTGACTAACCAGGATGTTTTGCCCTCGGCTCAAATCTTCAGAAATGAACACTTCTATGCTAATAGAATAAATATCTACAGGATTTATTATTTTTAATTGAGGACTCCTGACGATGACAGATGTTGACAGGCAGGACAATAATTGCTCGTGGCTGTCTCTGTTATGCGCAGAAAGGTCTTATAATGATGTCCTGTTTAATCTGTGGTGATTACAAACAAAGAGTAATCATAACTAAAGTAAACTAGCTAAGTACGGGAATACCACTTGATTTCCTTTGTGGTACAGTCTTTAGTACAGTCTGGATCATTTAACCCCTTCTGGATATTAACCTGACCTGATTAACCTTAATCATTTATGGTAGAATTTGGACACTTTGAAGTGATGCAATAAGGACAAGAGACTTACTAATTAATTTGACAGATATCTGCAGGTATTCAAAAAAGAAATAGCCAAGCAGAGTTTTTCATTACGACACATTTTTCATATATGTCCTTTTTTATATGATATGTCCCTGTTGACATAAGTCCCTGTAGAAAAAAAGAGACAAAGAAATTGTTGAGGTCAGGGAGGGGGAGATTAGTCTCAGAAGTGGGATGTTTGTAAAATTTGGTCACCTCGCTAATCTGCTTTGATATGAAACAAGTCTAGATTTTATTATGCGAAAATGATAATAGGCATCACGCACGGGCGGATGAAAACCACATGAAGGGGTGAAAAAGTGTCAGAGTGGCTACTGTACCCTGGCTCTCTGCAGCTGTCCTGGATCCACTGTCTGTCTTCAGCTGTCCTGGATCCACTGTCTGTCTTCAGCTGTCCTGGATCCACTGTCTTTCTTCAGCTGTCCTGGATCCACTGTCTGTCTTCAGCCGTACTGGATCCACTGTCTGTCTTCAGCTGTCCTGGATCCACTGTCTGTCTTCAGCTGTCCTGGATCCACTGGTCTCCAGCTGCGTGCCTGACGCGGACTCTCTCGGCTCCGGACAGGTGGATGAGACTCTTCTGTGGGGGGGAACCCATCATACCATCAAACCCATCACTCACCCAAACGTCCAATAAACGGAGCTACCTACACTTTTAGCATCCCCTAATGAGAGCAGGCTGGCAAGTAAGTAAGAAAAACTACAAATCATTTTAGATTTAGCTTACCTGACAGCACAGGGAATTCAAAAATACCAGCGCGTGCGACAAGATTGTTAAAACTCCCCAACGTTACACACACACAGAGAACCCATAAAGAAGAAAATGTTAGGCTACTGAAACTGCAATATTAGAGTCGTTAGAGCTTTGTTGTCGCATGTCATAAAAATATAAAATAACCGACCTAATAGGAAGCATGTCTTTCCTACTTTCAGTTAAAATCCTCCACCCCTTAAACAGTTGCGGGCTAGCTCGAAATGCCGTTTTTTAATTAGCCGTTGTTTCTCACCGAGATGTTGTTTCCCCTTAGGCTTCCTGCGCTGTTTTGCATCAGGTGAGACACAACAAGAGTTTTTTGGTCGAGGGGAAGGTAGGAGGTGTCCTGCCAGGAACACTGATAGGAACCGAGATAGCTCTTAAAGCGACCTTATGCCTCAGACTCAGGCAGGGATGTGATTGGGGACATGTTACATAATAAAAATCTCCGTGGCTCGCATGCATGTACAGCCGCGCTCAGGCACGCGCACTCACAGGGGCCAATGGCGGAATTGAGTTGTTTGAATTTTGTAACCTACACATGGTTTGTTACACTATTAGTGAGCGACATTAGATGATTTATTTAGGCTTTCGTAAAGGGGCAAGCCGAGTCTTGTCATATTGACGCAGGTTTCATAATAGCCTCGATCCCCAATGATAAGTCCCTGTTATGTAGGCTACTATTGATGTTATAATGAGTGCAATCTTTAAAATTCCTATGGGAATTATTGTGATTGCCATAAAATGGCTAAATACAGTATCATGCCTGTGAACTATGTTATATTGTCTTCTTCTGTCCACATTTTGAACGTTCCTAAATCAAGACTGTGTAGAGGTGGAAGTATTTAGCTGTGGAAAACAGAAACAATGCTGTTTAAAGAAATTCAGACAGATTTGAAGTTTTCACACCCTGAGGGTCTGTGGGAAGCAAACAGCTCTAATGAGTAGTGTGTTTTTTAATGCAGACAAACACAAAATGTGAACTGAAGGAGCACTACTACATCGTCTTGTGTTACATTCAAGTTCATTTTGTCCACAATGCTAACACTGCATCTAAAATTAAAATAAAACCCAAAATAATTTCCTGCTGCCACAATTTCATAACAACTATTGATGTACATTGATTGATATGTGCATGTGTTCAAGGCCATGAACTAACTTCTCTATAAAGATCATTAAGCTCGTCAATGTGTAATCTAGTGCAGTCCGTATACCCAGAGCCAACCACACAGGTTCTCTACGTCTGCAATATTGCAAGCTTTTTTAAGGTCTGTAAAAACTAAAAACATCATCACGATAAGAATCCTTGTCCTGATCCCTTCTCAGATAACACCTCAAACTATTTTAATGTTATTTTTGCACCTCTCTTGCTAGTGCAACAGATTGTTAACTGCTTCTTCACACTGTCCCCACACACTCCTGTTTCAAGTAGAGGCTGTACAAGAGAACAGTAATAGCTGTTTGTCTGAGAGAGAGAGGCAGAATAACTTGCCTTAAACAACAAACAGCTCTGTGGGTGTTTGCTTGACACAGAAACACCTGTGTCAAGTCACTGAAGACGATGCATATGGGCACATGTTTTTCAGAGAAAAGCCAGAATGCTGAAAAAGAATTTGGGGAATAGTATTGCAGGACTGAATGTTTTGCCTTGAATGAGCAACTATTCGAAATATTAAAACATGGAATGGCTGTTGTACCTCTCCCTTCTTGCAATCTCTACTACTGTCACTCACATTTTGATTTTCCTTTTAACTGGTGTTGTTTTGACGGAAGGAGAGAGAAAAACATTTTTTAAATGCTCAATGTCTAGACAGTTGAGCATTGTTCAGACAATTGAGCACTGTGGTGTCATAACGTAGTTGGGCTTTTTTGAGAGTGTGTCCACCAGTTTATTTATGATTGATAAGTGACAAGTTGATGGGCTTAAAGGAATTCAGCCCAATTGAGTGGGGCCGGAGAAGCTTGTGTAATCTAGAAAGGAAGAATACCTTTCATGGAAAAAGGGAACATGGTTTCTAAAACATGGTTTCTGCCACGGAACACATAAACAAACAGAAAGCAGATGAGTTTTTGTCCGTCTATGGTGATAAGGTGCAAGAACAGATAACATGTTCCAAACATTTTTGAAACATTATCTTGCTGTTGCCTGAAATATTTGAATGCCCTTTGATCACTTCTTTTATTCAGTACACTCTGTCAACTGTTTGGACTCCCATCTTGTGTCCATTTACACAAGACACAGTAACTTGATTCAAATCTGTCCATATTTGGATTGAGAGAGAGAGTCATTACATAAGGCATTTATGAGTGGTTCTTGTGGGAAAATTGTAAATAGTTTTATGTGTCACTGCCAGTGTAAATCAATACAGTACGGTGCCCTATTATGAAGGGATTGTTACCATGCTGTAACTCCACAAAATCCTAGCCATGTTTAATAGTAGTTGGGGGAGCAGTTGTCCCTCTGTGTTTTTAAGTCCACTGCCGGTTTTGGGATGATTTATTTTTGTTGACAAAAAAATTCTCACTTTAACAGACCTTTAATATCCTCTGCTGTGCAGTGAGGCTTGAAAGTACATTACAACAACAGTCAGCCAGAACAGAGAAATACATGGTGGCTTCACACATTGTTCAGTCGTGTTTTAAAGGAGGTGAAGTAAGAAAGAAAGAAAGAAAGAGAGAGAGAAAGAACTAAAGAAAGAAAAAAACTAATACTCCCAAGGAAGCCATTAATTTGTTTTGTGGCATTAATAAGAAATTAATGTAAAAAGAATTTGTATATTTTTAAACCTGCTTCATGCTTGTGTGAGAGGGGCCTTTATGTTGTGGAACCAGGCTAGAAAAGTCAGTCATAAGCCCTTGTTTGAGTTCAGGAAGTGCCAGGAAATTATCGTTATAATGAGTTATGGAAAAGAGTCAGAAGTATAAATAAAACCCATTTAACATCTAACATGGATTGTGAGTTTGAATTGTGCACAGATTGAATTCAGTTATGAGATTCATAGAAATTGTTTGATTTTGTGCGCAGCAAAGGATTTAATGTTTGTTCATGGTATCATATTGTGAGTTCTAGTGGGACGGGTTTGAACCTATAAGAAAGCTGGATCATAATAAAATAAATATTAAAGAAAATAAAATAAGAGGCTAAATGCAAAAATGAGTTATAGTTGTTATAGTTTGTCTTCTACTTGACATCCGTGCTGACAATAACTGTTATGAAATATAAAAGCTGTCATACTGTAATAGTATTGATTTAAATAGGCATATAAGGCCAAAAAGAGTTTGACAATAACTCATTCATTAAGAATAGTATAATCACTACTCCCTGAGTTCTTTTAGTGAGAAAAAAGGTCAAACATTTTCCAGATGATTTCATAGATAAAGGAGATGCAGTGTGCATAGATAATGGTGACACACAGGATATATTAATAGTGGCAAAGTTGTAAATATTAACACAACCACATTTGTATGTACATTTCACATGTTTTACTTTAAAATTAGATCAAGGTCTGTCAGGGATTACTGTATGTTTATAGCTCACCTTTGGTGTTGGAAGAAGTATTCAGATCCTTCAGTACTTAAGTAAAAGTACTAATACCACACTGCAAAAATACTCTGTTACAAGTACAAGTCCTGCATTGAAAATGTAAAATATGTAAGTATCATCAGGAAAATGTACTTAAAGTATTAAAAGTGAAAGTACTCAAAGCAGAAAAACCCTCACAATTTAGAAACTGAAAACAATCAAAACAGTTCCATCACCCAACTAATCAATTCAGCTGCACTTATGTTCCTACATATTGTTGGGTAGTTTCATCTATGATAAAACATTGTATTTTATAAACTACAATGTTTTGTGTGCAAACATCTTAATTTGTAAAATAACTAAAACTGCCACAATAAGTGTAGTGCAATGGTGGCCTAGAGGTTAGAGAAGTAAGCTTGGGACTAGGAGTTGGCCCAGGCCGACAGACCGAGACCGAAAATCTTGGTGGAAAAGAAAAAGTCCCTTGTCGCTCCCTCATTACCACCACTGAGTTGCCCTTGAGCAAGGCTCTTTAGCCCAACCGCTTGCAAATGAGAAATTGTTCTCAAGCGACTTATCTGGATTAATAAAAGTTAAAAAAAGAAAAAATTTAGTTAAGTCAAAATTTAAATATTTTTCTCTGAAATGCAGCGGAGTAGAAGTAAAGTAGAAAGTGGCATGAAAAGTACAAGCACCTCAAATGTTTACTTGAGTAAATGTACTTTGTTACATTCCGTCACATATCAAGAGATGAAAAGAATGAAAAGATTTACAGTAACTAACCCAAACCCCTAATGCTATGGGACTGTTCTGTATAAATACTGTTTTTCAGGCTGGTAGTTACTTGTTTTTGAATGAGTTAGTTAATGAGTAGTTACTGATTTACTGTGATTCAAGCACTACTGATTAGTTAACAGTAATTAACCATTTGTTCCTCATTCAAAACCAGTAACTACCAGTCTGAAATACAGTAACTAACCATTTGTTACTCAGTCAAAAACCAGTAACTACCAGCCTGAAAAACGGTAACTAATCTTTTTTTTGTATACCTTATTATAAAGTGTTACCAATCTGCCCATTGTTTGCACCCCATCATACGGCAGCAAACCTATTCCAGGATTTTTATGGTCTGAAAAGCTAACAGCTAACCATACAAAATCTAAACATGTCAGAGGTCTAATTCATCATCTCAAATCAAACAGGCATGATCTATATGTGCCGCTTCATTTTTCCTCCAACCCCTCTCTCACTGCAGCCCTAAATCCATACACATTGTGTACAGGGAGCTACTCATTGAGCAAAGGACAATCTCCCCTACAATATTGCAGCCCCGTTCAAGAACCAAGTCGAAGTGATCCTTGACACTGTCACTGCAACACGGTCCTATAAATCCCCCGAGGCTCTAAATAACCCTAGCCAAGAACAAATGCCACAATGCCTCAGGTACTCGTAGATGACAAACAACCCCCATCAGTTGAACAGATCCCATTGGACAAGGAAGCTCACCTTGATGCTCCTCTGTTAAATGTGACTTTTGGGAGCAGCTGCAACGCTGCGTAATAAAGAAAAACTAAATCCATTTACTGTCAAACTTAAGAGGTAACCATAGGGTGAAACCCACAGAGCATTGTCACCCAACTCTGCAGTTCCCCTTAACTCTACTGTACAAATAAGCTATATCTTCTTTCACAGCTCATTGGATTGTTTTTCCAGCCCACAGATGAACTGTTTTGGTTGAGTCCCACTGCTCTCATCACCGATCTACGCCTGGCGGTGATAACTAAACACTCATGTTGCTCCATATCTGCTGGATGTGTAGCTGAGGCCATGTTTACACAAAAAAGATCTGAAGAGAAAACGCAAAAGTACAGTTGCATTGTCACTTTTTATTCCACGTTTAGACGAGAGTTTTGGGGGGGAATTCTATGTGCATGTGGTGACATTAGATTAAAAATGTTTTAGATAACAGGAGGCTTCTTTAGCCTACTCTGTAAAGACAGACTACCTGAATGCCTCTGCACACCACTGTCTTCAGACTTTTTGGCGTTTTTACCCTTTAGACGGGAATGCAACGGTGGAGCATTTTTAGGACGTCCCTTCTGTTTGGTGGTTTCACTTTTTTGCATTTTTAAGCCCCAATAATGCTGTTGCCATCTAGACAAATGTCTCATCTGATAAAAAATATTTGTACGTTTTCACCAAACAAAATCTCCCTCTACACAAAAAATTAAAAACACATGCCAGTGAATGTTAAAAATGTGTCACACAGAGGTAAATGTATAGGCAGATATAGACTACTAAATATAGACTCTGCAAGAATAAGTGAACAACTCCCTTAAACTCTAAAGATATTCCCATCATCAACACCAAAATTCTTCACATATGTTTTCAAGTCACTACCAAAATGGAATCTTAGTGTTAGTTTTGGACTGTAAAGTCTGCCAAGTATGCAATGAAACAAAGCACATAATAAAATGATTTAATTGTTGGTATGTGATGCTTCAATAATTAAATTTAGTATAGTGGAATAAGCTGATTTAAATGAGAGGAAAGAGAAAAGAGCAATAGAGAGAGAGAGAGAGAGAGAGAGAGAGAAGAGCAAGAAAGAGACTTGAGATTGGGGTTTATTAAAACACAATTGCATTATCAGACCGAAAGTTAGAATCAATCCAGTGTGCATTAGCCCCGCTGACCCTCCTCCTTTAATTCATATTAATGTTCTGAGTGTCCTTCCTGCTTTCTAAAGCCACATAAGTACACTAACCAGCGCCAGTCACATCTGTATGCTCAGACAAACAATTCTTTTTGCCCCCTCAATTTTCCCTCTGGGTTCCTCTGTGTCAGCGTATGATTCAGAATTTACACTATAACATTGTCACAGCAAATAAGACGGTGGATGTCACACCCCAAAATAGCCTCATAGCCCAATAAGCAAGAGGTGAAAACTTAATTCAGAAGCAGCATAACGCCATAGAGGGAGAGTTGCCATTGATCCACAAAAGCTGTGTTCAACATGAGCCCAGACCCACTGACATTTGACAGATGTGACCATCCACCCACTCAGGTTCTTGGCCACAGTTTACCTGTATCCCAATTTAAATATGATCAACCTTAAGTCCCATTCTACTTTGCATCATAGCAAGTGTTAGAGAGGATGGCGGTTACTAGGGTTACTGTGCACGGCTGTTTCTAAAAAAGCTTATGAAATCGCACAGAAAAATGCATACTGATCATGCTATTATGAGTATAATGTAAATGAATCATTTCTTGTCTCATTTTACATTGCTTACGATATTTCATAAGCAGTGTAGGCAAACTGTACATGACGCAGACCAAATAAAATATGGAGAGCAGCTGTCAAAGCCCAGTCCGGCTCTGCTATCAGGTCTCTGCTTGCTTTCTTGTACATTGCTTTCCACTGTGGGCCATGCCAGAAAAATAAAGGCATGATACACACTCTGTCTTTTTTTTTTTTTTTTTTACCAGAAGCCATAAAGTTGTTGCCACTCCTTTCACCGTCTTTAAATGAGCAGTGACGGACAAGCATGTAACTGTCCAAAACTAGTAGAAATAGGGTGACTTTACTTTTTTCTTTTTTTAGATTAATATGAACCGACAATCATTGCAACCTGTACAGCAGACAAACTTAAGCAAGAAAAAAGCACACCGCTCTAGCTGACTTGGGAGTTACCATTATGTTCCAACAATAAATATCAATATTTCCCCATGTAATTTCAATTAACTGGATTTCTTACTGAATTTCATACAGACTATACATTTCAATGTCTTTCTCCAAACAGTCCCAATGTGGTATGCCATTTCAATTTCTTACAAAATGATTCATAATCACAACAAAATACACTGAGGCGGATCTGTCCAAATCCTGGCAGTATAAACGACCACCCACTGCTTATCATTTCAGGGGAATTATGTATCAGCCGGTGGCTGCCATACTAAGACGTTTTGGCAGGCTTCATCAAACAGCGGTGGAAAGAAAATTGATTGCTCGCCTCACAATCACAGAGCAGCCCCAGCGAAATTGCACCTGCCAGTATACACCTCAGTCACTTTACAACCCCTCCGTTCCATGTATGAATCACAGAGCGGGGAGTGTGTATATTATAAAGTAGACAGTTCATTTCACACTGCTCCCATTCCTTTATCTGTCCCATTTTGAATTTTGACATGCACTCTTCAGTTTCTGGCTTAGTAAAACTTTAAAAAAGACAAGAAAGACTGCTCAGTCTCTTACAGTCTAGATGCAAGTAACAGTGGTGGGACAGTTTTTTATGCCATATAAAATTCTCAAACCTCCTCATCTACACTAAAAGTAGCAGGTAGTTGGCATGGAAACCATCTTAGATGGGGTGGTGCAGGCAGAATGAATGGCACCAATGGAGCTGTGCTTTCCCAAAATCTGTATTGTCCTCTGCTCTGCCCATTTCTTATCTTCTTATATGTATCATACAGGAGACAGGCTGTGGAGCATGGCGGCTTTCCTTTCTACTCAGTAACTCTTTTCATCACACAATGGTCTCGTTCAGTAATTCTTTGAATAGAGGTTAAAGGCTTTAACATTGGCAGGATTTGTGTAACAGGGATGCTCATAAAAGCCCAAGGGCATATAATGGTAACTGCTCCGGCCAACATCCCTTTTGGAAGTCTGTTTGTAGTACAGATTGACAGTTAATTCTGTAAATGCAGCCCACTTTGTTTTCATTTCTTTGTCATTTCTTCCTCCAGCCAGTGGCACGCCTGCTGCACAGCCTTTTCCTGATGAGAGGAGACAGTCCGCTGCTAATGTACTGGAATGCTCTACTCTACAATGGCAAAAACCAGGCTCTCTGTGACCTACAGGAAGGTCCAATAAAAACAAAAATCATGTTTTCAGTCTGACGTCACAACAACAACAACTTGATCACTAATTGATTACCAGTGATTATGTCACCCTAATCAGCAAGTAATGTCTAAACATTATTCAAAATTCATGTTGAGCCATTCAAAAGTGAAGTGTGCATCTGTGTGAGATATTAACTGCTAAAAAGGTCTGACACCTTATATTAGAAAATGAAAAAATCACAGAATAATTGGAAATTTCACAATAAAAGTCAGTAATCAAGATGTGTTTTTCTCTGTTAAACCAATACCTGTATGGGTACCATTAGCAAATTGAAATCAAACAAATGCAATCACTTTTAGCAATAGCTTTATCGTCTGTCACTGGTTTATTTTTCTGGGTTATGACTGTTGCATGATCATGATCATTGCAACAGTGTGGATAATTGGGCAGCAGCTAACACTTATTTTCATTATCTAACAATCTGCAAAAATGATCTCCCTAAAACTTCAGAAAAAACTTTTAGAAAAAATACCAATCACAATTTAAAAATACTTAACAATTAACAACAATTAATTGATCATGAACAGTTATTTTCATGCCAATTGGCTAATCAAGACCAAAACTTTGCTAGAGTCACGTTAGGTATGCAGTGTCACAGCAGTGTGTTTGTTTGCTGTTCAGGGAGCAGCAATAGGCTCTATTATGGGCAGCATCTATAATTGGAATTTCTTCACATGAAAGATTTGTCAGGAGGAAACAAGTTATGATTTGCTATTTGAAAAGGGCATTTTTGCACCCAAGACAACAAGCCAGGAGAGCTTTCCCCCTTCATTTCCCCATGTGCACTCCACTGCAATGTGTGTTAGACTGGAGAATAAATCAAGTGATGGATTATTTCAACAGTGTTTTGCAAGTGGAAAAATCTCTACTCTTCGTGTCAGGAAATGATAAATGCAAATTGAATTCTTGGCGGAAGATGAATGAGATTGTAAAAACTAAGCAATATGGAAGTCTCAATTTTTATAAAAAGAGCATCATGGCTGGCTGCCTTAGAAAATCTATTTGGCAACTTCATGCAGTTATCAAACAGTGAAAAATCAATCTGGAAAGTGTTTGATCAGATGGAGAACAAATATTGGTGGGGCAAAAATGATAAATTCAACAAACAGTTGGCTTGAATGATAAATAACTACTTTAGACTTGAAACATCAAAGTTCTTCTAGAACTAGTAATAACATGTTGTGCTCCATTACAAGTTAAAGTCACATATTTAGTACAGAAGTATTCGCTATCAAATCAAATGTATGATGTAAATATGTGAAATAAAAGTAGACGTTTCATTATTTGTGCAAAAAAATGCATGCATTCTTGGAATGTATCTAGTTTAGGTGGTTTAACGGCTGTGTTATTAATTAGTCTGTGTAGAAATTGAAAAATGAAAAATCTAAATAAAATACAATATTTACGCCTAAAAAATACTGTAGAGGTGTAAAGTTATACAAAAATACAAATAGCCAACTAAACTAAAGATCCAGTGCCTCAAATCTGTACTGTACAGTACAGAGTGAATGCACTTTCAACCTCTGATGCTTGTGTTTTGGTCTGACCAGTTAGAAATGACCTTTGAGACCTTTGAGGAAGGAAACAGCATCCTCTTGTGTTTATAGAAATAGTCACAAGACATTGTTTAAACATTGTTTAAAAGTTTAAATGTTGTTTACTAAATACTCATTTATCAATAGACATAATCAATAACAAATAATAAAAAAAAAGAATTGCTCATTCTACAAAAACAGTATTGTGTAAAAAGACAAACTAAAACGGTCATATTAGTTTCAGACGTCTCTGATTGGCTCTTTCTTAGAAACTGGCTGGGACATTACAACAGAAGTGACCAATAGTGTGTGAGCTCACTGCCTGACAGCAAAAAGTAAACAGACTTGTTTTGGTCTGTCAAATCAAAAATCACGCAATTGCTGTAGCTGTATAGTCATTCCACGAAAGGAATTAGTGTCATTGTGACTAGATAAACTCTTAACATAAAACGGTTTGTATTTGATAAACACGACGATATTTTTGAGCCGTCGTTGTGTTTCAGTTTTTAAGTGTCTAGCTTTCTGTTTTTATAGTGCGTTACAGCAGCTAGCAGGCTAACCATCCGATAGCTTAGCAAGCTAATGCTCTTCACGGTTACAACTAACTTTACATTAGCGGACAGCGCAGTTGCAGGTAGCAGTACGTCGAGGGAAGGGTGTAGCTATGTATGTTACAGACGTTAAACTTTCACATCTTGGTAATTGCTTTGTAGATTAAGTTATGCCATAAATTGCGTGTGTTACTTACACATCTGCAGCGTTACGTTATAAAGTGACATTTCAAGCAACCGTAACCACCCTTCTTTAGCCGCTAGCTGCACAGCCTGTTCCTACTTTTCCTGTATATTTCTCTACAAGCCAACAGCAGAGTGTGGCTTATATTAACAACAATGTGAAGGAATACTTAGAGTGGTGTTAGTAGTAGACAGATAAAGGGGATGAAGCCTGAACATCACTACCCTGCCATGGCCGAGAAAGGAAAGCGGAGTCCTAGAGGAGGACGCGCAGGCCGGCTGAGCCGACAGACCTACAAAAGTTCAGCCCATTTCTGCAGCCTGTTGGACGGCCTGCTGGCTCTCAGAGAAAGTGGCATCCTCTTTGATGTCGAGCTGATGGTGGAGGGTCGAGCCATCAAAGCCCACCGTATACTTCTGGCAGCGTCTTGCGATTATTTTAGGTAAAACTCACAGCAGGCCGCACTACCTTGTTGATTTACTTTCAGTTTAGTTATTATTCACTTTCATTTTTCTTTAGAGCAGCACAGTATTTATATATACCATTGTTATGACCATGCTCCTAGGCCACTAAAAACAGACTAGGGTGAAGTTTTACCAAAAATCTACTTCCACTTAAACTAAAACACACAGACTTAAACACTTCTACTTCTTAAAATATACTTCCAAATCAGACAAAATTAAATGATTATTAAAAGGTGTGGGGTGTGGTTGTGTAGTATAGTCAGTGGTGTAAGTGTGCATGAGTGATGGATGCATGGATGTGTGTGTGTAAAATGCAAACAGTGCACAAGGCTTAAAGTTCCCAGCACCAGGCCTGTATTCAGGCATAGAACAGTTTAAAATAGTACATACATTGTGCACGTTTCCTCCAGGGCAGCATGTCAGATTCACATATGGTTTCTTGCTTTAACCCCTGCAAATCATAAAGTTAACCCATAAAAACAAACCCGGACCACCAAAGAAACAGAGAGAGCTGGAACAGCAGCAGGCCGGCAGCGAGAGAACGCACTAGCACTGCGGCCAGACTTAAGTAACCTGGAAAAAACTCAGGAGTTCCAGGTTACCCTAACAGACACCTGTAGATTCAACACCGATCAATCAAGTAAACACAGCAGGGTCGTCACACCATTGACCACGGCTAGAGTCAAACTGGTTCCCAAAACTTTGTTTATTTGCTTCCTTTTATTAATTTACATACCTATCAAGACATTCTAAGAGCCAAGCTTTTATTTCTGAGTTCAGCTTAAACAAAGTTTGAGATGTATTTACATTGTCATATGATCAGTAATCAGTAGTGGTGTACACATTTAGGTTCACTTTGTTGTTTGTTTTTACATATCTGCTTCCGTCATGACCTAAGATAACATTGCTTTGGTGGACAACAACATTAAGTAGGTAACACAGATACAAGCGCTGGGGTCTCCAGTCAGCCAGCACTATTCGTGACGTAGACGAGTGATACTCATAGGTTTATTGAATCATGTGAAGTCAAGTGTATTGGTTTGTAGCTTACTGTGCAGGGGTGGAGGGAGATGCTTCTGCATTGTGCCAGTACTGTTGATAGGTAGCCCTGTAATCCCATTATAAGGCTAAAAGTAGGAAAAGATAATGCACTAACATCCCTTCACAAAAAGATGCTTTTACTGTATTGGGTGTGCCTTGTACACTTGAAGTGAATAACAACTGAGGCTCCCTATATTGGACAAAGATTTAGTTTAAACGTGTGAAGGTTTTGTGATGGGTACAGAAATCTCAGCATCAGGGGCATTATATTTATATTCCTCACTTTTCAGGTGATTTCTTGGCTTAACATTAGACTTTTCCTCTGGTATTTTGTCTTTAGTGGACAGCTCATAATGAGCTGTGCATCTTCTTCTGCCTGATATCCATGCAGCTAACTGGGGTTATTGTGGCCATGTGGTATGCATCTTATTGTCACTGGGCTAGCAGGTAACC
This sequence comes from Etheostoma cragini, assembly GCF_013103735.1. Lineage (NCBI taxonomy): Eukaryota > Metazoa > Chordata > Actinopteri > Perciformes > Percidae > Etheostoma > Etheostoma cragini. Next base: position 18,637,429 of record NC_048411.1, read on the forward strand.
CAAACATAAGCCATTCAAAAATATGTCACTCCCTGTTCTCCACTAGGGGAATGTTTGCTGGAGGCCTTCGCGAGACACAGCAAAAGGAGATCCCAATTCATGGAGTATCTTACATGGCCATGAAAAAAATACTCGACTACATCTACACTTCAGAGATCGAGTTAGACCTGGAGTGTGTGCAGGACGTCCTGATAGCCGCCACACTAGTACAAGTAAACTCTTTGTTGTAGTTTTGCTTAGCCATATCACGTTGTTTGTTGTTGTATTTCCATTAGTTAATCTGTGTCCTTTTGTGTTTTAAAGCTTGAGATTGTCATCGAATTTTGCTGTGATTTCCTTTTCTCCTGGCTGGACGAGAGCAACATTTTAGAGGTTCACAATTTAGCTGATCTCTACGGACTGCAACAACTTAATGCCAAGATCCACTCCTACATCCTCAGGAACATTCAGACTTTGTCTCGCTCCGAAGTGTATCGAGAACTGCCCCAAGATAAAGTATTCAACGCGCTGTGCAGTGACGAGCTTCACGTAAACACCGAGAACGAGGTGTACGAGGCGGCTCTTCACTACCACTTCAGTCCGTTGCAGGTGGAAACTGACCAGGTGTACTTGCAGGTCAGTCCCATGGTGTGTCTGCATTTCATACTCATTTCTTCATCCCCATCAGATACTCACTATATATACCGGCTTACTTTAAGGGGGCTTTCACACATGCCTTAAGTAGTTCAGTTAAATCGCACTAGAGTTCATTTTCCCCCTTGGTGCGGTTTGTTTGGGCATGAGGGAAAGCAGCAATTGCACTTGGATGCGCACCAAAAGCGGACCAAACAAGTGTCCCGAGACCTTCTTGATGAGGTGGTCCCAGTACACTTTCAATCGAACTCTGGAGGGGTTCGTTTGGGGTGAGAACGTGATCCGACCTCAAACCGCACCAACCGCTGTATGTATACTCTGTAAATCAACGGCTCCTGTAGTCAGGTGTGCTTTGTAATCTGCGGCAGAACATGCACACTGTAGCAGCTTGCAATGTGTCTCTCACAGAAATAGACTGCCGTCAAGTTCGCAGACACTAGCATTTCCGTGGTCAAACAAACCAGCCGCCGCTGAAGTCTCTGTGACAGTGTCTAATAATTCAAATGAAGTGAGCTGGTTTGACCATAGAGATGTGAGAAATTTACACTATTCCAGTATACAGGACCTTCTTCTTGTACTTACTTCCTTAGCGTAGTGAACGTTCTTACGTCATTTGTAGTGACACATTTTGTTACGCTTGGATCTTTCTTTGTGTGAAACAAAACCAAACCAAGGGGAAATCGCTACAAGTCAACGGATTCGGACCAAAGCAAACAAACTATAGGTGCGAAAACGCCCTTACTGTGCTTTAGTTGTACTCACACACAGCTTTATAAGCCTGAATTCAATCAATCAATCAATCAATCAATTAATATAACTTTTTGACCCAAAGGACAACCTCAAGATGCTTGATGCTGTGCGCTTCTACCTAATTGAGAAGCAAGTGTTGCAGAGGCTGCATGGCAGACTGCAGCAGTGTCCACTCAAGGACTGTGTGTCCGCCGCACTGCAATACCACGAGCAGGAGATCTGGCAGCCCGTCCTGCAGAGTCCTCTCACCCAGCCACGGTCCACCTTCCACTGCATATTGGGCTTTGGGGGGATGTTCAGCTCCAGCTCCCTCACAGAAAGCGAGCATTTGTTTCAGGTGTTCCACCCCAGCTGGGGGGAGTGGAGGACTCTCACTGCAGCTCACGCCCCCCGAATGTCCAACCAGGGCATCGCTGTGCTCAACAACTTTGTGTATCTGATTGGAGGAGACAAGAACACCAGTGGATTTCATGCAGAGACCCGCTGCTGGAGGTGAGATTCCATCAGCCACTATTTTCATAAAAGAATAATCTGTCAAATACATATTTTGATACAAATATTTTTATGGTATACAAATAACTTAAAAATGTAAGTTTTGTTTCTTTTTGTGAAAGAAATTGACCGGAATATGTAGTGAGCAGAGGGTTTAACTGTTGAAAAATAAGCCAGTGGTTCTACTGGACAAACTTTGTTATGGCGTCATTTTATTTCCTAACTATGGCAAACTTTGGAATTTTCAACTGCAGTCACTGCAGTTTCCTGTCGTCTGACATATTGTACTTGCAATAAGCTAATATTGGCTGATATGTAAGCTCTGGTCTGTAGTATGCCAGACAAAAGTTTCCTATGTCAACAGGTTCTCAGATTGCTTGCTTTGTCTGACCAGCTGTTCAAAATCCCCCCAAAATTCAGCTTACACTGACATAAAACAGACTAGAACTGAAAGCAGTTATGACGTGGTCCAAACCTCCCCGATGCCAGTCGCCCCTGATGACACGGGGAGCTCACGAAAGCGAGAACCCAAAGTCACTGAATTTCACTAAGTGCAAGCTCCAAAGTCTGTAGTGAAATCCAAAAGCAAATTTTCCCATTCATTCGGTATGGGGCCAAATCACATGTCGAACAATCATTTTTGTGATGATAGCATTTACCATATTTACAGAGATATTGCCGTTGCAATTTTCCCATTTAAATACATTGAGTTATTGGCCAAAACCTGTCTACGATAATTATAGCGCCTCCTAATGGCGATCCTCACCAAATTTGGTACAGAGCCTCTGAGTGGGATGCCAAACAATACTACCAGTTTTGCTCCGATACCTATTTATGGAAGATATGCTAAAGTTCTTGTTTTGTAGGCAGAATCATTTTTGACTTCTCTAGAATATGATGGACCTAGATGGCACTCGGCTTGTGGTGCTCAAAGCGTCAAAAAAACACATTTTAAAAAGTCAACAGTCTCTTTCCAAAAATCCTGACCCGGTTACTCAAGGTCAACTGACCTGGTTGTGAGCAGTTACATGTAGGAACTATTTTCTTTCTGCCAAACTCCACCCGGCAACTGTATCGCAGCACAGAAGGAATTATACTTATGGATTTGGCTGAGCTGTAAGTGTAGTTCACCGATACTGCTAGCTCTCCCTAGCTAGCATATGCCACACCCCAGCCGAGGAGGACGGCATTAGTGTTTACATATTTTTGTTTTGTCACGAGCTCAAGCCTCTTGTCCCAGAGCAGGCTTCCCTCTGCGCGGTTATAATTTTGGCTGGTGTAGTTTGTCAAAAAGAAAATAGTTTCTACATGAAGCCTCTTACAACCAGATCTGTGGATTATGTTGAGTAACCGGGTCAGGATTTCTGTTGAATTTTTCAAATTTTTCCAAGTGTCATCCATAGTTCCATTATATTGGGGAGAAGGCACCCAATATGTCCAACACTATGCATCTCCCACCAAAACATTCTAGATCAATATTTAGAACTACAGTTAAGAGGAAAAATATGTATTTTCAATTTTTGGGGGAACTGTCCCTTTAACATATCTGGTGTGTTCCAGTAGCGTGCTCATACTCGTGGTTGGTTCATAGTTCAATTGATTGTGTATATACTTTGAGCGCAGCTTTTCTCCCTGCTGAATGATTTTTTTAAAGTCATACGTTTCCATCACTGTTTTGAGCCCTCTGTCCATTCTCCCCAGATACGACCCTCGTCACAACAGCTGGTGCTCCATCCAGCCTCTGCAGCAGCAGCGGGCTGACCACTGTGTTTGTGTGATGGGCGGCCATATTTATGCCATTGGAGGACGGGACTACAGCAATGAACTGGAATCAGTGGAGCGCTATGATCCACACTCCAACATGTGGGAATGGGTATCACCCCTAAAGAGAGAGGTATGAGAAGGGTTCAAAGATGAAAACAATGCATGTAATACTGCTACCATCCACATGATGGTGCTACATACACACACGTGTGTTTTTACTGGGGCTTTCCTGTTAAATAGGCACTTCTTTCAATACCAGTCTGACCTCCCCTCTAGATTTACGCCCATGCTGGAGCGGTGTTGGGTGACAAAATGTACATAACTTGCGGGCGCAGAGGAATGACGTACCTCCGAGAGACCTACTGCTTTGACCCTGTGGCCAATCATTGGACAGGATGTGCTGAGGGGCCGGTGGAGCGAGCATGGCATGGCACGGCTGCGGTTAATGGACGCATTTATGTTATTGGTGGAAGCAACGATGAGCGTGGATATCGCCGTGATGTCCTGAAGGTACATTGGCACAAGTCAGTGTTTAGTCTTGCTCAATGAAAGCAGTGTCTACACTGGTAAATGGTGGTCTCAGTCTCTTTCAGTTTGAAATGGTGCCTGGTGGACATTTTTCCTTTTTACACATACAGATGTTCTTGCATTTTGACATATTTCTTGTTTTTTTATTTTTTGCCGCAAAGCGCCATAACTTATATGCTCTCTGTCTTACATATTTAAATCATAGAATATTCAATAGTTTATCGGTTCTAATGTTATTTTACCTACCTACTACTATATATGTAAACAATAAAGGTCCATATTAAACTGGGCCTACAATAATGTGTATGCCTTGATATATACCTTTTGAGTGCATAGAATAATAAGCTTTTTAAATAATAATTTATATGATTTTTTAAAACATCTTTTAATGTTAAAGATACATTTGGCACACTGAACTGCATCTGTAGGTGGCTGCCTTAGTGACTACCTTACCTATCGGCCATCAATTGGTTTTCTTTCGCAAATCGGCTGATTTATATTTGCTATTACAATGATTGATTCATGTAAGGCATTTTAGTTTTTTTTAAATAACTTTAAAAAAGTACTACTTTGGTGGTCCCCCTGCAGTCCCGGACCCCCTGTTGAAGACACATTTGTTTCCTCTTTTCGTTTCAGGTGGCATGCTTTAACCCCGAAGCCAGCTCTTGGTCTTTACTGACCCCTCTCCCCGCGGGACATGGAGAACCCGGCATAGCTGTTCTGGACAGTCGCATCTACGTCCTGGGAGGACGCTCTCACGACAAAGGCAACAGGATGAAATACGTTCACGTGCTGAACACCGACACAGACGAGTGGGAGAACGAGACGGAGTTTAAGAAACGCGTCTCCGGCCTGGCGGCCTGCGTGACGCTCATGCCCCCTGCTGTGATCGCACAGGCCCGGAGCTGGGAGCAGCGCACCAAGGCTTCATGGGAGGACTTGGACAACTCAGGGGACTCCAGTGAGGATTGAAGCAGCTGTTGTGAACTGCGTGTCTTAGCACTGGAGATGCCCACTGGAGTAACTGGAGGATTGTTTTGTTTTTGTTTTTGCAGCATCGCTTCCTTCTTGCACGTTGACCACTTTGAGTGCCTCGGAACCAAAGTGTCATTCAGGACCTTTGCACACTTTTTGTTACTTTTCAAATATCTTCTTAAGTAATTGTACTCCGCCTATGAGTCTCTGCTAAAACGCTACTGTTTGTCGCTGATCCCTTAGAGTCATTATTACCTGTCACAGTAGCTGCCTTGGCATTGTTTATCATAGAGAGAATTTCTTCCATATCTTCAAGTGACAGAAAGCAGTGAAGACTACTGGCTATGCAATAACACGGTAATATGGAGTGCTCTCTCTTCACTCTAGCAGCTACTGGTTGTTGCCAGGTACTCCAATGGAGTTATCTTCCCTTCCAAACTACTGAGTAATCATTAAGTTGTGACATTTTAACATTGTGCCTTTTTGTGTGATTACATCCTAAACTTTTGTTGTGAAGTGTATGTTTACATTTCAGGGTATTCTGCGGGTGGAGCTGAGTCTTAGGTCTTGTGCCTCGCTCAGACATCCCAATTAGTTGAATTTCTTTTCTTTTTTTAAATGGATTATAAATTGAACAATGAGGCTCTGGTGCATGTCTCAACAGACAGGATTTTTTGACTTTTGTGGGATGAAAAACCAAACCCTGTTAGTATATTTTGTTGTGTCCTTACATTGATATTTACCGAATAAGTCGTTCCATAACTGAATCCAAAGAGCACAATGTTGAGTAGTTTTAAAGTAATTCTCTTCTTTGCTCCGTGCTATAGCTTGTTGCCTCAGTTTATTCTTAAGCTGTTAAATAGAAGCATTCAAGAAGCTTGATAACACCCGCTCCACTGTGTATCCTTTTCCTTTTCATCATTGGAAAAAACAAGTCTGTTTGATGAAATTGAATGATAGTTACGTCTTAAGAAAAATAAATGCAATGTATTCAAACAAACTGTCGCACACGGATTGCAAATTTGGTATCCTGTTCACAACCGAAGTTTTGAAATTTAATAAACATACTAATGTAATGCTTTTGTCATGTGTGCATGTTAGTTGGTGTCAGGGCCATGTAGCTTTCATTGAGGACACATGGTGTGTGAGTGTATATATATAAATATGTATGTGTGTGTATATATATATATGTATATATGTGTATATATTTTTTTCTTTTAGTTAAACAAAAATAATCAAAGAATTCTGTATCTCTCCAACAGAATAGCCTTTCCTGGCTGCGTCGAGAAGACTTTGTAACACCACTTCAATTTGTTGTTGAGAAAAGACGCAATATCAACAACATTACATAAAAACATTAAACATCACAGTTTTAGCCCTTTCTTTTCTTTTCTTATTATCCCAGCAACCCTACCCGTCAACACACACACAATGTAAGACCATCCCGAACTAAAACCAGAAAGTGTACCCCGACCCCCACCCACCATTCAGGCTTCATGTTGGGAAATAAAATGTTTTCTTTTATGTGTATAATTCCCTTAAATATTTCAAGCAATCTAGTGCTAATTACAGTGAAAATATGAGGAGTTCTGTCAGTTCAGTTTGTTGTGTGGAGTTTATAAGCACTTGTGGACTTCCAAAGAACTCCATTTAAATACATCTCGCAGGAAATGTAAATAAACAGCTAACTCATTTAATCAAAGTACATTTTCAGACACGTGTTGAGCATGTTTGGGTGAGGGCCTTAGACCCATGACCTCAGCGATCCTAAAATCCTTTGCTGTGACACTAGTCTAGGTTTAGAACTTTGTATCTTCCCTCTGGATGAAAGTTCATGTCGCTGTAACAGAAAACCATTGATGGCTGTCTTCCTTGTTGCTGCTTTTATTCCACCCAGTCTCTACTAGTTCCTCTCCATTTGGCCCTCCACTCCATCAGCTTTATGAAGGCTGACTGCTGCTTTCCTCTCCGAGTCTGTTTCATCTACATCTGTTACCCCCCGCCAGCCCTAAGTGAGTGCCGCCCCCCCCTCTCTGTTTCACACTATTGTGCCAGCCCCCACCAAGTTGTCTGGTGGGATGTGCTGACACTAGCACTGGACATCCAGGATAAACTATCTGCTGCGTTTATGCCTCTTTTTCATTCTGGAGCTGTACTAATATCACCCTGGGGGGATACCTAAGACATATGTCATGCACTTAACCACATCAGCAGCCTTTACAGGCTTCTGAGTGCGGGTCGATCTGGTGCTCTTTGCCGGACCCATTTTCAAAGCAATTAAAAGGCCCAAATTACCCATTGATGTAGAGCTATGCAGATTAAGCCCAGTGGAGTTGTGGATGTGTGTGTGTGTGTCAAGGGAATTTTACTAAGTGCTCATTCTCATTCTCATTTCTCCTGCTGTGTAGAAGAGCAGGAGGCCATTAGCCTGCTTGTCTGGCAATGAGTCAAGGGAGAACAAAGAAAGTTACCTGTGGATGGAGATCTGGACTCCCTGGTGACGGACAGTTTTCCTCCAGGACATCTGTGGAGCAGACAGAGACGTACAGTAGGCAACATGACATGTGCAACATGACATTAGTGCGACACGGTTGGCATCAACAGAACACGTAATATGCTGTATATACTATTTTAATGTGCTGTAGATGATCAAATACCATCAGCACAATGTGATCTGGTGCCACCTTTTAACCCAAAAAGAACAGGATGTCCATTCTAACCTGTTGCCTCTTCAATAAACGTCCCCCCCCCCCCCCCCCCCCCCCCATTTCAAACCCCTACCTTTAGAAAAGCTACACTCGGTTATCCAAGCCATGCTGTGATTGATTAACATCTAAGACATACCACTGATATTCCCTCTGATGCAGCTGCCGACTCTTTTTTTTATGCTGTATTCTTGTCTAGCCAGACAAACGTGGTTTACCAAAAGACGTTTCACCTGATAACAGACTAAACTGCCATTTTGTTTCCATTTTTAATTAATTTGACCACGATGACATCGAGCAAGAAGTCTGGAACCCAGCTATGACAAATCCCACCTAAAAGAAAAAGTTCAACAAAGGTTTCGCATAGTTTCTTTTTTACATCTTTAAATCACAATTCTTCCTTCACACACAATAGACAAGCACACTATTATTATAATATATTACAAAAATAAGTTTACATTAATACAAAGGTTGTGCTTCAAAGCACGGTTTTCATATTCTGAAAACGTAGTTGTATCAAATTACTTCTTCAGATCAATTTTGATTTGAGGGAGAAGAGTCTTCTGATACTGCCTTTTCATTCATGAAATTAAGAAATGAACTATAATTAATAAGAAAACATATGCTTCATGTTAAAATGAAAAATATCATAGAAAACCTTTTTAAAGGAAAAGCAAAAATAGGTACATTTATAGGTAGGTAGGTAAATAGGTATTTATTTTCAGCTAAACAACTAGAGATAATACTTAAGTGAAAATATTTTGTTCAAAAATTCAACCAAAAGCTTTATTACCTAAATTTTCCGATGACGTTGCTGGGTTAACGCAAATTTAAATGTAGCCCTATTTTGTATTGTGTACTGACTGATATTTGAACTGGTTGTGTCTGTAAATACAGATTGTATGCATAAATGAAGTGGGGACTAACCCTCCGGATGATCTCTGTGGCAAAAGCTCTTTAATATTTAGCCTCTGATGATTTCCCTAGATCCTTACAACATGATTCATCCTTTACTGGGTTTAATCAAACAGATGTCTTCTGGGAGATACAATCTCATAATATCTCAGAATTGGAGCTTCATCATGCTGACCCTCTCACCCAGCGGCAGTACAGATTCCTCTATATTGTAGATCTCTCTTTTCTTATCGTCATTCAAATGATTAAATGAACTGCAACACAGAGCTGGGGAAGTCTGAGCTTGGACATATTGCTTTAAGAAGCCTCTAAGATAACGACTCTAACTGAGTAAAGTCCACACCATGCTACAATTGTTCCTGAAGGATGACCCCCCCCCCCCCCCCCCTGGACTTTACAACAGTCATTAGCAGCTCATATAGAGGCGATGGGCCCGGCCTGTGTTTTTCAGCTGTGAAAAGGAGCCAACAGCCCCCCCCCACCCCCCGTTTTCATGCTTTCTAATTTTCATTGAGATGGAGAACGAGAGTCGTGCATTGCTTTATGATGCCGGTGGGTAAACCTCAGCAGGTGAGCCGGAGTCACAGTAACACAATGTCTTTAATGCATGCTGGGCCTGTCGAAACGACAGAGCGGCCCTCGTTACATCAACAAAGAGGAAATACAAACAAACTCCACCAAAGGATGTGCTGCTTATCAGAGCTGGCCAGCTACAAAGCATGCAGATGTGGACTCACACGTTCCTTGTTCATTCAATAAACTTGTAGTTTGCAGAACACGGATTGGATGAAATCTAAATTTACAGACAGGGAATTTGCAACTTCATGGCTTGTACAGCCAGTGGAAGATATGAAGGCCTGGGGAGGAATCAGAGGGTTGGTAATAATAACGGAGTTTCAGAATTTGGTGGAATGTACTATTTCTACTATTTACACCATCCATCTGTGTTAAAATGCATTTTACTTACAGTTGGATGAGCCAAAAGTTATGTATTTTATATAAACTAGAATGCTTTAGTAATAAATGGAAAAGTATACAGAAATAGAAATGGAAAAGTTATTTGTTTACACAATCAAGAAATCCAATCATGTACTTTAAGGTTTTTATTCCCAGATCACATCACAATTTGAAGACAGACATGAATTGCACACTTATGTTTTACTCTCTTTTACAAAAATAATATTTAAACTTGGGAGATGAGATGAAATACAAAATAAATAGACATTTCAACAATAAAACAATCAAACAGTAGGACGTAGCACACTTTGCTTTCAATCAGCATAACTGGAGGCTGAAACCTGCCGGTCCGAACAGAAGGCAGCGACAGACGTCTCCTTATAATTCTTCTCATCAGCTCATCACTTTTTCTACTGTTTGGCAGGCCTCTGGCCCTCAGCTGTCCGTCTCTGGGCATGCACTCTCACAGCTGGGAGAGCCGGCTCAGCATTCTGGCGAGATGGCGGTGGCTCAAGAGCAGCATGGGTAAAAGTCACTCTCAGTCAGTTAGCATTGAACAGTGAAGCTCCCTTCACCAGCAGGAGTAAGAGAACAGTGGGTACTGGCTCCACTCAGCCACGTTCCCATGGTGATAGCCGTGGTGCACAGCTTGCGTGCTGTAGTCAGTGGTCAGGTGGGGAGGGGGAGGGTACTGGGCCGGCCCGGCGCCGCTCCACTGGCCCAGGGGCTGCTCGGCGCTGTACGGGCTGTAGATGTGGTGGCCGATCACCGCCGGCTTGCCATGCTGAGCCATGGTCATGTTGAGGACCCCCGGGTAGTCCTGCGGGGCGGGGAGGGGGTGGGGGCCGCAGGGGGAAGGGCCAACCTCGTGTGGACGTGGCTTTGAGGGGTCGTGATCCGGTACGGTGGCGACATCAGGGACTCTGGACTCAAAGCTGCCGCGTACGGATCCGCTGTTGCTGCTGCCGACGCTGGAGGAGGGAGAGGGAGACTTCCCGTACTCATGGAACCTGAAGAGCAGATTATTAAAAAAAACAAAAACTGGTCATCGTTCCGTTCATCAAGACATTATGGTCTTATATGTGGCTTAACATTACAGGCATTCACCTGTACGGCTGGTAGGAAGCTGGAGCAGGAACGAGCTGCTCCGTGTTGTATATGTCCCTGGGGTCTGCCCCGGCGGGGGATTCTGTCCTCACACTGTGCTCCCTGTCAGCAGCCCACGGGGAGTAACGCTCCTCTTTGACGCCATCAACCTCTTTCCTTTTGGGCAGGTCTCTTTCCTCTCCGTCGTAACCCTCATACGATGGCCTGCAGAATTCTGAGAAGTCGCAAATCATTAGATCAGCTTCGGAATTCAGGAAAAGAAAGTGGAAAACATGGCGGAACAAATCTGTACCTGTCGGACTGTCCTCTGAGTCTCTGGTCAAAACGTCTGCCATCTTGGCTCGTTTCTCCAGGCCGGCCGGGTTCTTGTTTGAACGCCTGCAGAGGAACATCTGGTTTTATTAAAGCAATGCAGTACTTTCAACACAATCTACTGCAAAGGAAATCTGGAAATGTTTTTTTTTTTCTATTAAAGCAAATACATGAATATTTGTTATCATCAGTAGCTGCATGGAACTGGTGTAACACCCACCTTTTTTTAGTAGTGCCTTCATCCCGGAAACCTTTTGCAAATGGGTTGTGGTTGATCTTCAGCTTGGTGATCTGTAGGTGGGGGAATCAAATCAGTTAAATCTCTGTAATGTGTAACATCTGGCCGGGAGTTTGCATTGGTTTTGGTGTGATAGAAAACCGACCTTGGTGTTCTGGTACGCTGTGACCGCTGTGAAGGAAGTCTCAGGGAAGGTAAAGGTCTGGAAAACACTCCAGCGGACGCTGAAAAGGTCATCCGCCTGCACAATGTGGAAGCGCGGGTGGTAGCGATGCATGGAGTGCAAAATGATCTGCAGATAGGAAGAGGGTGATTAATTCAGAGACATTTATTTCACTTTTTAAGCACATTGAGCATCCACTTTGCAGCTACCAAAGCATCCAAGTCTGTGTTCCCACCACAGACAACTTTAATTACACATCCTTTAAAAAAAAAAGCACGGATATCACTTTCCGTTATAAGGATGTTGTTAGGCAGCTTGTTTCGAGTACTCTTACTTACATGGCCGTGTTGGTCCAGTGTGTTGTTGGTGAGCTTGAGCTTGAGGAAGGAGACGGACTGCTTCATCCAGTGGCTCCCCGGGGCTGGAGAGTCAGGGTGGAGGTAGGTCCTGCAGGGAGGCTGGGGCTCTGCTTTCCCAGCCACCTCCCATTTCTCTTTATTCCACTGTAGGAAGAAGACAGATATGCTGTGACAGAGAGGAGCTTCATCTTCTTCCCTTCCCAATAACCGAGCAGACGACGACAGAGTGGAGAGTGACTGCTGGCCAGTACCACCCACGGAGATAGGGGGTAGTACAGTGGGCTCCCAGCAGGGGATAGAAAAACAGGAAGAGATAACACCCTTTGATCTACAATGTCAGTGGGGGAGGGGGGGTGATAAACAGGGGGTGTCTTGTCTGGGGATACTGGTAGCCACTGAGGGATATCTACAGCCAAAGGCCATGGCTGTGGTACGAAAAAGGCTACTTTACATTGATGGAAATTAAAAGCTAAAAAACAGCTGATATCAACATGATACTCATCCATAAGTAATGGAAAAAATAACGGCTGTCTTACCTTGTACCTGAAACCATCCACAGGGACCATGTCAACCAGTAGGATGTACTTGGCGCATGGAATAAGGCCAGCCAGATTAATCTTACAGTGTGGAAACATCCTCCTGGAAAACACAGAAAGAGACAGAATATAAAAAAACTGAACAATAAAAGTAAGCAAATGCAGCAACAGAACTACTGAAACACTACTTTTCCAAACATTTTGCATTATTAAAAAGGTATTTTTTCTGTCGTCTTACCGGCCTGGTTTAGTGATAATCATCTCTGTTCCTATTTCATGGAAGTTCTTCCAGAGTTCAGGGTCCTCCAGAGTCAGCCTGATGTTGCCCTGGAGATAGGGATCGGGACCAGCAGCCATGGAGGAGGGAGGAGGTCCGCTGAAGTTGGACTTTAAGTCTAAAAGTAAATAAGAATCATTGTAGCCACATGCTTCAGTAAAAGTTCCCCTTAGGTACGGAGAAAACAACTCAAGATAAAAAAAACTGGTGGGGAGTTGGAGTTATGGATTGAAAAGCACTGTGTCAATCCAACGGAAGTTTGTCAACACTCACCTCTGATGGACTGCATTGTTCAGTAGTATCACAGGAAAAAGCTGCATGCACCGGGGACCAATAGACAATCCAAGTATCCGTGATATCCAAGTGTTTCTTCAGCTAAGCACTTGCTCCTTGATCTCCTGGCTCATGTGTGAGAAAAGGAAAAAATAAAAAATCCAGCAGCTCAGGGAGTCAGAAGGTTAGTCAGTCTTGTTGCAGCAGATATTTCAAAGATCATGGACCCTGCAGGAAGGGGTGACCATGACTTTTAAGGGGAGCCCTTGAGTGGGTGGGGTCAAGAGAGCCATTCCCAGGCTTTGAAGTGGCACAATGATGAGTCAGAGCCCCGCTGTGATTGGAGGGCACTGGAAATCAAAGAGACTTAACAGAGCCTTGATACCGTCCCCACAGGAAGGGGGACGGAGGAAATGCATCTTTATTAACTGCTAAGAGACTTTAAAACAAATATGGACGCACTTCCCTGCTGCAGATCAGCGCTCGCAGCCAGCGGCACCACAATCTGTGTAAATATCATTCACACAGACATAACCACACACAAAAACTGCATCTAGTGTGTTTGTGCAACGTGCACGATGCCCAATATATTACAATTAACAAAGGGAATGATAAGTACAGTGGAGGGTACATTTATGAATGAGATAATCAGTGTGTTTTCTGCAGTGGATGAGTTGTTTTTATTATATTGAACAAGTTAAATAAAAAAAATATGAATAAAAAGAGAGAGAGAGAACCAACAAAAATTCTCAGCAAACATATCTTTCAAAATGGTAGTAAATTATTAAAATGTCCATGTTCAAAAAGGAGTAGCAAGAAGTTGAGAAAACATCTGTGGCCTTTACCTTTTTTATATACTTTATACTTTAGTTGAACAACACAAAAAGGAATTCTTATGATTGAATTGTCTTAAAATAATATATATTTTACCTATTATAAAATAATAGAAGTGTAACCTTCATTCTTACACTAATTATTGCACATTTATATTGATCTAAAATTAGATGAAAAATTAAAGACAATTTACTGACATTGAATATATGATCACTTTTACACTGTTCTACACTCAGCTTTCACCATAATAGAAATTAAGCAGTGGGTGTAAACCCATGATGGTGTAATGATAACTTGCACACTTTCTGCAGGTAACTTTTACCTGGGGGCGTCCTCTGCAGGCTTTGGGTGGGGGTTGTGTATTGGGGTTGTCTAGACAGGCCCATGCTCTGATAGATAATCTCATTAGGCTAGTTTCCCTTGAAGGAGCTGGTTTCTGCATGTGGAGAAAGCCTTGTGTATAGGCAGGCAATTAACAGCCAGTTAGCACCACAAGCCCAAGTCGGCCTTGAATGGGACAGGAGGGGTCGGAGAATAAAGACCTGCCACAACAACCCCGGCCGTCCTCCCACCATCCACATCCAGGCTAAATCCACGGGTGTCGTTCCTAGGCCTGTCTCTGCCTGCCTCGTGCCGTGTTACCACCGGCTAAAAACAAATGCTAAACACTGCTGGCATTAGCATAGAGGAACAAAATTAGACCACAGTCCCCCTGTTGTTTCCACTGACATGGAACATTTGAATTGAAGTGACTCTCACATCTCATTCAACCTCTTTTCTAGCAGGGACACACCACTTCCACAGACATTTCTCACTGTATGCTCACGTCTGCATACAGTGCCTTCTGTAAGCTCAGCTCTCTGACACCCACGCACAGCGGTTTGCTTCTGTGCAACTGTATGGATATTACAGTTTAAACACTAAAACCATATGCAATACGTGATCTGGAACAGGGCTGAACCAGTTTGAGATAACATCTAATGGCGAATATGTTTGACTGATATTGCAATGGAGATATGATTTTCAGTATTAGAGGGAACGGTTCTTTTTTTACATCATTATTCTAATTCTCATTCAAAAAAAAAAAAAAAAAACATTAAACTGATTATGTTTGATTTTTGAAGGGATCTGTGCCAAACAGACTTGACCTATGTCTGTAGAAATATGACGTGTATGCAAGGAATTCTATGCATCACGGCAATGGTACATTTAAAAAGATATTTTGACACACATTTAGCCTTTAACAAGTATTTGCTGCCATATGTTGCCATTTTGGTTAAATTGTTGAGCCCTAATGGAGAATTTTAAAAGCGTTGTTTGGAGAGCATAGAACGCTCCCAGAGTTTTAAAGGTTGCACAGCCCTCTGTAGAATCAGCCGTTAAGTGAGCACAAGGAGACGTTCACTGCTAGAAAGTCTTTCCTGTGAAAATATTGACTAGCCTCTTTAAAGCTCCTGTGCGGGGGTCGATGCAGAATAAAAAGGGTAATAACGTTGGGCTTTTAATGATGCACTTAAAGATGCAGAGATCTCGGTACTACGAATATCATGTTAAACGCCCTGATGCAGCCCCCCCCCCAACCCTAACCCCCCTGTCTGTGGAGCTTGGTGGTACAACATTGGCCTTGAGGAAGTGCGATGTGTTTTTATCCTCCTCATGTGAAACCAACTGTTGTCGAGGAGTTATTAATCACAGGATCAGTGTGGCTCTCCTCACTTAGCACTCCTCGGGGGCCCTGCGCTGGGGCCCCCTTTGACTGTTTCACAAAGCACAGGAGTCACACAGCTATGTGAGCAGTTTAGGACAAAGACGCTGCGAGGAATAGACATTTCGATGATGAATCCTCTGCGGGTCACTGCAGCCGGGGCAGCGGAGTGTGTTGCTGTCTGACTCAGAGTTGAGGTGTACGTTTCAGCAGTGGCAGTGGCAATCTCATTACACACACACACACACACACTGGGTCTGGAGGCGACAGGTGTGACTGTAAAGGCCTCGGTGCATGGCCTTGGGACAGACATCAGGGGTGGTCAGCCTTATGTAACAGCGAGCCTGGGGGCAATCTGGACTGGACGACACATCAGGAGAAGATTTATAAGCACTGCTTACCAAAAACATGGTGGACTTTGTTAAAGGCCTTAAATACACTTCATAAAACAGTCATTTCCAACCAGGGGTACTTGTACCCCAGGGGGTACTTCTGCTGTTGCCAGGCGGGTACCTGGCAAGTTTTTGGGGCAGCTAACTAATTTTAAAGAAAAAATAAATGATGATTTGGTTAAAAAAATGTGAACACCTGAGCACTCCATGTTGCAGAAATGTAAGGGCGCATGAAAACTAAAAGAAAGGACTCAACAGTTAGCTAAATGACTCGCTAAAAACGAAATGGAGAGATGGTTGAAACGTTAAGCTTTACTCCACGTAGTAGTGCAACTGCTGATTAAACCAACTTCAAGTATTATTGTGATCAAGAGATATAGTGTTATAAATTTGTGAACCTACACTAATGGTACGTGAGTTCATCTGACAGGGCTGGACCTCAAACAAAAAAGATTGGTAACCACTGCTTTCTACAGCGACTTAATGTCAAAGTAGAGTCAATAATGAGGGATGACAGGAGGACTGATCATCTTCAGTTAGGATAAACAGCCGATACCTCCTTTTCAAACTGAACCCCACATATCTCATGCCCGATTCCACTGTGGCTTCCTTTCCTGCGTCTCCTCCTGGATCACCTTTGGCAGCGATATCCAACCCTCCCAGGTGTCAGTCCTTTGGCCATTTGCTTTAACTGCACCGATCCCCTTGTGCTCGACAGTTAACAGCTGCCAATATACAGCCAGGGCCCGGGGATCAGACGGCTCTGCAGCAGCCTAATAAAGAGCCCCCGGAGTGGACTGACGAGAAATCTCACACCTTTCGCTCGCATTAGCCATGCAGCATGCCCTTTTGATGCTTAATTGGCCACTTTGAGGGGTTTGTAGAGATAGCAGCCCCATGGCTGGAGACAACATGATGTCACAGGAGACCGAACATTACCCACATGGCATGGGAAATGCCTTCACCTGGCAAACAGGTCGACTGTGATTTCACTTTATCTGCTTCGAGACAGGATTCATAACAGTGTGTCTAGTTTATGATACAGCCGAGACCTTTAATCCAAAGGTCTGTGTGCAAATAACATCGAGCATATGCTGTATTTCTCTCAACAAGAAAACGGACTTGATCAGTCCGATTTCATTAGGGTAAACGCAGATTCATCAATTTGCTTTATAGTTTGCAGAGATTTTTGAAAAAACAAGCTGCTTTACTGTGAAAAGAATCTCTTACGCTATGTATGCTCCCTGGCATCCCTGACCGAGTGTAACTCCAGAGTGACCCGTGAGGCAGCAACTGGGGGCCGGGTGAGCTCACATTTGGTCCACCACATAAGAAAACAAACCTATCTAGCTTGCCTGGCAAAGGGGGCAAATGACAACTTCACAGCACTTCATAAGAAACTCCTGGAAGTTGCTAATGAAGACTAATGACTTCCCTCGTGTCGGAGACTTCACACCAGAGTGTACAAGCCCTTTGACCACAAAGTCAATGTGGTCAGCGGGGTGGTCCACCACAGAGCCCACAGCTCCACTCCCACTGGAAGAAGATATCTATTTTAGATTTCAGAACTATTTAAAAGTCCACTAATGCCCTTCTTTTTTTTTTTACATTTTACATCCTATTGAACGTTTTTTTCCCCTCATCTGAATCAAGGGTCTAAGACTGAGGCTGTCGTATTCTGTACGGCTTTTTAGGCAATGTAAACACAATTAACTATCCTGTAAGAAAACATGGTGGTAGTTTTATAATTGCATTATATCAGCCTGTAGGATTTATAATCAACAGTTATTAAAGTATCTTAATAATAGGCCTCTTTCGCATTCTCTCCAGAAATGAGCTGTCACCGTTATGTGTTGTGTGTCCATGTGTGGCCCTGACTGACCTGTGTTTTAGTGAGTGTCCATCACCATCCTCTTTACAGAATACTGGGACACCTTCTGGCTGCGGCCAGCCCTGGAAGCACGCGGATGTCCCATCACGTCCAAGAATCACCTGATGATCTCGTGGAAGATGATTATTAGATGATCTCTAATATGAAACAAACTAAATGAATGTTAACACCAAACCTCAATAGACTGGTTTTAGCCTCGTCATTTGGACTAAAAAAATTCTTCTTTGACAGGAAATTTAGTTCACTCTTTTATGGTGCACTTGTCCTCGCCCCTTTACGTACTTTTGTGCCGCCCTCTAAAACAACTGTTTGATTGGTTAAAAAAAAGGAAATTAAATAAGGATGCATGTATACTTCACCTAGATACAGGAGTATTGTCCGCTAAACAATTACAGCAGTGAACTAAAGGAGAAATGCTCCTGTCAAATTATGAGTACAATTCAATTTTTCTGGTTCAAAAAGCTGTAATTTTTGGTTGCCATTTTTGTTTTGAGTTACATGTTTGGGAATTATGATAAGGTAGTCAAACTGGAAGCGAACTTTGTTTCGACCACATGTGAAGTACATCATTAGGTTACCCCATTAGGTTTTTAATGTGTTCATAACAATATTTAGTGTCTTTGCTTATGCATTCTGTCCAGTCCCATACAACATCATACATGTAACAACATCACGTTAGCATCTTAACAATGAAAGAACATCCGTCTGTTGTCGGGCGACTGGGTTTAAGTAGTTATACTGTACGTGTTGTAGGATGCTGGTAGTTTTGCTCTATAGATAAATGTTGAGAATGTTGATTTTAAGCATATGTCTTATAATAAACCATAGTTCCCGCAGTCCCAGGTGGTGCTACCTAACTGTTTTCCTCAGAATCCCAGGAGGTCTGAGCGGTGCCGACAGTTAAGTTCATACAGACAACAAACGAAACCATCGTCTCATTGGAAGCAAGGTCTCATGTTGATAACATTCTATACAGATCTGGATATTAAGCACACAGCACAAATATTGTGTTTCTCAAATATATTTTTGGTTCAACATCTATAATGCATTAAGTCCAAACAAAATAGAGAGAGGTGGGGGGGGATCTCAACCCAGTCACTCTTTTAGGCGTGGTACATTCCCACAAGAACAATAGAAAAATATGTTACACCAAAGAAATGAACAAAAACAAGGAAATAAAATACAAAACATTTTTGTGTGATAGTTTACAATTATTCATTTGTGTCCTTTTCCCAAAAACTTTGGACAGCTTTCAAGAAACAATCAGTAAACATCTTTCTTTTTTATAGAAAACAATCTGTAAAAAACATTCTGTTGTCTTATTATGACACATTTACCAAAATGGTTTTTCATGCAAAGGCATCATTAGCAAGTCTTCTTCTGCGTGCATTTCAATTCCACTGAAGTCAGGAGCGAGCGATTCTCCTGGCCGTGACTCGCTTCCTGGGTTGACTGAAATTGAACCTTAATGTTTACACTCTCACACAAGCACACACTTCTCCAGCTTAATACTCAACCCATTAAAGGCCAAAAACATTGGAAAGATATTTGGATTGTGATATGTACAAAAGCTAATTCATAATAACTGAAACCCCTTTCCATTTCATTCAGATCAGTGCTGGTGACATAACGACTTCCTGGTAAGAACTGTTCCTCTTAGCTACAAATGCACACCAAAGAAAAGAAAAATATACGTATAGGACAAAATATTACAAAGTAGTAGCACAAAGCTAAGTGCTAACTGAAAAACATCCCACACGTTAGTGTAAACATTTCTGCTACAGGTTGTGAGGCCCTTTAGTGACACAGACCCCGAGAACCTCGAATGCAGCCGATTGTCTTTATTTCACCCTTGTGTTGATTAAAATAGACGATGTACCAATGAAATGTATCTTGCAGATGAAATTCTCATGCCAAAGCAAGTGATCAAAGTGGTGGACAGCAGGCACATGCTCCTGAGCATCAGTCCAGACCGAGGCACCTCAGATTGGAGAGTTCTCAGACAAAGGTTAAGCTGCAGTTAGCACAGAACAAGAAAATAAATAAAATGCATAAACGCGGGACTGGTTGGCTTTGAAGGCCGAAAAGCCTTCTTGCCAGATCCAGTGAACGTCGGGGTGCAGGAGAGCTCGATAAGTTAATGTGTGATATGCATAAATGGCACATTATAGATGATGTGAGACTAAAGCCATCACCGTCTGCCGACAAGCAGAGCAACATGACAAGTTTGGGAGTTTTTCCTGTAATGCACATGAGGGAGCAATAGCATCAACGAAGACAGCAGCTGCAGTGACACACACACACACACACACACACACACACACACACACACACACACACACACACACACACACACACACACACACACACACACACACACACACACACACACACACACACACACACACACACACACACACACACACACACACACACACACACACACACACACACACACACACACACACACACACACACACACACACACACACACACACAGCCTTGGGAGAGGCTCAGACGTCCATGTAATCGTCCTCCTCGTCCGACTCGCTCTCCAGAGACGACTCCTGGCTGGATGTCTCCTGCACCTCCAGCGCCGGCTGGCTCAGGGTGTCCTTTTTGACTGTGGCTGCAGACTGAGATGACAGGATGACGTTCTGTACAGGAGCAGAGAGAAGGGGTCACGGTTGAGTGTGGTTTAAACACCTGCATGAACGGTTATGTACGCTCGCCCAAAAAACACATATTTAAAATCAAACTGCATACCTTAAGTCTTTGTTTGGTTTCCTCTGAGATGCTGCCTTTAGGGGAGAGAAGTGTGGGTGTTGGAGGTGTTACTGTGATTTCTGGCGGAAACTTGGTAACGGTGGAAGGAATGAAAAGCTTTGGCATGTTGGCTGGGACGCGGGAGCGGATTCGACCGGGGTCTGGAAGCTTTGACTGCTCATCGCTGGCATACTGCTGCTGGTCTAAGAGAGACAGATAAGAGGACATTTCTAAATATGAGAACATCTTCAAGGCACATGAAGTAACTGAAAGTCCTGCTAGGTACTGTTTAAATTGGAATATCATCAACTTAACCTGTGTCTCCTTCTGTGGCCTTTTATTTCCATCACACTTTTATTTAAAGGTTCTGACCTGGGCAAGGTTGTGCGGTGCTACATGTGGCCATTTCCTCCTGGAACCAGCCTGCTGCGGACTCTTGCCCCTGGGATACAGTGGCGAGTTTCATCTGATGACAAAGGTGTGACTCCTGCTGTCGGTACGAAAGTCCCTCAGAGTGCTCCTCCCGCTCCTCTGTGGGAACAAACAATACACATGTTGAAGCTATACCATCAGCATTGGGCCCCCCACAGAATTAGGCAATTTTACAATATTTGTAATGCTTCACGAAAACACATAATTAATGATCTACTCAGATCCCTAGTCCACAAAGTTAATGGCAGGAGATGCGGTGACATAAGACACAACCACTAATCAAGGATGGTCAGTTACTAAGACATAGTGAGTAAAGATGACAGTATCCTGATGTAGAAATTCAACAATAGCATGTTCCTGTTAACATTTACTGGCAGACAATTTACTGACAACAACTTTTCCTTCATTAGACCGCTACCTGAGATGAGTATATGTCAACTGACTGCAAATTTCCTCCTGTAGCTCAGACAGAACCAAATGAAAACAAAAATTATATAATACTCCCTCAGGCTTCTCCACTTACGTTGCCCAGGAAACCATTATATAATACACTGCAAGGTTACTTAATGCTAACGTGTGTGCGTGTGTGTGTGTGTGTATATATTATATTATTATTATTATAATATAATATAATATACACACACACACACACATAATAATAATAATAATATATTATATTAACTTGAGAAAATATTAATTGATCCACACAAAAATACTATGCAGTGGCGGCCGGGTCAGCTCAGTTGGAGCGGGTGCCCATGTATGGAGGGTTACTCCTTAATGGAGCGGGCTTGGGTTCAACTCCGACCTGCGGCCCTTTGCTGCATATTATTCCCCCTCTCTCCCCCCTTTCATTTCTTTAACTGTCCTGGCAATAAAACCCTAAAACTGACCAAAAATAATCTTCAAAAATAAAAATAAAATACTATTTTTTATAAACAAGAGGCTGATCATTCTAGCACAGCACCCATAGCTGGTTGTCATTAGGTTTATGTTTTTTGCTTGATTTAGAGTAGATTTAAAGTAAAGTCCATGTAATTTAACATAGCTGAAGGCTCTGACACACCAACCCGACGGCCGACCGCCGGCAGAAAAGGCAGTCGGACGGATCAGTCGGCTCCTGTCTCTCAAAAAAGTGCCTCGGAAAGCACCGAAGCAACGCCGATTTGAGCGTACATTCTGTGTGTGCAGACGGTGCTAATCTGTATTGTCGCCCAAAAAATTGGAAGAGAGACAAAGGCAAAATCTCTACTGACTGAGCATTTATCTGACAGAAATAAAAGAAAGCTACCTTAAAAACAATAGGACTGCCTTCAGTCTCTAAATACTGTCCCCTAGTGTCTCAAATGGCCTACAATAATCTAATGATTGTCAAAACATTCTCAATAATAACTAGATCTAATATCTATAAAGAAACATACATCACCAAAAAATACAAATTGAAGATTCAAGCTCACAGGTCCAATTAGCATTTTTAATCAGGGGATTCAGACTGAAGACACAGGGTCCAACAATTGCATCTTTGTTGAAACAGCAAGCCAGAATATTCATGATGAGGCGCAGCGATTATACTGCAAAAAACCCTCAAAAGCTCAGAGAAAGAGTCACAATCTGGAGGACCATGATTCCTAAAACTCTTGTGTTGACAAAACCCAAAAGGCAAAATGTAAGGAGAGCAGAGTGTGGTGTTATGTAACAGATCTGTGGAAGGCCACAGGCACCCCCTGCTAACCAAATTGACTGAAGCACTTTAGTCTTAAACAGACATACACAGTGTACAGTGTATGCATAAGTTTACACACCCATGCTAAAGTTGATTAAAACAAGGAATAAAAAAAAAAAGAAATTGATCTTAATGCCTTAATTAAAAAAAAGGAAAATACATCTTTTAAGAACAATTTTCTTTGTAAATGAATAATGTATTGTAAATAGATAAATGTTCTTCCTTAAAATGAATACTATTTTTAAAGGCCAGTTATTTCATGGATTCAGGATACTATGCATCCGATAAAGTTCCCTTGGCCTTTGGAATTAAAATAAGCCCCCCCACATCATCACATAACCTTGACCATTCGTAGAGATTGGCATGGTTTTATTTCAGTTAGCTTAGCAGCTGGTTTGATTTGCATTTAGAGATGATCTTATGGAAAGTTCCCAATGCCTATCTCTAGGTAAGGTGAAGGGTATGTGATGATGTGAGGCTAGTTTAATTCCAAAAGCCAAGGGAACTTTATCAGGATGCATAGTATCCTGGATACATGACATAACTGGCCTTTAAAAAAATCTGCCAGCTTCTATAGGAATTTGACATAAGGTGTCTATTTTCATGCCCCTGTATTTTAAGGAAGAACATTTATTTATTTACAATACATTATTCATTCACAAAGAAAATTGGTGTCTTAAAAGGTTGTATCCTATTTTTTTAATAAAGGCATTAAGATCAATTTCCAAAAGATGTTTTTTTTCTTCCTCTTTTTAATCAACTTTAGCATGGGTGTGTATACTTATGCGAGCCACTGTACATGTGTTGGAGTGGAGGCCACTGTACCTGTGTGTGGTAGGAAGGCCACGGCTGCAGCAGGGAGGCTAGCTGCTCTGCGGTGCTGTGCCTGATCGTGGAAGCCCGAAGCTTGAGGTCTGGACAACTTGCTCAGCGGCTCGTACGCCACTTTGGCCTGCCCCTCCGGGCTGGACAGCGGGTGGCAGGCACCGTGGCTGAGGAGGACAGGAGTCGGCAGAGAGGCAGGGAAGAAGAGGTCTCGGTGCTCCTTGTTGTACTTGGGTGTGGTCGGGGCATCGCCTGCAGACTGCTGGAGACAGAAGAGCAGTGGTCGTGAGGAGGTGGGATCCCTCTGCAGCGTTAACTCTCCTCTGAGAACTGTGCATCCTCCGTGGAGACAGAATCTGGCTAAAGACTCAGACTGGCCAAAGAAGCAGAGGGAGCAGCAGTCGATACCTCAACACATCAGCAATATCAGTCTAGGCTCTGACACATCAGCAGTAAAGAAATCATTTACAGAGTTGCACTGTCGTCCCCCAGGGGTTTAGAGGCTTACTTTGTGTGCTGGATTCAGTGTTGGGATCTCATCTCTAGACCACGCTACATCCTTCTGAGCCACTTTCCTGTGTGTTCTTTTGAGGACCACTTACAAACACAAGAGCTGCACAAACAACCTGTGACAACAGCCGCCCTGCTCCCACAGCCGCTGTCATGGCAACACCAAGGAGCACAGAACACACCTCTAGTTTACAATTTAAAATGGATGAAAAGTTGGATGAAAACTACCATTTATCCACATGTAAAACCAGCTCTTCAGTCTAATGTACTGTAGGAGCTGTATCAATATGTAACTAGCTAAAGAACTAACTGTATATCTAGTAGAATTGCACTGCCTTAATAACGCCAGCATGTGAATAGGACTTCAGATTTACCACAGACAGTGCTTCTATGTCTCAGCGGTACATCTGATTATAAAATGTCTTCCAGTTTTGTCAAGATTTCAAAAGCCAAGAGGTTCAGTACCACACTACTGTCATGACAAGCAGGTTTTGACAGATGAGGCATACTAGCTCAAGATAATTTGGCAATAACAAGAGCTCTCATACCATTTTTCTCAGGCTCTCTGTTAGGAGTTTAAGTCAAAGTGTCCTCTGAATCACAGCTGTATATATTCGGAGCTCCCAATGGGATTCACACAGCAGAGCAGAGGAAAAACCAAACAAACAGAAGGCAGCCTTCCAAAAGCTTGGACAGATCCTTCAGCTCAACACAGAGCAGTTTGAAGCATGCAGCAGCTCCACAACCCACTTTGATGATTCAGCTCTCATGAATTAAACATTGCCAACAAAGACAACAGCAAGTCAGCTGGACCATGTGTGTATTCCAAAAACACTGTACCTGAGAGGATTGCAGCACATACATGGCACGCGGCGAGCCTGTATGTTCCTCAAGTGTCGGGTGTGCGGGGCTGAGAGTGGGCTGTTGGCAGCCAGACCGAGGACCCAAAATGTGAATTGAAAGATGGTTCTGTGTAATTATTGAGTTGGGGCTTTAAATCAGATTAGAGCAGCCGTGTTCAGGTTTGGTCATCTTTCCAACATAATTGAAAGACCGGCCAAGCAAACAAATTTCAATTAAATTGCCTTCCAAAATGGGACATTTTGGGTCCACAGCTCCTTTGTGAAGCAAATGTCCATATTTTTTGATGAGTAACACCTCAACATTCTTCCAGGCCTGCTGATACACAGAAGAAGAGACTGCAGTGTTCTAATAAAGCACCCTCCTAGTCCCTCAAAGAGCTGCTCCATCTCAAGATTATGAAAATATACCAGGCGTTTATTAAGTGCCAGTAACAAAGGGCCTTGTCATGCTTTCCTCCTGATATGGCACTGAACTAAGGTGGAGCAAACAATAAACAGAGCACAACACGTCCAATTTTCTGGCTGAGCACTATGTGAGCAGATCTCGCTCTGCACTTGTGGGGGCTTGAAGGGACGCGTGTAATCTGTAAGAAGAAGGCAAGAATGTTTCATGCCCTCAAGCGGAGAACTCCAAGGTGCCTACTCACATTTCCCACTACATACAAGCGCAACCAAAAAAACTAAAACACGACAGGAGCTGGTGGCACAATAATTGCCCATAAACAGCAGTTAGATCAGACTGCAGAAAAAGCTAGCACGCAGAAGCATCTTTTCAGCATTAAGGGAAAAACGAGAACACATGCAGGCTAATTATCATAACATCTAACAAGTCTTCACGTTTACCTGACAATTATCCCAGCAATCACATCGAGCTGACAGTTGTCAGAAGACTGAGACGTGTCTGGTTAAGACTCCACATAAGATTTTACTATTAGTTACCAATTTAACAACAAAGGGTTATAATGAAATAAAAACAAGTTTTCAAATTAAACAGTGTTGGATGAGTTTGAAGTTGGTATGTTGCTATTAAACCATTTCCACTGAAGACCTTCGTTTAAAATGTTTAGGTGACCCAGAAAGCAATTGTTTCTAAATTAGATTTGATTTTGAGGTCAAGCATTATTGCATGGAAGTCAAATACAATTTGTTTTGCAGTAAAATTAGACACAACCATTTAGTATTTGGTGCGGACATGAAGTGCATTAAGGTGTTTTAGAATTTTACAAGTAAACTGAAAACTGATTTCAAGTGAAGTGCGCACACAGCTGTTTCTGTAAATAATGATTCTAATTCCAGCTCTGTGCCTCATCTGCACCATCATCTCTGTGTCGTGCGTTTATGCATGAAAAAGACACAGACGAATTAACAGACAAAACTAACAAAGGCAACAAAAAGATTCATGCAGAAAACAAGATGATGTGATCAGTGAACTAGGAGAACAGAGATTTATTTGCCCACAGCTACTTCTCATGAACCTGAGGTTTGGGGAACATCACCGTGACAACAGGATGTGGGCAGAGAGACTGTGTGGGCAGGAGGAGGGATATGAGGAAGGGGAAGTCACCGACACAGGATGAGGCCAAGCAGCTTATAATTCAATGAAGAATATGAGTACTGAAGACAAAGCTGAGCTAATAGTTGGTTTTGCAACAACTGAACCAATTAGAGTTTCCACAATTAGACACATATATTTATGTATTTAGATTATTCTGTTATTTTGTCTTTTAAAATCATATGCACATTACCTGCGCAGATAAGCAACATGCATTCCAATGCTCAGTTGAAACCAATGACAGGTTTAACTATGGAGTGAGGCTGAAGGGACATTCACACCACGCTTTGGACTATATTTAACATTGGCAGGCTAAAGCCTGAAGTTATTCATGTTTTGCAATTCTTACTACAGATGCTGCATGCTACTTCCCTACATATTACACAAGTACAAAACATCTATTCTTAAACTTACTAGTATAAGCTACACAGCAGGGAAGTACAACTTGCATTCAACCTTGGATTGGCAGCTGGGTGGGCTGTGCCTCATCAGGACAACTCAGATAGATATTTTTCGCACACGTTTGCCATGCTGGAGACCAGACTTTCATTAATATCGAGTATGTCAGTGAGGTGCCATGTTGGTTACAGCTTTTCCCGATATTATCTGCTTGGTTAAACCTTTACCTGCTGCAATGAAAAACAGAGCTGAGGATATTTTCTTTTGCTATTCGTTTAAAAAGGTTGTGTAAAACAGTGACACTAAAATGCTGGTGCATCATAAAATAGTCTCAGGTAAAGCCTTAAATCCTCAAAGTTTTACCATGTAAGAGCTATTCCATTACATGAAGGGGAAGAGACAAGTATTTGGCATCGACTTGAATGAAACAGGGATAGCTAGAAAGTACGTTTAGCTATCTATATAAATGTGAACTATAGTTTGAGCTACGATGTACAAGGCCAACAAGGCCGCAGAAGGACATCAGATGAGCATGCGGAAGAAGTGTTTTACCTGTCTTTGGGCAGAAGTAGCCAACTGTATCTGGCAGAACTTCACAGCTTGGTCCAGGGCTACATCCTCATCAACCTGAGACAGGAGAAAAGGCAGAACAAGGAGATTAGAAAAGAGCAAAACATTTTCATATGCTTGAGGTTATTATGCAGTGTCAAATCTTTTTGTACATCTTTGTTTATCTTCAGTAAAACCTGAGGCAACACTGGAGCAGTGAGTATATACTGCAAATTCATCATACATTTCTGAGGTGACCTCTGTAAACACCATGTTAATTACTCACTATATCTCCACACTAAAGCCAAACCAGCATATTCTTCTGATTCTGTATCAAAGCAAGTAGGATGTCTTCTGCCTCTGATCAGAGCACCAGCAAAGAAAAGGCTCACATGAAGGTCCTGTACAGCGAGTGGATATGTGGGAGTTAGCAAGCTTAGCCACAGCCCAACATCGTCCACGCAGCAGTAATCTTGTTCACATAGCTGTTATGTTCCCTCCAGCAACCTGTTGGATGCAGCGGTTCAGGGACCCCAAAGGAAGGGATTTTACAGTAGTCTCATTCTAGTTATTAAATGATGCTAATACGTAAATGGACTGAGTCAAGTTTCAGTGTGTCACAAAGTACAGCCCTCTGCTTTCAATTCATGACTAGCTCACTGCAAACCTTCTTTGTCAAACCACATACAGTTGCCAGGGAGGACTTATTGCATAACTTCACTATTAGTTTTAGAAAGACCTTTCACATAATATGGCAGGACTTACTGTATTATTGTTTTGGGCATTTTTGGCCTTTAATTGAGTAAAGACAGGCAAGGGGAAGACGGGGGGGGGTGGGGCACTTATGAGTCACTCGCTACCAAGTGAGGTCACCCCAGCACACACGGTTTTCTGATGGCACAAAATTCTTTCAGATTCTGTCTAGAACACACAATTTAGTGACTCTTTTCAAATTTGCCACTTTAAGAGTGAACTGAAAGAAAGAAAAATATTGGACTAGAACATGGAGAAATATTAACAAAAACACAAAATAAGGTTAAGAAAAGATGCAAGATATAGATCTAAACTATAACCGCATGCAGCTGTGCAATGCAGCGGACCACAAAATCACAAAGCAGCTGCAGTTTGTACAAGTAGGTGCACAAACAGAAGATGCTTCTGGAAAATGTCCAGGGCAGGCATTTTAATTGCACAACTCATCTGGTGACAGGAAACACGTTGTGGCTGGTTGTGGATACTCTCTGGATGGGTCTGAGAAATTATTCTCTTTCTGTCTCTCAAAGAGCAAAGAGAAAACATGCTAGCTCTAACCCAAGCACAGAAAAATGCTACTGAAGCACGCCCTTCTCATCCAAGTCTTCTTTCCCCTCGCCTTGTGTGCTTCTACTCAAGCTACAGCTCTCCCACATTGAACAGCAAAATGACATGGCAACTTCTGTATGGCCAGCATCGATCTTCAGCTCAATATAGCTATGTAAGCTGAGGTGGGCTGTTGTTCTGGAACTACATCATCAGAATGCCACAGAAAGCACTGTGTGAAGTTTAACTAATTTTTAACAACTGAGGAACATTTCTTTTCTCGAGATACGAGGAAAATCCTCGCTTCTTTAAACACAGCAGGATAAGGTTAACATAATGTTTTATGAATTTCACGTTATATTCGATAGCAGCTTTTTTCCTGCTTCTGCTATGAACTATGGCCCGTCAGAAGTTACTATAAAGTTATAACAATAATACATTTTGCCTAATAGTCCTAAAATTTAGCATTTATTTTACAGAGATTTGGTCTCTGGTATGGCACAATGCCACTACATATCTTTACTTTTTGACAAGTTTGATTGGAAATAATAAATAAATCAACAATGACGGATCCACAGCAGCTCCCCACCTACTTGTGACATCATGATGTAAACAATAAATAAATCCCAATTCATCTTAAAAATCCCCCGTGAGGCTACTTTTAGACTCAGTAGCCTGTTTTAGGAGTAGGAGCAAAAGACACTGAGGTTGACTTTGGGTTTCTGAAAGTAAAAACAAAACCGCACTATGAGCCATTTCATTGCAGTGTTTGAAAGAGGGAATGTCCCTCTTCTACAGTGGCTGTTGTGTTACTAATTCAGTTAGAAGAGAGGTTTCACATTCACAATTTATTGTAGGTGGGCTCATATCAAGCATACATGACTGTACAAAAGTTATGCATGCGCATGCACAGCGGCACTCTTAAACCCCTCGTTTCCAATGGCTTGCCGCTTCTGCACACCTGACGCATGAGGGTTCAAATATACAGTAACACAAACTGTCACAGCCACACTACCACACACCATGCATGTTGCACACACAGCGGCAGTTGCTTTCCAAACACTAGGGAGTGTGCAGTAGAGAGAGGGAAACAGAGAGAGCGAGCTGTGATCACCGGTGAGTATGAAGTTAGCAGTAACGTTACAGCTGTGAACTCAGCAATGCAATGTGTTTATTTGTTGGTAAAAAAAATGCTACAACTCCTCAAGGCCCAGGCCAAGATCCCGTGTCTTTCTTGCTACCTGCTAGTTGATATGAAAGGGGTTTGCTGGCACTTCAGCAGAGGCTCTCTAAATGAAGGTGGCTGATTTTTAAGGGGATCTTTAAGGTGGACCAGCTGTTCTCATTTTAGTAACAAGCTGCTCGTCCAAGTTTTTCTTTAGTGACCTCTCACGTGCTGCAACTGACAACCACCAACCTTTATGCAAATAAATATTGCAATTACATAATAATAACAACATAATAATCATCTAGCCCTCTAAAAACACAGGGAAAACCCTGATAATGCTGTATATATGCACAACATAAACTATATCTGTGTACATTTTTACCTGTTTTATGAGCATATAAGTCTCTGACATGATCTTCTCAATGCGTGCCAGGTCGTACGTCATGACTTTCTGGCCTTGCTGCCACACCCTATAGGCATCAAGCAGTAACGTTTTTCCGGACTCCGCATCTTCAAGAAGCTTCCTTTTCCTGTTTGGCCTACGTGGTAAACCCTGATCAGTCCCGGTGGCTGCCATGGTGACCTTTGGTGCCAAGGCTTGGAGCTGCTGCTGCCTGGAGCTGATACTTAGCTCCTCTAGGGACAGCTCTGGTGTCCGGCTGCTGTCAGTCACTTTCTGCTGGGACTCCGCTGCACTCAGCGAGGTCTCAGCCTCCACTTGGTTGCCATGAGAATCTGTGGTAATAGAGGGCCTCATCCAGCGGCAGGTGTCCAGCTCCATTGGTTCCTCCAACCCTGCTTTGTGCCCCTCACTGCCAGCAGTCTCCACCTTGCCAGTATAGATCTCCTGAACTTTACTCCCTTTATCCATGGATAGTGGTGGTGGGTTGAGTTGTGCCTGAGAGGCTTCCCTGGGCCCTGTGTCTGTGACACAGGCTCCCTCTGTGAGTCCAGGCTTCTTGGGCAGTGCATTTTTGCTGTCCTCTGAACGTGGCCTGTTGGATGCGTCCGTCGTGGTCATCTCCCCCATGGAGGGCCCAGGGGCTTTGTGAAGCTGCTCAGACACCTGAAAGAGAACAGAACCTGTCAAAACATGAAGTGGGGGCATGCCAGATGTCTAAAAGGCTCCCAGCTCTGTGTGTGTGTGTGCTTGTGTGTGTGTATATATGTGTAGTGATTTGTGCTTTCTTACCCCAGTGAGACTGTTCAGATTGTCTTCCAGGACTTTTACAGTTAGGAAAAATGCTCTCTTGGCCAAAACCTGACGATCAACATCCCGTAAATACTTCCTTCATGGAAGAGAAAGAAGCAGGATGAGAGATGTCATCGAACAAATAAATAATAAAAACAGAAACAACATGACATGCAATGTGGGTCCTTACTTTCCCTGGTCGGGGGTTCTCTGCAGCATGAAAGAGACTTTCAAAAGAGTATCGTGATCCTTAAGCTGAGACAGCACCTCCAGTAAGAGGACAATGGATCTGTTCATATGAGATGCAAAACTTCCGGGGCGATCAATCTCATCTACTGGAATACGCCAGATGCCCTGAAGGAGGAGGAGAAAAGGCAGAATCTGAATGAAGTTTGACGGTGCCTCGAAAAATAAACAAAAATATTGTTTTTTTGACAAACTGCTAGTTAAACGTAGCACAAACACAAACATGTGGTGTGGCCTTAGCTTTTAGTTGAGCAGAAACTTGATTTCAAAACATGGTTCAGTTACACGTATTTAAAGTATCTAGGAGGAGTTGCCTTCATGCAACTACTTTCCCATTTGATTGAACTGGCCAAAAGGCTAATTTGTGAAATTCTGCATTTATGACTGCTCTATGCTGTTATTACAGGTTTCTAAGGATTATGGAGTGTATGACACACGGAAACAAGCAACAGGAACACATTAAAAAAAACTGACAAGAAAGAAAGCAGAGGAGAAAGAAGAGGGAGTAATGGTAGGTAAAAACATGGCATTCAATCAAGAAAGCTCTAATGAGAGGATGGGAAAGCTGCAGAAGAGGTGTCTGGCCATGTGGGAAAAGGGGGGGGGGGGGGGGGGGGGGGGGGGGGGGGGGGGGGGGGGGGGGGGGGGGGGCTTTTTCTCTGGGCGCACATGATAGGCAGCCTCATTAGTGCTCAGCTCTGTCCAAGCATTGCAACAGACCAGAGCCTGGCTGCCAACAAACACAGTCCTCCTTTACAGAAAGCGTGATGAGGTGCTTTTTTTGGTGGACGAGTTCACCGTGTTCTGTGAGCACATGTCCTCTCAGCAGGTGGAGCGTGCGAGGTTCTGCTCTCTGAAGCTACTGATGCAAGTGCAGATGGTGGCCTAGGCTGTGTACAGTCATACAGCACATGTCGCAGAGTACAGCTTCTGGCCTTAGAAAATGTGTGCGAGACAAAACAAAGATGACCACGTCATGTTGGAACAAAATAAATGAGGGCTCTATCGACTGCTAAAGGCACCAGTGAGACTTGTGCTCCTCCTTACAGACAGCTCCAGATTGTCAGATGACATTTTCAAAGCCACCGGAGAGGAACAAAGCAGGAAAGAGAGTCAAAAGAAACCTATCAAAACAAATCCCATTCCTGAGGATGGACTTATAGCCTGCTCAGGGACAAAGTGTCTGGCCATCTAAAGCGTAATATAGAAACTCAAGACTTCCGTGTTTATACACATTTTGTTAAGAAATCCTAAATCAAGGATGAGTTTCTCATTTTTAGTTCACGACGGCAACTAAATCTATTCTTACAGGCATCTGTTTGGATATTGTTGATATATAATAAATCTCTTCTGCTCTGATACACAGAGGGTTAAAGCAAGAAACCATTTGTGAGCTTGAAATGCTGCCCTGGACAAAATGCATACAATGTATTAAATTAAGTATTATAGAATTGTAAAACTGCACTATGCCTGAGCCTGAGAACTTTAAGCCCTGTCTGATACAGGAGCAGATACATTCAGGTAAAATGATCCCAATTCAAAATCTGGAGAATTTATGTCCAAGTAAATAACACTTGAACTAGAATTTGTCTTGGTAGTTGGTGCAAACATTACATCTAGCTGTCAAGAAAACACTTTTAAGAACAAGCGTGTGGCTCCAATGCCTGTGTAAAATATAAGAAAATAAGAAGATGTGTTATCATTTGATGTAATCAAGCAGGGCTTGGGAAGGTTTAAAACCTTTCAATGCACAGATTAGCAAATGCCTCCAACAGCAACGGGACAAGTATGATGAGGGGGTGGGCTCCACTCAGAAAAACAACTCTAATGGAGGAGAGTAATTCTTCATTAGAGAACCATCCAACCACAGCAAACCTGTT
The DNA here is from genome assembly GCF_013103735.1 of Etheostoma cragini. Lineage (NCBI taxonomy): Eukaryota > Metazoa > Chordata > Actinopteri > Perciformes > Percidae > Etheostoma > Etheostoma cragini. The sequence continues at coordinate 18,670,639 of NC_048411.1, forward strand.
TAGGGGAAGCAGAACCATGGCTTTACACAGATTATGCTGTAGCGCAACAGCTAAAGCAGATTTGTAAGACTTTAACTGCAATGATTATAAGCAGCCCCCCCCTCGTTTTTGTGAGAGAAAATATGACCAATGCTTGATATCTAGAGCATCTACAGCTTTGGCAGATGTAGCCAATACATCACACAAAAATCAGACGGATTAAGATGCATAACAAACAAGAGATAACTGCATGACCAGAGAATCCTTTTGTACAAATGGAATCTGATCTTTCCTTAGATCATTTTCTGTTTTAAAATGGTTTCTGTTTGGTTGACAATGAGGAGAACTATAAGAAACATCAAATTAAGTAATCCTAGTTTGTCAATGATGTATTAAAAACAGCAAAACAAAGCAATACTTATGCAGCATGACAAAAAAGGACGACCAACAGGGACAAGGCACTGACAGTCCCTCTACTTCCTTGTGTAAAAGCCTGAGCCAAAACAGAATGCTGGCTGCCTGCTGAACAACATTTGGAGGAAAAGCCTCAATCTGCATTCTAATCAACTTCATCTACTCATGTCTTTACATGCCATTAGTGAAAAGAAAGGTACATGCACAAATTATGACCCATGGTACCACTTACTAGGCCTCAGGGAAGTTGCACAATCTCAGTGTTAATGTCTCTTGTAGCAATTAGCAGTCACTAGTGCAGCTTACTGTGACAATATTACTATTTCAAACCTAAAATACAACTTTAGATTGAAGATATTTTGAGACTTGAAGATGGCCAGTTACCTACTAAGTCTACCAGCATTTGGCAGGTAGGTGGTGTAATTTTCATCGTACTCCATTCTTCCCAACATTGTTACATCTTAAATGCAGACATCTGAACAATTAGGACCTAATCTTTTGCAGTTCTGTACCATTCAACAAGAGTGGCACTGATTTAAAAAGACCACACTAAGTATAACACAAACTCTCAGAATTTTGAACAAGTCAGAGAGAAAGATGATAAAGCGACTCACCATCACCAATGAAAGCTACTCCACAGCGCATGTGTTAGTATTCTCTTGGACAGTCTCCTGCTGGCGGTAGCAGCCCCAGCAGCACCTCCACCCTGAAAGAGGCTCACGCTCAGAGAGCAAGGGGTGGGCTGTATTTGGGTGCTAGGGCAGCGAGAGCTGATGGAGAGAGGGAAGCACAGCTGCACACGGCAGAGCAGGAACAGAAGAAGAGGAGAATAGCAGCTGCCTTGGCAGGAGGAGAAACAACGCTGGAGTCAGTGCCCATAAGCTCAGTATGTCACTGACAGACAAGCCGACTCATTCCTCTCCTGCTTTCAAACCCTGCCATCTCAAAACAACAACACCCACGCACTCTATCTCCGCCCTCCCCTGACCCCAGACTGCTGGAGTTCTTCCCCTCCCTTTCCTTCTCTCGTACTATACACAGCGTACAGCCAATCCTTGTAGGCCTTTGCCAGCCAATCGGAAGCAAGCAGAGAAACTCCCGCCCTCTACACACCCACACAATACACACACAAACAGAGGAGTTCGAGCGAGAGAGAGTAGTGAGGAAACAGAAAGAGTGCAAAAGAGAGAGGAGATGAGTAGAGCGAATAAGCGCCAGGGGGAGGGGTAGAGCGTGGTCACCCTGAAGACAGAGCAACAGGAAAAGAACAAGAGAACATTACCTGGCTGAAAATGAACTCAATGCTACCACATCAATGCAGTGGGAGGCATCAAGAGGATGGCATCAATAGAACCAAAAAACTTGACAAGTTTGTATGAGCAAAGTCCCCATTAACCACGGAAACACTGAAAAACAGTGCTGTTTAAACAGATAAGATTGTGCTGTGTACACAAAGTATTTCCTCCACGAACAGCCCTTACCGTCTTCCTTTCCTGTCTTTCAACTCTGGTCGTGTCTCTCCAGCTGGCCACCATAAACATACTAAGTAAACACACCTTGTTTTCCCTGCTTCCTGTTGCGAAGTGAGTGAAAAAGCTGCTGAAAAAAGTCAAGCTCAAGTAAACAGAGCAAGGAGAAGGCAATGGGAAACACACCAACAGCCAGATTTAACCATTCAACGTGCAAATCGAAATATCAACGTCTGTAAAATGTATTCATTTGACCAATACTCCGCCCCTAAGAAAGAATAACAAGGTTCTCCTGGGCGGAGCTCCACCTACAGCACATTGCACAGCTGAACACACAAATGTTTGAGTCAAACATCAAAAACGTGGCAAGCAATGCAAGTGTAACTGTTCCCCAGAAGACTATCCTATGCTAGTATAACACGACCCTTAAAAAGTTTACGTTCATGAATGCTCTTAATAGGTATTGGTTCAATCCATGTTTTCCAAAAAGGTATAAGACCAGGAAGGATTCATGTTTTTCTAAAATGCAGCCACTAGGACCTCCATTTTCTCTGGAGCTTGGTAGAGAGTGAACGTATGAGTGGGTGGAAGAATGTGTAAGCAAGAGAGTGAGTGAGTGTGTGCGTGTGTGTATATAGTGTCGGTCGGAGGGGAGGAGGAACTCCCTGCCAGAGTGAAAACACAGGGATTCCTCACGATCACTCATCAGCAGTCCTAAGCTGCCTGGCGTTACGTCAGCATGAACCTTTATCATTAGATTTATTCTTAACATGCACGTGGCTGTGCTACACTTACTTCAATTCTCATTTAATTTTACAAGCTGACTGCATCACAAACACTACTACTTTCTTCTGTGAGTTTTAAACAGACTGTATAAAATAGGTTTTAAAGTGCTCTCCCTTCTCTACATTATAGCCTCTATCGTTATTCATATTTCCCCCCCGAACCGTGCAGGCCTACAAAGCAGCTAGACGAAGCTTCGATTTTGACATATGCAGAATTTGTCACACACAGGTTTTAATTAAATGTTTTATCTACTGTCTTTTTTTTTTTTTTGTCATTCCATGCTTAAGCCTTAAACATGCTTGTGAAAGTCACCTTCTCTCACAGTAATCTTCCATGTCAGAGGCTCAGTCCTGTTTAAAGGTGGATGATTGGCTTCTTAGAACATGAAACATGATGTGGTCGGATGTAATGTGATATAGGATTAACAGCCTTTTTGTGATTTGCCTAATTGTTTTATGTATGTCTTACTAGATCATGTGTATATATCAAAAAATGTCCGGTGACTGTGGAGGTGCAGCACTCCATAACTCTCCTGCTTGGTCAAATAGCCCGTACACAGCCTGGAGATGTGTTTGGGGTCATTGTCCTGTCGAAGAATAAATGATGGTCCAACTAAACGCAAACTGGATGGGATGTTGCATGTTGCTGCAGGATGCTGTGGTAGCCATGCTGGTTCAGTATGCCTTCAATTTTGAATAAATCTCCAACATTGTCACCAGCAAAGCACCCCCACACCATCAAACCTTCTCCTCCATGCTTCCCGGTGGGAACCAGGCATGTAGAATCTATCCGGTCACCTTTTCTCCATCCACAAAGACACAGCAGTTGGCATCAAAGATCTCAAACTCTGACTCATCAGATCAAAGCAGAGATTTCCACTGACTAATGACCATTCCTTGTGTTTCTTCGCCCAAACAAATCTCTTCTGCTTATTGCCTCTCCTTAGCAGTGGTTTCTTAGCTGCTATTGATCATGAAGGCCTGACTCACACACTCTCCTCTTAACAGTTGTTCTAGAGATGTGTCTGCTAATACAACTCTGTGTGGTATTCACCTAGTCTCTAATCTGAGCTGCTGTTAACTTGCGTTTCTGAGGCTGGTGACTCAGATGAACTTATCCTCAGCAGCAGAGGCGACTCTTGGTCTTCTTTTCCTGGGGCGGTCCTCATGTGAGCCTGTTTCGTTGTAGCGCTTGATGGCTTTGGCAACTGCACTTGGAGGCACATTCAAAGTTTTTGCAATTTTTCCCTGAATTCTAACAGTTGTCCAATAGGGCTGTCGGCTGTGTATCAACCTGAATTCTGCACAACACAACTGATGATCCCGACGCCATTAATAGGGTGAGCAATTCCACTAATTAACCCTGACAAGGCAAACCTATGAAGTAAAAACCATTTCAGGTGACTGCCTCATGAAGCTCAATGAGAGAACACCAAGGGTTTGCAGTGCAATCAAAAAGCAAAGGTAGTTACTTTGAAGAAACTAGAATATAAGACATGTTTTCAGTTATTTCACACTTTTTTGTTAAGTATATAATTTTATGTGTGTTTATTCATAGTTTTGATGCCTTCAGTGATAATCTACAATGTAAACAGTTATGAAAATAAAGGAAACGCATTGAATGAGAAGGTGGTTCCAAACTATGGCCTATACTGTGTTTGTATGTATGTATGTATGTATGTATGTATGTATGTATGTATGTATATATATATATAGAGAGAGAGAGAGAGAGAGAGCAAGAGCGAGAGCGAGAGCGAGAGCGAGAGAGAGAAAAAGAGAGATTCATTTGGAGGAAACAGTAAAGCTCCAACAGTTGGTATGCCACAGTGGCAGGTTTGCCTCCAGAAGGGGCTCTGTGAGAAGACAGTGGGAGCCAGAGCACTGGAGAGCTCTCCTCCAGCTTAGACCTGGCCCACATCACTTCTGCAGTCTGTTACCAGAAGCCGTTTGGATTCATCATTTCATTCTACAGCCTACACATTCAACTATGTCCTAAATAATGTGCAACACCAAAACATGCCCCCACAAGTGACTTATATGTTATGTTGAAATGATGGCACATTCTACTTGTAATATCTGCTCTGTAACAAATCAAAAAGTGAGCTTTTAGGCTTCAACAGATCACACAGGAAACAAATCAACAAGAATGCCACATGTTTGGACACATTGAGAAGATAAAATATCTGCTTCAAGTGAAAAGAGTTAAACAAACTGACATGAAGAACAAATGACAGATTCTGACAGTAATCTCTTCTCCACTGGAACCCAGCAGAGGCCCTGTAATTCTTAGAGGCAGTTCACTCAACAATTTCCCACTGTGTGACTCCATTTATAGCAGCGCATGTTTCTAGTTATTCAAAATTTTGGGCTGATTTTAGTCCTTCCAGTACAATTATGTGAATAATATGTGTGAAAATGGTAAACCTAGCTATAGTACGCCAATCATTGGTTCATAGCACACAGGTCATTAGTCACATACATGAGGAAACACATCAGTGCTCCACAGGTTCTTCCTCTGGGAGACTTTAATAGCTGCCATTGTGCAGTTAGGTATTATGATAAAGCTAAACCTTAGAGTAAGAAGACGACACATAAGCAATTTATAGCCAAATTGTATGAAAAGGTTTCTGTGTGTGTATGTGAAACTGGTATTTTCTATGTTAGGCAAAATATTTTTTTATTCCAAACCTTCCACTAGATAAGACATAAATCTGTGCGTTGATAGTATGCCAGAGGTGACAATCAACTGAAAAAGAACTGGTAGACCAAGAAGTGAATTACTTTAGTGCAAACATATTTTCCACGCAATTTTGGTTCAACTCGGGTGACAATTTTGCTTCTGGAATAAGACTTTATGTGCCAATAAAAAAAAGGCGCCGTGCAGTTATTGATGTATTAGATTACAAGTTGGAATTTCCACTAATTAATTCAGTCAGAGCTAAATGTTCCTCACCAAGCCGATTCTTTCACGTAACACTTGCCTTGAAAGTCACTTTGACAAACATTACCAACTTCGTTTATGTTACAACTAGGGCTGCACAATTATGGCCAAAATGATAATCACAATTATTTTGGATCAAAATTGTGATAATGATTATTTGTTGATTTTAACCAAACAACTTATATTATCACATAATTTATTAATAGGCAATTTATAACTGCTTTCACATCCGTATTATACTACATTCTTCTTATTTTGAAGTTGTATGTTGTAAAGACATAAAGTTGCAAAACATGTAAATGAAAATTAGCTATCTGAAATAAATAGCATAGGATGTGTATATATATATATATATATATATATATATATATATTTCTTTTTTTAAATGTATCTCTAGGAAAGCTCCTTCACTTGTTTTTAACAATAACTGCTTAAAAGAGCTTGGGAGAGAGAGGTAGTGCAATAGAGTACTCACAGAGTGACGGCTGACTCATTATGAATGGGTCCAGCATGGGTCAAACGGTGGGTCAGCGCAGTTACACACGTCATATGTATGAAATGTCTGTATCGTCACTGCGCTGCATTTTTATGAACTATGATATTCTGGCCATGGGTCACATCTCTTGTAAGTCCATCAAGCTTTGTCTCACAAGCTATTACTTTACCAACTGAAGTTAGTTGCATTCAATAACTTCTGTTTTTTTTGCAGTGGCGGCCGCGAAAGAAGAGTTACCAGCGGAAACACTGGTACAAATACAGGTTTGCCTCTCATGCGTAACAAAATACAGCTTTGTTAATAACAATTAAAACTGGAGAAATGTCAGAAATGTGAAGCGGCCCCGCTGTGTGGCGGGGCTGCGCAGAGAGTAGGAGGAGAGAGAGTAGAGGAGAGATCCAACACAGGCCCGGCTTTACAGAAGAAATGGATCATGTAACGCAAAATTAAATAATCGTGATTGTGATTAAAATTCAATTAAATGTGCAGCCCTAGCTACAAGTCAGCAAATTGAAATTTTCGGTTACTTCTGCTGCATGTAAAAAAAGTTTTGTTATGTTGCTATTATGTATATTCAGGGATGACAGATGCCTCCGTAATTTATTAAGCAATGTGCGGTGACATGAAAAAACATGCAGGCTTGGTGAAATGACTTACATTGAACAGGTTTGTCTTGTTTCTTTCACAGAAAAGTCCTTGTGCTGGCATGTGCTTCAGCTGTTGCCATGGGACACTGCTTCCTAGCAACACATCTCGGGCCCACTGTAGGTTCTGTGGCGGGAAATAAATAAATAAATAAATAAACTGAAAAACACAAACTTTTTTATATACACAGGGATTTCCAATTAAGAAACCCAAGGGGATAGACCTCAATCAGAATAGATTACCAGAAGTGATTAACAGAAGTATGCTGTATTTAATATATTCAATACATTCAGAAAAAAGAAGAAAGTTATGCTCATTTGCAAACAGAAAAATGCAGACCTCTTTTCTCAGCCTGATGAGTCACAAATCAATGTCTACACCAGTGCCCTGCCCTGTTTGAAAAGATGGCAAGCTAACGCCCCTTCATGTTATCCTTTATAAATTGTATCAGGCTAAATCACGAAATTACAGGCTCCCTCTACTTCCATCTTTGGAATGAGGATAAAGCTGGCCTGTCAATGTAAGTGGAGCAGTTTTCATGAGAATAAAAGGTGCACAGAGGATTTTAACACTGGATGTGTCGGGTTGTGCACGCAGTGCACCAACCTGTGCCAACCGCATCATATCAAACGGATTGTGTCATCAAGTCACTGGCAGGGTGCTTTTGCTTTCATCCAGCTCTGCTGATAACACCACTGGTGGCAACAACTGAGGGAAACATTACCACCTGTGGAAGCCTCTGTCAAAAGTGATTCTACATTTAATGGAGCCTCAAGGAAATTATTCTTATTGAACTTATTAATTTCAGTAGTTATTAATAATATAAATTTAAAAAGTAAGCTTTCTTTTAGGGAGATACTACCGCTGGGAGTTATAAAACCCATATTGCTGCAGATGTAGTACTCTGAGGTCAAATGAGCATATTAGAAATTATATACATATATACAAAACATAAAAAATATAAGAGCTTGGAACTTTCCACCCCCAATTCACACTTAGAGTAGGAATGAAGGCTGAATTAAAAAGCTCCAAACCAATGGAGTGCTGACAGAAGGATGCCACCAAAGAAAAGCTTAACGCAACCTCACTGTGCCAAACTGGCTGAGAGAGCACTGCGCTACCACCCACGTGCACCTCTGCCCACAGAGCCTTATAGCTAACACAGGCTGTTTCAGCACCTCGTGTATTACTACAGAGCTCACAAACCCACAGGAAAAACCAAAAGCAAATAGCCATCGCAGCTATGATATACTTGGCAACAAAATAATTAATGCAAAAGTTCTGTGACTTTTGAGAAAATTGTGGTAAATCTTAGCCGACCTCTTCTTCTGTAAATTAATGTAAACATTAATGACAGGGGATACTGATTATACTAAGTGTACGGCTTTGGTTTAATGGATGACTTGGCTTTTAAAATGCAACAAGAATGGACTATTGCTATCAATTAACAGGCTGACTGACCTGGTGGGTCTTGCTGTTGGTGTAGAAGAAGGCCAATCGGTAAAGACTCTTGTAGTGCTGAGGGAAGCGGCTGAGGCAGAGGAAGAGAGCACGGACGCACATTTCTACCAACATTTGTCTTTGGTCGCCACGGTCGGTTGGCAGGACCTTGGGCACCTCAATAACCTCAGCGGGGGGCTCTGGCTTCCTCTTTCCCTCACTGGCGGGGGTTTGAGGAGCAGCCTGTAGAGAATGGGCTGCCTTTGGAGGGGTGGCTTGAACCGGCAAAGGATGAGGACAAGGGTCCGCAGAAAGCTTGGGGGCTGAAGCCTCAGGGAGGGTCACAACCACAGCTTCTACTTCTTCCTGGATAACCTTTTCTTCTGCCTGGATGCCAGAATGTTCTCCATGTGATGCTTAAGTAGAATGGATTTGAAATCAAAGAGTTTAGAACTTGAATTGTTTTGCTTAATGTGGAACCTTTAAACATTAAGACACAATATCTGACTGCATGTTTTTCTGCACCTTCATGTTTTATACTTTTGTACGTATTGGTATATGATTTAATTATTTAATTGATTAATTACAGTGAGCTAAAACAATATAAATGTAGCGAGAAAACTTCAGTCTGTGTGTACCTGTGTCCTCAGATGCAAACTGTCTGTCCTTTACAGGGGTTGTACTTTCTGATGACGAGGAACTGGCTTTCCCAGAAGCAGGTTTGTGGCTGCTGTCTTGTGAGCTGGTGGGATCTGTGAAGGCATCCTGGGTGGAGTTGGAGTCAGAGAGCATCACCACCTCACTGTCCTGACTGCGCTCTGCCAAAATAAAAGACATCATGGGTCATGCCGCCAGTTGCATGGAACCAGATGAAGACAAATTACTTTAGCCTTAGGGCATATTATGGATAAATACACATACAAATATATGTTTTGTTTCTGTCTGAAAAGTGGAGTTTACATACATCTTATAAAAAATGATTATAATTAAGATGACTGTATTGTATGAATTACAACCAATTATCTAAAACGTGTAATGGCTTAACAGCATTTTGTGTAGGCCCCTTTTAAGATGTTGGTTGACGACTTGTACTTTAAATGCCAAACATCCCCTGTTATAATTTCGGGGGTCATGAACTAAAAATCCTTATTAGCTAGCGCATCCCTAATGAGACAATGTTATAAAGGAGAGACGCTTTTTTTCTTCTTTTTTTTTTTTTTTAATGTGGTCCAGAACTATAATGCCAGCATTCCTCTTAATTGCCATATTGTGCAGCCTAAGCAAAAAAAGTATTTGGCAGGGAACTGTAATTAACTGAATCAGAAGACCAATAAGCTTTTTCTATTTAAGTAAATAATGCACACAGGGGACCTTTCAAGAGATTCACAGTCACGAGTTAGGAGCAAAGTTACTATGGTACTGTAAGTTTTGTGCAAACTGTGTATTCAGTGCTTCCCTCGAAAGAATGCACCTCATTTTGGATTAAAACATAGTCTCTTAAAGAGTTTGGTGGGTTTGAAGAGCAGTACCATTCAGGGAAGCCAGCCACATTGGAGACCTGGGCAGGCAGTAAGCATGGTCAAAGTCTGGTGAGGCTGTTGAAGATATGGGGAGCTGGTTTTAAAATATAATCAAGAAAAGCTGAATCTCTGAAATTATATTTAAAAGAAATCAGCCATTTTCTCTCAGAAATGAATCATTTACTCTTCTTTAGACTGAAAACAGATTAAAAGCCACTCCCATTGAAAATGTAGAACCAGATTCAGACACAAATATCTATGAGAGCAGTGCAAGTGTTTTGAATCTCTCAGTATTTCTGAAGATCAGAATATTCCTTTCTAAACTTAAAATATCAGGCCTGTGATATGTTCAATTGATAAAACATAGAGCTGCCTCTTCAACGAAGCAGTTAAGACAATTAATTTAGTTTGAATAGAACAGCAAATGGCAAAAACTATCCAGAAGTAATAATTCTAAGGTGTAGAATATGAAAAGGGCATCACAAGAGGAGCATTTTCCCACAGATAATTATTAGATAAAAGCATGTCTGAATTAGGCCCTACACTCTTTCCAACAATAGGCCACTCACATTCTTCATGACTTGACATTTTCACATTATTTGGACATAATTGGAAATGATATCCAATTACTGAAAAGTGGCAAACATTATTCACAAGATTTTGAGATATATAAGGAGAGTTTGACTGTCTCTCAAATGAAGCCCACACCAAAGTCAAGTAAAATGTGACCACATGATGCACCAGACAATTTAGTGAAGTGTGATAAAGAACTGACTTTCTGTCCAGTCGTGAAGACATTCACCCCATTAGAACTACATGCACATAAATGGCAAAGCAGGTGGTAAAAGCAAGCAGGCAAAGAGGTAGCAGGCAGGTAGGTAGGTAGGTAGGTAGGAAGGAATCTGGAAAGGGTGACAAAACTGGCAACATGGGCAATATGGCTGCGTTATTTGCACATTCAAGCTAAACATGACACATGGGGTGGGTGAACAAATGTCACACACTTTTATCACATGGAAAGAATGGCCAGGACTGCATTAATTTAAACATACAATTCTGAACTTTTTAGAGATGCTGCTGATGCGGTTTGTATAAATGTATGTATAATGTGTGCTTATGTGTGGCTGGCTTGTTGGTGTGTTGTAGCTCTGTCTGTTATTTATTCTGCTGTACCCAGGAGTCACTATATATAAATAAAGATTATGTAATCAGTGTTACCAAGACATGGTTATCATTATCAGCAAAGCACACTGCTTGACCAACACATAGTGAAGCAAGTTTTAGGCTTAAGGGAGTTACAACAAAGCAACAATTGTAACACATTAGGAGAGGCAAAATGATTGGTAAGGTAATAATAGAAGCAACAATAAATCCGTGAAAAAAAAAGGATGTTATTCACACACACAGGTCTGTGGCACTATCTTTGTGGGGACCCATCATTGACATTGCATTCCCTAGCCCTTTACCCTACCGTCACAACTAAATGACTAACCTTAACCCTTACCTAATTCTAACCCTAAAACAGTCCTTTAAAGTTGTGGGGTCTAGCATTTTAGCCACACAAAGCTATCGGGACCCCACAAGTATATTTCACACACACACACACACACACACACACACACACACACACAATCTTCAAATATATTTGGTATTTGATAGGCATAGCATATTAGTCAAATAATCAGTAGCCATATTGCCCATTTTACCACATCCAAATCACCCAGAGCATGGGGGATCATTGTAACTAAAACCAAAGCCAATAAGCATGGTGATTAGCAATCTGAGCACTCCCCAATGGACTTCCTGTCCCAGTGCAGAAAGGGCAAAAGAGCCCAACCCCAGAGACAGTGTCTAGGACTGGGACTGTACCATCAGCCTGCTGCTCCTCATGCCGCTGTTGCTGCCACTGCTGCCGTCGGAGTGTTTTGCGTTTGGCGTAATCATGGTCAAATGGCGTGGCCACGTAAGGAGGGGATGTCAGACCTGGGGTGGCAGCTGATGGATGGGAGGAGCCGAGGACGTTCCCTATGCAAACTGACGAGTAATTAAAGTCCCCATCCATCATGGAGGTGGGTTTCTCCCTGCAATTAATCAAGAACAACATTGAGAAGGAAATTTAGCTGTAACAACGTTTTTTTTTTCTTCTTCGTAATTCCTACTGGGTTATATTTCTGTATCTTACTTTTCAAGTGACCTAGGCATGCTTGGCATACTCTTCTCTTCCCCCCTGGCAAATGGACCAACAGCTGCCTCAACCAGCAATCTGAACAAGACCTCGTGCTCCAGATCAGGCACATTGCCCTCTAATAGTTTTAGGGTGGTGGCACTGAGACGGAAATGCAACTAGAAGAAAGAAGATGAAAAAGATGTTTATTGGTCCACACAGGTATGTGCGCAATTTCTTTAAAGGTGAATGCTTTGAGATAGTTATATTACGTAACACAACACAACGAGAAACAATTTGATCTGTTGGCCCACAGGTAGTTTACCTCCAGGGCCTCCATGGCCAGGTCAGGAGGATTATGGTAATGGATTTTTCGGGGATACCTGGCAGCTTCTTCATGCAGATAGTGTGCTGCCTATAAGCATGAAGAGGAGAAAGTCACCAACCCAACACAAACATCTGGCAATACAAATTAACAGGTAAAATGAAGGGAGGGAGTTCAATTAGGATTCAGCAATGTGTGTTGACATCAGGGTTCAGTGTTTTCACATTGCCCCCTTTATCCTCTGCTGCCCTCAATCACACAGTTTCATACAGGTTCGTCTGCCTCCACTGATCTAATCAGAACAACAGAGCGATGACTAACTCCATACATTGTTCCCTCTCAAAAAAATACATCTTGCGAGGGTGGAAGGGCAGCAATGTGTTTCTGTAGGCGGATTATACAACAACTCCTGGGAGAGCAACAAAAATGTCTCATTCCAATTACTTTCCACTACAGTTAATATTTCCCTGTTGTTGTTTTTTACCATAATGACAACTATATTAAATTGTCCCTACTTACCTTACTGCCTTCTATTAATTGTCAGCCTGGATGCCAGCCAAACACGGCCCCGTCCACAACATGTGAGGTCGGGAAGTTCGGTCTGGACTTCAGTTCAGTTCAGTTTTATTTATATAGCACATTTGAAAACGACAACAACCATAGTGCTCAACAAGCACAAAAAATGAATGCATCTGATTGGAAGACCTGCTTTGAGGTTTGTGGACATGTAAAAGCTCTGATAAATAAGAAGGCGACAACCCATTTAAAACCTTAAAAACAAGCAATACAATTTTAACATCAATCCTGAAACAGACAAGAAGACTTGATTCATTGGGGAGCAACTATGCTCAAACCAGAGCTGTGGTTTCTATGATGGACAGATGATCAACATTTACGTTGGGTTGAATTTGGCTTCTGCTAGAGAATTTAGATGTGTAGATTCCGCCATTGCGTCTGTTATAGAATATATCGGCAGTACATTAATTTTAAAAGAGGAACAGAGAACTGTGATCAATGCATTTGTCGATCGGAAAGATGTTTTTGCTGTTCTTCCTGGGCGGGGCGCAATGAAAACCCTGCGGTCATTGTGGTTTCTCCTTTGGAGGACCAAGTGTAAAAAGCAACCCAAATAAGCTAAACATACAGTACGTTACATACTCCATGTGTATCCATACTCCACTCCGCTCTGATTGGTTGTATGTCTATTCAAATGAGTGCAGAGGCATTTCTTTCCTGATTCAGTTGAAACATGCCCCATAATCACAGCCCAATTGAGCAGTATCAGACTCATATTCTCTTTAGAAACTGAGTATGACAACATCAGGCTAGTTAATTGTTCTCCATTCGATTGAATTACTTACTGAAGTAAGTAAGATTAGTTTTTCTTTAGGGTAAAAATTTGATGATAAAAATGTCTTTTTACTACAATTGTCAGATCATTGATCAGGATGGTGGATGTGATGGGGCGCACTGATGCCGTCACGGTAGCGATGCGCTACCTATTTCATCTCTAAAAAAACTGAATCCAAAGTTTGCCTGTATGTTTGTTTAGCGTGTAAATATATTCTGTTACTAATCACGTGTTTCAAATCATATGTTAACCTAGCCATTCCTCAAATCCCCAGAGTAATCCTGTATCTTTGTTGTGCACATATTTAACAACCTATACTAGGGAGAAAGGGAATTTGGCCGTGCACTGCGAGTTTAAATAGCGCTAGGACTTCCGATGTAACCGGAAGTGACCCAGAATTCTGAGCATTTATTTTATTTGCTGTCAAGGTATTTCTGTGGAGCATATACATAATATTATATACATTTCTAGCTTAGCAGATTTATTAGTTTTGGCTGTTTTGAGCTTTTATTGTCTACTCGCATTTTGTGTTGGTATGTTCCAATTCTAGGGGCGCACTTCAGATCTATATAGACTGGCTGTTTCAGTTGTTTGGAGAGCTAGAGGTGAGAGGACGTAAGTCTGTTGAACGCTCCTGTGACTAGTAAGAAAAGTCAACTTGTATACAGCTGTATTTTTGGTATATTTCAACCATTTGTTTTGACTCTCATGTCAATTTATTTTATTTTTGTAAAAGTATTGTTTTTTTCTCGTTAGTAGTTATGTTTGCCTTAGAGCCTTAATTGGGAAATATGAAAAAAATTCCATCTTTTCAACTTCCTCTCCAACTCATTTTGAGTGTTTTTTACTTGCTTAACATCTACCAACAACAGTGGTAAAATGCTGAAAAACAGAAGTTGAAATAACTTGAGATATCCTTCAACACAGGTTTTAGTTTACATACTTCTGACACATTTTATCTGACTCCAGGGTAAATGAACACTTCAACAACAAAAGCTCATTATTAAACAATAAACAAAAATAAATAAAAAAATAGAAATTGACCGAATTTCATAGCATGAGTTTATAACCTGACGTTGTTTACCTTTTTATAAAGCTGCAGATATTCCGCTGGAGGCTGTTTGCGTTTCTCTGCTATCTTCCCGAGCATGTAGTGAATGAGCCACTCTTCTTCATCACTGTCACCCTCACAACGGGAGGCACCCTGGAAACACAGGGACGCTGTCTCCAACATAGAGTCTCTCCTTTCTTCCATCTAAAACACACACACACACACACACACACACACACACACACACACACACACACACACACACACACACACACACACACACACACACACACACACACACACACACACACACACACACACACACACACACACACACACACACACACACACACACACACACACACACACACACACACACACACACACACACACACACACACACACACACACACACACACACACACTTCAGCTCAAGGCAACAGATCAATTTACTGGACGACAAATTCATTTGAAACAAGCAAAAGTGACAAGATGCATTGGCTCACACATGGAAAGTGTGACATAAAGCAGACTTATCAGTGAATACAGATGAGCAAAAAGATAAGTCACCTGTTTAACCACCTCTGGGGGGAGCTCACTGCGCCACTGCTTGAGCTGCCGCGAGGCAAATGTATGCAGCGCATATGAAATGGTACCATACTCGATCCAGAGAGACAGGTTAGAGCTGTCTATTTCCAGGGCCCTTTTAAAGCAGTTAAGCACTGCCTGGGAGTGTTTCCATATCGGAATGTCACTTTTCAGCTCATTGGAGTTGAGCTTTTCCTGAATACGACTGGCCCTAGCCAAAGCCATCCCTGCCCAGGAGTCAAACCTGAGGAAAGATGCACGTTTTTCGTCAAGTCACTGAACTTGATGCATTATTGTAAAATACAAAATGACACAACCTACACATTCACTTGCTAGTCATAACACAAATACATGTTTTTCTAATGTGCACAAGCATGACACTAGAGTGTAGAGAAATTAGCAACCTGTTGGGACACACGCATATGTCATGCATATAGAACTTGATGGCTTTGGACTGCTCCTTGTTCTTGAAATGGTAGTCAGCCAACAGATAGTACATCTCATCAATGATTGGAGGGGCAGGAGCACTACCCTCAGGAAGGCATGGGGCCTGAAAGAGATCAAAATTCAGCACTTTAATGATCATGATTCTCATAGTTAGGAGAGTAACATTAAGAGAGAAATATTTTAAATTATTTAGCATGTATGAGTCACTGAAGTTGTTCACATTCAGGGTGGGCCGACCAACTGACCTTTTCTGTTATGCCCTCAATGTAGGCTGCCACTTCATCCATGGTGAGGATGGGAGTGTCACTTGTAGGGGCGATGCCAGAAAACCTCCTCAGCAAATTGGCCAATTCTGCAGACACTGTGCTTGTCTTATAGCTGTCAAACTCAGGCAGTGACTTTGGTTTGAAATACTGGAACATGAAGAGAGCATCACACCACAGCAACTCAACCTGCAAAACACAGATTCATTTCCCAGGAAACATTAGTGTCCTTTGTGTTAAGAGTGCACCACACAGAGCGCCAGAGAAAATGAGTGGTATTGAGTTCTTCTATGGCTCTCCTCTGGCACTGAGTTATATTGCATAATTACAGCCAAAATGCCAGTCATCTACAGTAAATTCACTTATACACACACAACTGTGGGAATGACACCCACCTCGTGGCTGGACACGTGCATTACAAAAATACAAGAGAACACGGGCTGTAACCACAAAGCTTTAGTGTAATGAGTCACTCTAGTGGTTAAATTCTGAGAAATTTCTGAATTAAATGTTTTTGTTTCCTTGATATTTTGGGCAGAGTTAGTGTATTGCCTCCTAAAGTATTAAGGGTGGGCCCATAGGCTTAGGCTTTAGCCTACACCTTTTTTCCGGTCAGGGAATATTACGTTTGATTTTGTTTTGATTCATTTATAATACAAGGATTTATAAGAGTATAAGAGGAGACAATGGCTTTACACAAGGAGGAGACAGAAGCGTACAACTGTGGTTAACCTAAATCCGGGTCAGGGTTTCTGCAGGTTTAACCAAATCAAATTTAAGACTTTTTAAGACCCTTTTAAAGACCAATGTGAATGAAGTTTAAGACCTATATCAAGACATCAAAAAACAAGAAAATCAGATGTCATAGTCCGGAAAGAATTCGCCGATTTCCTCATTAGCATTATAGGACTGGTGTCTAGAATGGCTGCAATATACGATGCATTTTGGTCCCATTTGTAGTCGTAATAAAGCCAATTATATTTGGACTAGCGACAGAAAGAACACCACAGAATTAAAAAAAAAAAAAACGTTACAAAGCGCTGCAATGAGCATTAGATGTAGTATACATTGATGTAGGAAAATTAGGACCCGTTTAAAATGATAGAAGACCTAGAACATAATACTTCAGCAAATTTGAGACTTAAGGCCTAAAATTTAGATAATTTTTAAAATTTAAGACTTTAGTCTTTTTACAACCTCGCGGAAACCCTAAAATGTGTTCACATTTCTCACTTCGTGAATTCAGGCTATTAAGCAATTAATCCCATTTTTGTTCCCTTTAATTCATGCGTACCTTACAGGCAGACAAAACAATATTATTGGATAAATCTGACTTCCTCTGTGTTGGGAGGGTCAATGATGGCACATGTTTGCGTCATTGGCATCTATTTATGTATGTTTGCCAATACATGTGAGAAATCATACCAATTAGTCAAAGCCCTGAGCCATTTTCACCACCTCTTCACTATTTCACCGCCTCTTTAACACCCTTTGCCTATTATCTAAATAGCAGCTTAGCCACATTGACTTTTTGTTTTAGATTATATAAAATAGTGGATAATAAATTTAGCTCAATCTCATAAATCAGTTGGTAGTATGTAACTAAATCAACTTTGCCAAAAGCAGCCACTTTAAGATCATAAAACAAATAATAATATCCTAAATCATATATTAGACATGACCAGTGAGACTTTTAGAAGCATCTGAGTAAAAGACCTGTGGAGATGAGTGGTCCTCAAGGTATCGGGCCTTGCTCTTCTTACTGGGGTAGGCGTATAGGCAGAAAAGGCACTGTTCCAGGGCCATCTCCAACTCCTCTTTGTAGGGATGAGCGTCATTGTTGGAAGAGGCTGCAATCTCCTTTTTTAAAACTTGAACCTATACCAAACAGAAGAATTAAGCTCTGTTCAAATGGTACACACAAACTAATTTAGTCACTTTAAAAAAGAAGCATATGTCAGGTCTACAGCTGCTTTATGTTAATATTTAAGGGCAAGAAACTTACATAGAACTTGAGGAGAGCGCCGTCTGAGTTGCAGCACAAAGAGCGACGGCCAAGATACTCATGGGCTGTGTTCAGAAGCATCAGGGAGGAGGGCAGCATGGGAATGTCTGAGCCATCTGAAAATGAGAAGTGAAAGGGTCAATGTGATGGCGTAAACACCAAGGTATAACTGAAGGCAACAAAACATGAAGTAAACTAACCTTCATCATCTCCTACAGACATATGCTGGCGAAGCATACAGTTAAAAGCAGCCTCCTCATGTTTGATAATACGATACAAGATAATCCAAGGTAGAACCGAGAAGAAATAAGGATCCTTGGGATCGTCGGAAATGTTCATGCTAAGATCAATCAGCTGAAAACACAAAAACCACACAATAAATTAAAATTGATGATTAATTTCTTAACATAGTGTCACTTTAACAGTATCTTTGGGAAAAGCAATGTTGTCTTTGGCTTCCTCCTAACCTGAATTAGATTATTTGCCAGTCGAGCCAAGTGGGGAACATTGCTTAGAAGCTCAGAGTCTTTGGTGATGCAGACCTCGGTGCCCTCCAGCAACTTTACAATAGTACTGACCCACTCCTCCTTACTAGGGGGAGAGTGGTTTGATGCAGAGTTGAGCTGCTGCAGAGCCTCATTCAGAGCCAGCTCACTACACTCCAAACACTGCCGGTAGTCCTGCAGTTTCAACAGCGAGTTCTGGGCCAGAGAGTTCAAATTCAGAGAAGAAGTTGTCAACCATCACACATTACAAAAGACATATAGGTTCAATCGATATTTTTGTAATATCTAACCTGCAGTAGCATCAGTTGAGCAGGCCGTTCTGGTGCTGAGCTCACCAACTCCAGAGGTTTACTCCTGCTGCCGTAATTAAGAGTGGGCTGCAGCAAGCGCACAACAGAATCAAAGTCGGCAGACTCAAAGAAACGCTGGATCTCCTCCAAAGACTGACAGCGCTCCAGAGACTTCAGCCTCTTGTCAATCTGTCCATGGGGATGGAGGAAACCCAAAAGAAACCCACAGTCAAAACAGCTAGAAGCTCTTTAAAGGGACTTGCTAATAGTTTGAAAAAATAAATATTTTACTATTGTGAATAAAAAATAAAAAATGAAAAGTCGAGATAATGACTTCGGTTTATTGAAGGTTTTTGCTTTTTAGTATATCAGCCATTCTTTAACGGTACTCAAAGTATGAACTAGCAACATTTTCTTCTCATAACACATGAAAACATTCAGGACATTTCATTTTAACAATTATCTATAATAATTTGTTGGTAATTGATAAAAGAAAAACGTTTGATTAGCCAATGCAATGACCTCTTCCACTGAGATTGCTGCATCTACACGCAGGTTAGGGAGGTTGATAGTGTAAGGTTTCCCTTCGGGGGTCCTGGGTTTGCTCTGCAACAAACCTACACAGACATCATAGCTCTCCAGGGCCAACTCCATGTCTCCCTGAAAAATACAAGAAAGACAGACTTACCGGTCACATCTGGCTAAGCTGAGGGGAAAGGAGGTGTATAACCAAAGGTCAAGCAAAAACAAATAAAATATAGACTTTACCTGCAGGGCCAAGAATCGTGCCTTGAGCCAGTAGACACGCACCATGACATCCAGCCAATCATCCTCAAACAGGTCTTTTTGGGATGAACCTAAGGCCAGAAGTAACAAATCACTCTGGAAGTGTTGCCCAGGGAATTCTGAGTCAGCTGCATCACTTCCAGGACCAATGCTGCTTCTTCTTGGAGACACTAGACAAGGAAAAAAAATATAACAAGGCATGTGTTGTTCTACAGAAATGATTTCCAATTTCGATGCAAAAAAGCACCAATGACATGTTTCACCATTAGGTTTGGCCAAAACTTAAAGACAGTAGTGACTGAGATATGCCACACAAGGGGTGAAAATGGCAGACATTGCAGCACCCCTCTTTCCTGCATACTGTGGGTCCAAAATTCTGCAACACAGTACTGTAATGCATCAATCCAAAAATACACTGTGTCATAATCCTATCACAAATCATAAGGGTTAGTTCACTGGTACTTACCAGTCTTCCCTTTGTTGTGTGACCATTGCTCCAACTGCAACTCCATACACGCTAAGCTCATTGCCAACATTTCCTGTAGATGTAGCAGATTTAGACACTCAGAGAGTAAGTTCCACATTAAGAAGATTTAAATATCTATTAGACCCTGTAGTCAGCAGCCTCTTTAAAAATTGTGTCCAGAGTGAGTCTAATAATATCTGAACTATCAGGGACAATGCCAGCTTTTCAATGTTAACACAAACTAAAACACTTCCAATAAACAGTGTTTTAAGCTTGTTCAAGTAGTTAAGAAATGAACCAGTCTTGACATTTACCCGGATGTGTTGGTTGCTGCAGTCCCGAAGCAGAGGGTTAGGAAGACCACTGCTGTGCTTCCTCCAGCTCTGATGGAGCTCCAGTACCACAGCAGTCAGCCCCCTAGGCCACTCCATCATGAACTTCTGGCCCACTGCTTTCAGATAGCGCATCATCACGTCCAGTATACCACCATTGGTCATGTTACTGAGCAGGAAGTTGTGGACATCCTGTTGTTCTACAGAAGGGAATGCATAGTTTGTTAATATGACAAACGCCAACATGGCACAACTGTGTATTGTTAATACATCTTCCATGATGCACCACATACCAGATTCCATGTATTGAACTGAGTCAGCAGGCAAGCAACTCCCATGTAAAGGCTGCATGTCCTCTTTCCCAACACACTGCGCCTCAAGATTACTCAGACTTTCATCATCATTATCAAGATCAAACTTCTTTAGCCTAAAACAGACCAGCAAAATAGTTTTTCATCATCATAACTATGACGATTTGTGTATTCATGTGTCATATATTAGGCTTAGTGTACGATACCTGGAAGGTAGGTATTTAAAAAGCAGTTCCTGAAAATCAATCTTTTCTTCCTTCTTGCATTTTGTGTTTCGGACACGTGCCGAACGTCGCTTTGCTGTCTCCCCACTATCTTCAACCACACGTTTCCTTTTCGGAGCTTTCTTTACTTTATCTGTGAGTGAAACTTCCATTGCTGTCACTGTGAACGTACAGTAGGAAAAAAAAAAAATTTTGCTGTACAGTCACATTTACAGTCATTGAAAAGAAAACTAATAATACATTTTTTATCATACATAGGCAGGTGATGAAGAAAAAAAAACTAACCGACAGGGGCAGCAGAAGTGGTAACCTCTACTGTGTTCTGGGCGGGGGTCATCTGAGGTTGAGTGCTAGGTTGGGGTAGCACTGCTGGCTCAGGGAGGGCCATTGGCGGCAAAGATGAGCTGGGGCTGCTGCTCAACACGGTGGTCTGGCCCATACTCACAGGGCTGCTGGGTTGGGGGAGGTTCTGGAGGAAGTTTGGGTCACGGTACTCTGACAAGTCAATTCTGCGGCCAAGACTTGGGCGTGGTGGCTCACAGGTGGTCTGATGTCTGTACATTGCAAGAAGGCCTTCACC
This sequence comes from Etheostoma cragini, assembly GCF_013103735.1. Lineage (NCBI taxonomy): Eukaryota > Metazoa > Chordata > Actinopteri > Perciformes > Percidae > Etheostoma > Etheostoma cragini. The sequence continues at coordinate 18,692,017 of NC_048411.1, forward strand.
CACATGCTTCCATCTAAGATACAACAAATACAACAATTCATTAATATTAGCTCAAATTGTCTTGAAATGTAAAAGAGAACTTTGGGTAAAAGTAGATATTACAAGCTTCACCAAAAGTTAGCCCAGAAAACAATGACTTCAATATCAGTGGAGCTCCACCAAGAATTCAACTAAAGTATATCCCGTTTCTGAATTTTCCAGCTTAAATATTAGGAGTATTAATTGGCCCATCCTCAAAAAGAGATAATTTAAATTTAACCACCCAGAAAGGAAAAGCAAAACCAGACACAGCACTCACGACAGGCAGCGGATGGGCTGAATCAGGACAAGGTCAGGTTTTGGTTCGCAGTGAGAGAGAGCCTGTCTACGCTTCCGTAACTCCAGTGCCTCTTCCACAATGGATTTGCATTCCTCTTCCTCCACTTCCACGTAGTGAATAGACATATCACTGTAAATGAGCCACAGCACAACACAGAGGTTTGTCAATGATGTGAAAGTATAGAGCTGCAGCTGGAGCACATTCTAAACATGGAGGAATAAAACGTGAGCTGGCTTTACCATTTCATGAACATCTGCATCGTGTCCCTCTTCAGACAGGGCTGCTCAGCAAAAATCTTCTCCTTCAACACCAGGCCTTTATTGTAACAATGATCCCTCTCTAGGGCTTTGGCAATGAAGTACAAACAGCCTGGAAAATGTGTGCAGATAATAGTTACTTTTCTGTCTATACTTGCACCGGTAAGGAGAGACGATACAGAGCAAAGGGCTTATGATGATGTATTACATACAGGTGTAGTCACTGAGTGTGTAAAGAATAGTTATGAGGTTGTCCAAGCAGGGCCAGTGGTCCGGGTTACAGTGCAATCCCTCCTCAAAGGCATGTCGAGCCAGTGGAATGCGCACCAGTCGCACAGCCACCTGACCAATTTTGTACCACATGTTCACGTCAGTGGAATCCAAAATAACTGCCTACAAAACAAGCAGAGCAGAATATGCAATGAACACTCACCACAGTGTTATTGCTGTTCAGTAAAATGACACATTTAGTTGCACAAAGCATCAGTGACCGGCAAAGAATCATAATAAAGTATTAAAGAGGCTCAATTTAATTTGTTTTACCTCCAAATAAAACTCCATAGCGGTCTCCAGGTCTTCACGCAATGCAGCCATAGTAGCCAAGTTTTTAAAAGTAGAATACTTCAACATCAGTCCGGGATGCTTGAGACCCACTTTATGATCATCAGAGGGCATGGCCTAAAATATTAGAGGATACATCAAATATTGCCCCAAATACAGGTTCATCTTAAGGCCGTCAAGCAATGAATGAAAAAATAAATAAATAAATAATAACACATACAGCTCTTGTATGCGGGCAGGGAAGTCCTACCACAAAGCCAAATTTAAAGAGAATATTGTAAAATTAATTTAATCAGTGAAACTTAATTTAGGCGCAGCATAGTAGAGAAAATTGAGTAATAAATGGCACTTTGCACAAAAGACATACTATTTTCTTAACAATAGTACTCAACTGATAACCAATGAACACCTCTTAACATTCTCACCAAAAAAACAAACAAGTGACTTTACAATTTAAGACTAAATCAGCACCAGTTCCTGAAATATGTTCAGAGGACTTAAAAACCAAAGGACTACTGCAATATGTGTGATATAGCTTACGTTTTACATACTTACTTTCAGTATTTAACTGCTCTAGATAAGAGTTGTATTCCAAATGTTACAAATGTGTATTACGTTATTACGGGGGAGAAGTCAGGTTATTTCCTATGGTTCTTTCACATCATAAATCCCAGCCATTTCTGGAAAGTGTGCAGAATTTGCTCTGCACCAAAACAAACAATATGGATTGAATGGAGGATATTGCTGTGAGCTATTATGTGAGACCATCACCGCCTCTACAGGACTAAACACAGGACTTTGTGATATTTTACCTCCTTGAGCAGTGGAGTTTTGAGAAGTTCATGATAGGCCTTGGCAGAATCCTCAAACTTGTCATGTTTTTGCAGATCTAAGGCTTTGTGATACAGAGCAAATGCTTCGGCTTCCTGCAGACAGAAATATAAGCAACATCAGACAACTTCTATAGATCTACAGAGAGGAAAAACCTTCTTTGCATCAGCGAATAGGCCTTAATCTAGCTGATTCATCTTAAAATAGGCTGTACCTGAGCTTCTTTTGTCTGACTCTTGCTACTTCTCAAAGGGTCTTGAGACTCATCTGCAGCTGCGGAAGCAGCATTCAGTGCTGCTATGCGAATCTGTAAAAAAAAAATAAAAAAAAATAACAGCATACCCTTTTAGCAAGCAGATATGGGAAAGCAAGTAAGAGCATAATGGTCTGCACAATCACAGCTACCGAGAATGCAGCCTTACCATTTTAAAGACCTTCCACCTTCAGTTTGTAGCTTTTGATTTGACCTAGACATGTATGGAAACCGAACAAAGAGAGGAAAATAAAAGCAGGCAAGACAACAATTTGGCAGCAAAATGTAAAGTTACGTGGGGAAATATTAAACCTCAACTCGACCGAGAAGAGCAAGGCAACCTGCTGTGGTCAATTGTTAGCACTTTACACAATAGCTATTTCAGAGGTGCTTGGGAGCGACTAGCCACCGAAAACTTAGCATGGTTAGCATAGCTCTGCAACGGAGAATTTCTGCAGTTTGTTCTGAGCAGGTATACCGTTAGTTTCCCTGGTAAATAACACAACCAGAACTCCAGACAGCAGGTGGTAAATATAGCTCCTTGACGGGCAAGCAAATTCAACTGGCTAACAGCTCACATTATTTTCTGAGCTAGCTTGATATTAGCAGACACATCATATGAGCTAGCCAGCTAGAGCTAGCTAGCTAGCTCATATGATGTGTCTAGCTAGAGCTAGCTAGCTAGACACATCATATGAGCTAGCTAGCTAGCTCATATGATGTGTCTAGCTAGAGCTAGCTAGCTAGTGTTTAACCGGGTGACCATCACTTTTGAGCTGGCCGACTTACCGTTCATCCCTGTGTTAAATGCATTTGCAACGTTTTTATTACCCCAGAAAGGAAGCAAACTCTAAACAACACTGCGGTCATAACTGTACTTGTGTACAACGCAAGTTTGAAACTTCATTTATTCATCATCCTTTGTTGTTGTTAACGTTACAAGCGTTTGCGTCACAGCATGCTACCCGCCAATTAGTAAGGTCGTCACTCATTGGTCAATACACTGTGGGTGTATTTACATGACCAATCATGTATTATGGTATTGGGTGAAATCACACCATCGATACACAGTGCTGAAATGTCATTTACCACAAATTATTTAGACAAAACTAATTATTTAAAAGTGTTTTTAACTGTGCATTTGGTAATTTTGAAAACAAGTTTTCAAACCTGTCGAAATTATGTTAAGACATTTTAAAAGACATATGTTAGCCTTTTGGATAAACCTTTCAATTATGGAAGCAAACCTTTACGGTGTAATATTGAGTACAAAAGTAAACATGTAACGTATAGTTAATATAAGGAAAAGTACAGTTTTCCTCTGATAAATTAAACCCGTGAACAATATTCTTTCTTTTTTTCAATTTTCAATCTAGCAGCAACACATTCAATAGCATACATAATTGCTAAAGCAATATTGAATAAAAGACTATATAGATTTTAAGAATAACCAGGTTGGTTATTATTTCTTATAGATCAGTGTACTCTGTTTTATACATTTACAGTCAACATTTGTAATGTGAAACTTGTATGGTGAACAGACAACCACTAGAGGGCAAACTTTTATTTTATAAACCAGTAAAATGTATCATGTTTGAGATTCAGATGGCACTTTTTTAATCACAGGATTGATCAAAGTGTGTCACCTTTAGCTGATCTGCTTTGCATTGGCTTATTGTGATATTAAATTGTGATACTTGTATACATTGCTATTAATATGTATTTTTCACACAGCAGACAGATTATGCACAACAGTGCAAAGCAGTATCATCTTTTTACAAAAGGTGTTTTTCCTCACCTCTTGCATCAGACAGTATTTCAAGAGTTTGTACCGTTACGTGACAGATACATTATTTCTTTGTCGGGATTTATAGCAAATTCCATCAACCGCAGTTTTCAGTAGTAACAGTGTATTGTTTTGTCCTCAGTGACCCTGTCTGTTGCAGTCCCTTGTTGCTCCACCGTATTATCCCCGCCTCCTCCATATCCAACACTCATCCCTACCCCACCCCATCTCTCCCTTGGCTGAGACCGGCTAGCTGGCACCATTATCAATTCCTTCTGTCAGCATGCCTGCAAAAAAAGCTTACGTCACAGTCATTACTGGCTCTATAAAAGCCAGTTTAATGCAGATTCACTGTGCAGTCAACCCAGCTACATTCCTAGACATAGAGCAGCCTGTTTCTTGAGTCATGTCTTCCACCAGCTTTGACCCTTACTTCCCTTCTACTTACAAGAGGAGGGTAGTTGTGCACAGTGCAGGATATGGAGCTGGAGGAGGAATAGGCTCAAGGTCTGCCTACTCCAGCCACTCCGCCCCAATAACTTCCTATGCATCTTCACGCAGAAGTTATCCAACACACACCCGAGCTATTTCCAGCTACTCCTCCATGCATTCTGCTCCAGAGTCTGCGGCTGCCAGTGAACTTCGCCTAGACCAAGCTGCCCAGGTCAGCTCTGAGTTCAAAGTACTGCGGACCCAGGAGAAAGCTGAGCTGCAGGACCTGAATGACCGCTTTGTAAACTTCATTGACAGGGTCCATGAACTGGAGCAGCAGAACAAGTTGCTGGAGACTGAACTCCTGCTGCTCAGGCAGAGGCAGGCGGAGCCGTCCAACCTTCAGGCCTTGTATGAGCAAGAGCTCCGCCAGCTCCGTACTGCTGTGGAAGAGGCCCGCCATGAGAAGCAAGCAGCCCAGCACCACAGGGATGAAATGGAGGTTGTGTTAGGTAACATGCAAAAACGCTATGAGGAGGAAGTGCTCGGCAGAGAGGAAGCAGAGGGAAGGCTCATGGATGCCAGGAAGGGAACAGATGAAGCTGCTCTGGCCCGGGCTGAGCTGGAGAAAAGAGTCGGAACCTTGTTGGATGAGCTGACCTTCTTGAAGCGCCTCTGTGAGAGTGAGATTGCAGAGCTGCAAGCCCAAATACAGTACAGTGCAGAGGTGTCAGTGGAGATGGAGGTTGCCAAACCTGACTTATCCGCAGCTCTCCGTGACATCCGAGCCCAATATGAGAAGCTGGCCCATCGCAACCTCCAATCAGCCGAAGAATGGTTCTGCAACAAGGTGAATGTGATGACAGTGGGCACTTCCCGCAACACAGAGGGTGCACGTAACGCCAAAGACGAGGCTGCAGAATACCGCCGGCTCCTCAAAGCCAGGACGCTGGAGATCGATGCCTGCCGTGAGATGAATCAAGCTCTGGAAAACCAACTGCAGGACGTGGAAGAGAAACAGAGTGCTGAGATCTCTGCACTGCAGGTGAGTAACAGAACAACCCGGAAATAAAGGTGCAGGGCTGACAATATCCTTTTTCCATGATTAAAAAGATTTCATTTTGGCAATTAAGATGAGTCTAACTGTCAGTGTGACAAGTTATAGAACATGCAATGATACCCACAAGATGAACTAAGATGCAATATTTTGCGTCCAGCCTATAATTTGCCTTTTACTTTATCTTTTCTACTACAGGATGCGATAAGTCAACTGGAGGAAGAGTTGAGGGCAAACAAAGATGACATGGCTCGGTACATGAAAGATTACCAGGACCTCTTGAACGTGAAGATGGCCTTGGATATTGAGATTGCAGCCTACAGGTAAGTGTCTTACACACCACCCAGTGTTTTGCATATTGTGCTGTAAGTGCAACATTTAAATGAATGGCACCAACGCCAATAATTCATTATCTCATTCACTTGATGTGATGTGTGTCTTCTTTTTTTATAGGAAGCTCCTTGAAGGAGAAGAGAACCGTCTTAATGTGGCGGGACCGGGGTCTTTCAATGTTTACTCTCAAGCCACGTACACTGCTCCGTCCTATGGAAGAAGCCAGTTCTCCATGCCGTTTTCAGCCGCTTCAGCTTCAGCTTCGTACATGCTGAGCTCCCGCTTGTATACTTCATCACTCTCCACAGAGGAGACAATATCCGCAAGCCAAGCACAGCAGGCGGAGGCCAGTCCTCCTCAAGAGGAGGAGGAGGAAGTGGTGGAAGAGCAGATGGAAGAGGAAGATAAGGAAAAAGAAGAGGAGAGACAGGGAGAAGAGAAGGAGGAGGAAGCAGAGGAAGATCAAGGAGAAGGGGGGGAGGAAGAAGTGGAGGGGGAGTTGGAGGTAGAGGAGGCGGAGGCGGAAGAAAAGGAGAAGGGAAAACAAGAAGAGGAAGAAGCAGATGGAGAAGGTTAGTGTGGTCTTTTTGTTTAGTGGATATGCATGTGTGTTGTTAATTAATTCTAACTTCCTAACATCCCCCCCCCCCCCCCCCCCCCCCCCCCCCCCCCCCCCCCCCCCCCCCCACACCCACTCCTACATGGTTTTGGAAATGAAGAGGGTGAGGCAGAGGATGGAGAAAAAGAAGATGAGGAGGAAGGAGGAGACGAGGATGCCAAGCAACAAGAGGAAGAGGGTGTCGACGAGGGTGAGAAGGAGGAAAAAGAAACTGAAAAGCAAGAGGAGGTGAAGGCCGAAGAGAAAAGAGGAAAATCCACAGATGCAAAAGTTTAAAATGAAATGCTTTAAAAAACACCTGCCAGCGTTGCAGCAGAAGGATGTCTTCTCCGGTGCTCAGTATGTACTTAGATAGCTCTCTAATTCAAATCAAATTAAAATCTCTTGAAATCAGAAGTCAACATGTTGGTGAAGAAATTATCTGTATGATCAACTTGAGTGACCAACAGCATGTATGCAAACTGTACCAGCTAAGAAATAAAAGCTTGATGATGATGAAGACAGGACGTGACAAGTGTCTAGAGTAGAAATTCTGCTTTGAAGGGATTCGTTTGCAAACACCTGTGTGTTATACTGTCACCAGCACATGCCGGTACAACTGTCTGTACTGATGTGCAATACCCAGTTTGAAATGCCTTACTTCAAGTCCTCACTTAGTGCTTTAAATTCATGATGTGCTGCATTAAACTCCAATAAAGCCTTGAAGCCTTGTCAACCCAGAGCTGCCCCCGGGCTTTTCTTTTGTACTTTGATTGAGTTGCAATCAAGTGTCAGAACATATCATATTTAGCACAAATAAACCCATTAGCAGAAAATTGTATCAAATTTCTAAGCTCTGTGACACACTTTCACAAGCAAGGACAGATAGTTTACCTTGCTAATTTCCTTTAGAATGTTCCTTTCTCCCCAACATGAATGAACTTCATTAATGAAGGTTAATGGAAAAAGTACATATGGCAGCCAAAGAGCCCTTTGTCCTATCCATATTAATTAATCAGTCTACACTTGACTAGAAGGGAGTGCTGCAGCAAACCAGCAAAGTCAGCAGGTCTTTCTCTCACGCCCCTGCCACTCAAGCCCCTCCCTGGGTTGTTTGAGTTTTTTTCAGGTAAAAAGACACTGAGCCAGCCTTTGATATGAAAAGCCCACACTAATCAAAGTATATCAGACTAGTTTGAGGTTCACATTTTCAACATGCTCGCCCATAAAACCCCATTTGATTCCTCTTGACTTTCGCTGAACAGTGAAATGAAGAATTGAGTTGCAGTGGCGTTTTTTTTGTTTTTGTCTCAAGTCAGCAGGTCATCTCTTTCCTGATGTGCCTTTACAGTCTCTGTGTGATCAGTGAGCTGACACCAGTGTTTTTCCTGCTTCCTCACCCTCAGCCACATCACTGTCTATAAATCAGGGCGCACTGAAACCTTTATGACTCAGCTAGTCTGCTGCACCAAAGAATCTGGCTAAGTATCAACTCTGGCAGGACAGACCAGAGAGAGAGAGAGAGAGGGAGAGAGAGAGAGAGAGAGAAAGAGAGGAAGAGCAATTTCATTATTCTATTAGGGAGAGAGGTTGAGTAGAAATTGGGTGGGCGAGAAAGAGAGAGAGAGAGAAGCAGAAACATATGTTGCTGCACTAAACCTTGACAGAGGACAGACTGTTCTTTACCCAGAAAAGAGGTGGAGAGATCAGGGGCTTCTTTTAGACATCTACAGATGCAATCCCCATCACACAAACACACACTCTCTGTCTCTTCTTCTTACACACACACACACACACACACACACACACACACACACACACACACACACACACACACACACACATTGGAGGGGATGTAGAGTGGGAGCTTCTGTTTGATATCTCTTAAGCTACTTTGAAATATTGCATCATCTTATAACACTAACACATGCACATAACGTTTTCCACATGTCTTACATGTTCTGGCTCTGTTCTTGCATCTGTCAAAGCAATGCCCTAAACTGTTTCTCCCCTCCTGCTTCACCCTCCTTACCCCATCCTGAGCTAAACTACAGTATCCTCCTCCTTCTGTTGCTACAGTAAAACCAGAGCCAGTCCAAAGGAGCACTCAATTTAATCACCAGAAGTTGCACTTTGCAATGAATTTGGATGCACTTACTCACACCATTCACCACTCCAAGAGATAGCAATACTGTAAATGTTTTCTTGTTGATTCCAAGTACACTACTGATGTACTACTGGCTGCATTTTAACATACAAACCACGAATACAGACAGACTACCGAAGTAATAAAGCTCTTTACAATATATACAGTAAACCACCAGCAGGATAGATATAGATACTCCCTCAGGTGCTCATATTGGATCCTTAGTGTCACATACAGCCAATGGAGGCTTGTGAGTGTGTGTGTGTGTGTGTTTGTGTGTGTGTGTGTGTGTGTGTGTGTGTGTGTGTGTGTGTATGTGTCAGAGGACATGTTGGGACACTGAGCCATGGCAAATGTAGCACATCAGAGCAAAGCTAAATACAAAAAAAAATGTAATCACATTTCATCTTTCAGATATTGAGTTTCATCCCCTGTTTCATCTGTCACATTTATGGTGTAAACGGGCTAGTATATAAATCTTATAACCCTCTCTCCCTCTTGTGGGCATTCACTATGTCAGAAGGGAGGGTGGGGGGGGGGGGGGCTGATGCTCACTGAGACCTCTCGGATGTATAATGCTTTAAAGGAAAATGAAGAGCTGAAGGTGCAGCAGGAGAAATCTGCAGCAGCTCCTGTAAAAAGTTTCAGTATCGTCCAGTTACCCCCAAAACAGTCCTACGACTGTTTTTCATGTAATAGTCATGTATGGAAATGTTTGACTTCATGACATTAACTAGTCCTATTACACAGCACATTGTCTAAGGGCTGGCTTGGTCCCAGAGCCATGAAACATTTTATGAAGAAGAAAACAAATTTTGGCTTTCCATTACGTCTAATGCATTGACTGCTTTGGACTCAATCTCAAAAATCTAATCCGCACACCAGAGAAGCAGCAACACTGGTATTCATTTGCTTTTGTTCTTACATAATATCATTTCAGATTACAACCTCATCATCCAAAAGAATTCCTGCTTTCCACGTCTCTGAAAGCTTGACACCTTGAGAAAAATGCTTTTTTTCTTCTTAGGTGGGTGTGCACACTCCTCTCTAAGGCCTCTCTAAGGCCCCGGTCCAGACAGTGAGAATGGTCATGCTGCAGTCTGCCCGTTGTCAGACAGCCACGCTTTGTCTCCACAAAGAAAAGGAAGCCTTAGGTAAGAGATGTGGCTCCCTCTGCTGATCTCGGAGAATCAACCTAATTAAAAGGGTCTGTCAAATGGGCCGTCACATTGGCCAGAAAGAAAGCAGTCAAAGACTATTGCATTAAAAAAGTGGCTCTCACACTCTAAAAATAGATAGACTACTCACTTCTTCTGGTGTACACATAGTTATAGTGATAGCCTTGTGTGCCCACTCAGGGCCGTAAGGTAGTTACGACGGGCCCTCTTGCACAGTAGTTATGAAACACACACATTAGTGATTGACCAATATGGATTTTATTTTTTTCAATGCTGATACCGATATTTATTACATCGGCATTAGCCGATAACCAATACAGGTTGCCAATTTTCTTGAGCAGATATTTGGAGCCGATACTGATTTTGCTCCCTCAATTTACATCATAAAAATGTAAACCCTGCCACACTGGATTTGTTTTCGGAATCTGCTCTGCCATTTAAAAAACAAAAAGAAAAGGAATAAACAAAAACACAGATCAATGTCACTTCTGCTATAATCTTACATTCATATCACCCAAATTATGTGTGCAATGTGTGCAATGTGTATCATATGGATGGGTGCACTGCATATGGTCAACTGTGCCAGGGTAAAAGGCTTTCATAAACATAACACAGCCCTATTAATGATGCATTGCTTGCTGACACATTATAAAACAGATACAATCAGGTCATCACAAAATGTCCTTTGTCAACACATTTAAATAATTTAGGAAAACAATCAACTTGAAAAGTAGCCATTGAAATAAAGTGCTTGATTTGTAATTTAAGACTTCCGTGGTGCTAGTAGTGGAGGGACAGTGCATGGTCTGCACGTGAACTGCAGCATCTCTAGCAACACAGAGCTGCCTGTGGACGCCGTGTGTATCGGTGAACGCAGCATCGGCATATCGTCCAATGCCACACGTAAAAACGCAAATATTGGCCCCATATATTGTCCGGCCGATAAAATCGGTCGATCGCTAACACACAAACAAACACGATCAAATAGAGACTTGACATTGGAAAACATTAACATAAATATTACCCAGCAACCTTCATCGCATATCACATTTGACAAAAATACCAATACAATGTTGAAGGGTCTGCTCTGTCTATGGTCCCGCACCCTTGAGCCCCATTGCAACAGCACTGCATGCACTGTCTACTGTACATTTAGGACCCTTTTCTTACAACAGTCGTACAAAGGATGCTTCAGTGAGTCAGATGGAGACGGATGTGGAAGCCTCCGGGTACATTCATTCTCATGCATCACAACCTGGAAATGAGATTTTAGACTTGTGGATATAAATGTGCGGCTAACCCTAACTTACCTGCAGAAGACACATACATTAACACTATATATATCCTGGTGTCTCTATTTCTTCAGACTTGGCTGCCAGTGAGCCATTTCTGTGCAAAATAACATTTTATCTGGCCAGCCTGTATGCTGAGTAAATGCACAGAAGTTCATGTAGGTGTCAATATTAGTGTAGAAAAATATTGACAGCTGGCACCATTACACAGTTCCCATGGTGAGACGCAACTGATGCCATGTAGCAAGACCTAAAGAAACATGGCCTTTATAAAACATTCTGTAAAAAGTAGAAAAGTTTGGAAATAACCTGCAATAAAAGCAAAATGCAAATCAACTTCTGCCCTACGGTGTTCAGCCATTGTGCCCATATAGTACATTACCCTATCTGCACAACATTACAGGACTGGGCTATTACCTGATTCTGCTGCCAGACAGCCAGGAGGATGCTGAGGTCCAATTTGCCTCTGGCGTCATGCAGTCCTGGCAGTGGACCCATGAACCCATTAGGCCTTTTGTTTGCTTTTGTCTCAGGAACTGAACAGCCTTAGCGAGGGCTGCGACCGGTGTTTAGAGCCCTATCGCTCAGAAGTCTCTGAAGCAGTTAAGTTCCTCACATCATAGAAATCACAGTTCACGGAGTTTAGTGCAGTCAGCCACTGAATTCAGCCACATGGAAGTCTAGTCAGGTCAAGCTTTATTCAAATAGTACAGTTCATACATATGGATGCATGATACGCTTTCCATATTTGTGCATCCCATAAAAATTAAACACACACGGGCATATGCACTCAAGCATGTACACACACACAAACTAACCAATGAACTTGAAGTGTAGGAAGGTGGATGGTAAATATGGAGGACATGTATTATTATTACTACCATTATTATTATTATTATTATTATTATTATTATTATTATTATTATTATTATTATTTTTATTATTGTTATTATTATTATTATTATTATTATTATTATTATTATTGTTATATTATAATAGCAGCAGTAGTCTGTCATGCTAAATGTTCATTCATAATGTGTCTGTTTGGTGACACACTGAGAAGCCCTTAGGCAAAGTAAACACACAGGATGCCCTTGTTTGAGGACAAAAACAGTAGCTTCATATTGTTGTTATCTACAATAACGACAGCCCACTCTCACAACAGCATTTCTTCACTTTCATGAAGAAAGCGAGAGTGTCCACTTTTGCAGCTGTTACCATTTACCTCGCACAACTGCACATGGTCAGATGTTGTTTTTTTCTTCTTTTTACCACCTAAAATGATGCACCCATTGGAATTTTAATAGGAGGATGGCTGAGAAACAGCTGAGATGTGAGGGATTTGAGATCTCCTGTGAAGACTGTCTACTCCTGTTGGTTACAGAGCATTCAACTCCGGATGAACTCTAGAGTTCAACTCAACTCAAGCTGACACACACACTAATGTGAGGCATGCACACACATACACCTAGACCATCACACCATCTGAATTAATGACTCTTTTTGTATTCTTATTTTCTTGGGAGGGAAAATTAAGTAATAGTTCCAAAGAGGCGAGAATTCAAAATGCCAAAATGAAATGTGACACAATCTTGAGGTCTTGTAAGGGACAGTATATTGTATGCAATAGCACAAAGCAGTCAGGTGATGGCAATATTGTATTCCTTTCAGTAGATTTCATTGTTTTTAACTTTTTAATAGCCCAAAAGCGAGCTACACATTTGATAAGAATTGTGTGAAATGTTGCCAAAGGAATAAAGAGAATCAGAGGTGAAAAGGGCATGTGCGGATATGAAGCCCTGTTACATAAATTCCAATACTCAGCAGGTCCCTACAGTACAGCTCAGTCAGAAATAGGTCACAACAATCATGTGTAACAGCTCAACCCTTAACCTTGGAAATTATACATATAGCGGCAAAATACATTTCTAGTACCTGATTTTCAGGTTGATTTTAGTCAATGTGTTTGAATCCTTAAGCTGTGTCATGTTACATATTTATGCCTCTGTGTAACTTAACTTCAGTGTTGTGTGGTGTAAAAGGACAATTTAAAAATGTTATTATCTGAAGGCCATTTTTGTTTGGTCATTAAAAAAACTCTCAATAGACTTTCAGTTGTCATTTGTTTAAAAGCTTTGTCCTTTGTAAAATAATATACATAATTCAATAATAGCTTTCAATCAGACTGTGTAGTGTTGTGTTAGTGCTAATTCACCACAGGCTGTGTTTTAAAGCACCCACAACACAATAGATGGGGGGTGGGGGGGTGGCATCACCCTGTCAAAGGGAACAACAAAAGCAGTGGATAGCTGAACATTATTGACAGCACCATTTGGCTGACCAGCCCCCCACATACACACACACACATCCACACACACGTGTAAAAAAAAAGTCTAAGTGGAATAACAGATCTCAGCCAGCTGCTGTAAATTACTTCACTGGACAGACAAGGAAGGAGGGTGGTGGGCCTTATTTGTGTTATACTGGCAGTGTTATAATGACTTAAAATTAAAGTCAAATAGCCTCACTGATGGAAAGGTTTAACACAATTGTGTTGGTCAAACTTACTTCAAATGTAGCCATATGTGCAGGTCTAGTCCATTTATGCTCACTCAAAATACTAGGTCTCCTTTAAACCAGGCAATCAGAGGAGCCGCAGCATGGGTTTGCAATTCAATCTCATTTTAAATTAAAAACAATAACTTGGTGATAACTTATTTATGACACATGAGTGATTTACAACTCTGTTTTCAATTAATTATTCTCACTGTCAAATGGGGCGCCAGTGGTTCTAAAACCGGAGTCCCGACGCCATCAGGAGTCCTTGAAGCAAAACGAGGGACAGGTCAGTCTCATTAGAATTTCCCAGAATTCAATTTGAGTTCATTTGAGGATTTATGAGGAATAGCTACAACTATCGATTGAACGATGTCTAGGGCATAATAGTCTAGCGGACGAGGTTCCTACAGACAAACACTTGATGAAATGAGTGTCTGTGGTGTAGTGTGGGCTTGTGTTGTTGTGCGGGTAGCTAGTTATTGGAAGCTCATGGTTCACGCCTATCCTCTTCTCTCTTATCCCAGCCGTGTGTGCCCTCCTCTCCCCTCCCCGTTTACAAGTCATGGCGGAACTGTAGACCTCAGGACGAGCAGGAGTGCACCGCCTGTCCTCGTTTTAGCAATTGTATATAGTTATTTATTTATTCAGCTAACTTTACATCTTTGCCCGAAATGACCCGTTGGATTCCTACTAAAAAGGAGAAGTACGGAGTTGGTAAGTTCCCAAATGTAGATAAAGCCTACGTGTGTTTTGCTGGTGGAAAGATCGCCGAGTAAACTCCCAACTAAACATACTTCGAGGGAAAAGCGGATTGAAGTTGGGTAACAAGTTGTTGGCGACTTTGTTGTTGGTAGTACATGGCGGGCATCTACACCGTAGACTGCCAGGCAAACTTGTATTATTTGACAGTGTAGCCTACTGAATATATATTTGCCCTCTATGTTGTCGTCCCTGGCATTCTAAATATTTGGTTGTAGCAAAATATTGCTTATGTTACTGTATTAGGTGGTGAAGGAAAAATGGAAAAGAGGTAAGAGTCAAATGAGCATACCAGTCATTCCTTTATTTAACCTCACTGAGCTGACTTGTGGAAGTTGCTGTGAACTTAAATGCATCACCACTTTGCTGGAAGGTCCCTTAAAGCCCCCCCTAAAGCATTCCTGTAGGGCTCCAGATGAGAGTCTCTGTTGTGACTGTACTCTAGCCTATACATGTCAGATAAGAGAACAGAGTTAGCGTAGACAATTGGGTTGTCAGTTGTCGCTTGGCTACACTTACCCTACGCTATAGGGCTTTACTCTGTCTATCTTTTGAGGCAATTCGACACATTTTGTAAGTTTCAAATGCATAGTTTTGCCATTTATGTGGTCGGCAATGGCTTGCAATAAGGTGCGGCCCTGTCTCAATCTGTCTGTGGGCTTACTGTGTGTGCATGCACGTTCATGCTATCAGGTAGCCCTTCGCGCCCTCAAGGCAAATCAGCACTAACTACTTGGCTTCATACGAAATACTTTTTTAGTTTTAGTGCATTGACTTATTGTCAGGAAAGATTGGCTAGTCATTGGTTACCTACTGAATCATACTAGTTTGGCAGTGTTAAGACACATGCAGAGTGTTTTCTGGTGTAGCCTACAGCAGATGCCTTTCACAAGAGGAAAACCCTGCATGTGTGGAAAGAGAACACACCTCATATGTAAAGTCTTTCTGAAGTATGTGTGATTCAGAGCACAGGACTGGAAATACCTTGCTTTAAAAGAAAGTGTTGTGTGTGCTGCAGGTGGGTATGAAGTGCTCTGCTGCACACAACCCACTTGGTTATAGAGGACCTTGTTTTTAGCAGCAGATGTCGAGGAATTCCTTAGTGTTAATCCTTTTAGATCCCTGTATTGCGTTCAAAAGTGTTGCTCAGCAGGACTGTGCCATTCCCCTCCGGCCATTTGCCCCAGAAATGGGGCAGGAGTCACTAACACTGTATTTAATCCTTAAATTGCCATCAGGCCCTGTACAAGGTCTTACAATATTAATCCTATTAGTCAACCCCAGGCTGTGTACAAATACAGGCAACTACATTTTGATGAAAGAGGAGATGCAAGATTTCTGATAATATCAATTATGTCAAGCTAGTTAACATGGAAATGTGGATAATATGGTACTTAAGATATCAAAAGCTCCTATGGTGAATTTGTGACACCATGATAATAGGATAGCTTAATTTTTACATCCCAAAGCAAGGCACTGCTCTAGAGACTCAGATGAAGCATTGAAATCATTTTGACCTTGTTTGCATCCATAATGACATCCCATGGCTTTATTAGATTTCAGCGAGTGGTCTCCATGAGCAGTCATGTGGCTAGCCAGTTTTATTGACAGAGTACATGAACAACATGACACATTTCTTGTCAACTAATGCCCTTTCCAAATACCAATAATCCAGGAAGTTAAAGGGGAACTCTACTAATTTTAGACATCTGTTAAGTCAGGTAACAGGTGTTGCTGAACACTGTTTATGGAACACTGCATATGTAAAAAAGCTCTATAAATCCAACTGTGGCTTCAGGGAGCTGGCAACAATTTGAAGACATTGCCTCAAGTGAAGTGAAGTTAAGTGAAGTGTCGTTTGAGTCAGCGTCGGTTGGTGCTGAAGACCGCAAGTTTGAAAATGAAAACAAATCTGGGGAGTCCAAAAAAAGTGTGGTTAACGACCTCTGTAGCCCTGTTTTCTTTGAAGCTTGAGCTCTGCTTGTGCCTAGCGACGTGAGGTTACATTATCTACTAGGGGTGGGGGAAGAAATTGATTCTTAGATGCATTGCGCTTCTCTCTAGAATGATTCTACATAAGCTAGTAAATATTAAAAAATAAATGTGTGTTTTTTTTTTTTTTTTAAAGTTAAAGTCTCCAGATATTTACAAATGAGAAAACAATGTGACTGAAAGAGGATGGGATGACTGAGCCTCTGACGTGGAAGATTACTGTGAGAGAAGGTGACTTTCACAAGCATGTTTGACGCTTAAGCATGGAATGACTACAAAATGAAAAACCTCAGTAGACAAAACATTTCATTAAAACGTGTGTCTGACAAATACCGCATGAATAAAAATCTAACAAACTCAGATATATATGTATATATTTTTTAAATCATGCATGGAAATTTACATAAAATATAGTTGCGTCCATAATCAGTTTAGAATCGAATCGTGAGGTGCCCAGAGATTCCCACCTCTATTATCTGCTTCTAGAATAACATAACCCAATCTCCGACCAAACTGGCGGCAGTCGAGTTGCATTTTGGGTATGTATGCACCAGGGTTTGACAAGAAGGAAAAGGAAGATATCTCTAGTTCTGCTGCTTCAATTTTGATAAATTTTAGTAGTTTAAAAAAAAATGTACATCATGAATCTGCCTATGTTAGAGGGAATAGTGCTAGATTGGTGGAGTGCTCTTTACAGAGCCCTTCCAAAAATGTGTTTATATTCAAATGCTGTATTTTGAATAATAATGATGTGTCTGGTAGGTTTTTTTTCCATGAAGAAATTCAATAAACTAGTCAAAAAATTCTTAAAAGTGCATCAGCTTTTTCTCCCTCTTTGAAAAGTTAATATCTTGAATATGCAAATATGTTTCATTTCAAAAGTTAAAACGCTGCAAGATGTCTCCTACTTCACTGGCAAGCACACTCTGGTGTATGTGCACTGAGGCATCAGGTGTCCATCACTATTGTGTAATATTGTGCATATTGGGCCAACAAGTTGTGATGCCCTAAATCATGCTCCTATGTCCACTTTGTTAACTTGGATCTAAGGTGAGCACCTACTGTATGAATATGAAAACAGCATCCTTATAATGTCAAACTCGCCCAGTGTTTCCCACACAGACTAATTTGTTTTAATTTAATGTTGTTTAAAACACGCATTTGTTCAGCTGCATTTCCTTTCCTTGCTCTCCTCTGTCACTCCACACACACACACACACGCACACACACACACACACACACACACACGAACAGCCCTTCCCCTCCGTGCACACAGCGTCTGTCTCCATGAAAACAGTCTTGCCAACTTAGTGACTTTGTCACTGGATTTAGTGACTTTTCAGACCCCCTTAGCAACGTTTTTTCACAAAAGCGTCTAGCAACAAATCTGCTGGCTTTCAGAAAAGTTGCCATTTTCCAGCAAGCACGCAAAGTATTTCTCTCCTGTGGCAACCAAAACAATCCCCTCTCTCTAAATACGTTTAGTGAGGAGCAGCCCCTCCCCTCCCCTCCCCTCCCCTCTCCTCATGTGCGGCAGCACTGCCACAGTGCGCAGGCACGTAGAAAGGGGAGAAGGGACAGGGTTCGGGGGTGGTATAGGTAGGAGAGACAGTGAGACGCAACGGGAGAAAGACACAGCCTTCTTTGATAATTAGGTATTGATCTTTTTACCTCCCTTTTGTCGAATTTTTTTTTTTTTACTTCAAATATTGCCTACCTATGTAATAATTATAAGGTATATTAAATTCCTGTATTGAATTTGTGATTATTTGGCCAAAGATGTCTTTGTCTTTTATCTACCATGCTGACACAACCACTAAGCAAACCAATAATGTACTCATAATGATTATAACGTTTTACAATTGGTTACCAGCAGCACTACCTTTTTTTTAGTTTTCTTTAGGGAACTGTCCTTCAAGTGTAAAGTTGTTTTTTTTTTTTCATCAAGTACTGAGCAACAACTTCCACTTTGTAATATTATGCAATAAATAACCAATAAATTGTTTGGTCTGCAGGTTTTACCTGCTGCAGAGGCATTGTATTACGAAACCAAAAATAAAACTGTTGAATTTACGGCCTCCATAGCTCGCAATCAAAAAACCCCTGTTTGTTTGTCTTACAATGTCATATCTGCCAGTGAGTAAAGTGTTCTCAGTTTTGATTGACTGATCAGATGGTCGGATGTAAAACCCTGGCTTTATTTCGGGGGGTTTCTTTAGCAATCTTGAGGAAGACATGTTTTTTTTCTCCATCAAAGAAGGCAATTGTCATTTTATTCGTAGCTGGGTTTGTAACCAGAATTAAAGGATGAGCCCATAATGGTCTAATTCCTTTTGGCACTTTTAGCCTTGAACTTAAGAATTATCTCTCTGATTTATGGATAACCTATAAGGACTTATTAACTGGAGCAGTTTTAAGAGCTACAGGTTGTCTCCGGCTGTCTAGACGGTAATCTGTCGAGGCCTTTATGTTTTGAAATATTCTGCCTGAGGAGAACTGGCTCTAAAACAAGCCCTAATAGACTTGCTTTTACCGTAACGATTATTTTTGTCTTTAATTCTTTTAGATATACTGTGTCTTTCCCACTTTAGTAGCTTCCTACGCTTGAAATCCAAGTTTTCTAAGAGATCTATGATACATGACTGGATGGTGGCTTGCTAAAGACCTTTACAAATCCATAATAAATGTTGTTTTTTATCTAATTCCTCTATCTTTCATTGATTTTTAAGGTAAACATGGAATTTCTGTTTTGTATTTTGGCCTATGTGTTGTTATCAACTGCCTAGTTTGACAGCCAGGTCGGGCTGTAAAAACGTAAGCCAACGCGCTACAACTGTTTGCTGCTTTCATGGCTGTTCTAACATTACAACAAACGGGATAAACGGAGATGGATTTTACTCAACCTAAAACAAAAAAAAAGGGCATGTTTCTAACAGTTGCATGACCAGAGACGTAACAAACCCCGGATAAATATTGGAGATGTAATTAAAACATTGAGACAGTTTAGAGCCCAAAAGAACGCGGAGTTGGCTAATTTCCTCCTTAGGAGGTAAGCATTAGCTTCAGGTTAATTTATCACGGTAACTATGGACAGGCATGTTATGTCATTTCAACATTTGTGTACTCACATTGAATTATATAGCTATGGTACCTGAGTTGTTTACATACTCGCAAAAACAATTGAGACACAGCCAGTAAAGTGATCCCGGCTGTTCCTGGCTAATGCCACCATGCTAACCCTGCTAAATGCTAACGTTACTGGAGAACCAGGCAAGCGGGCCACGGCTAATTAAAGCCAAGAGAAGGGGCTGTACATTGTGAAGAGAGGACCGTGAGTTAGCAGGGTGTTTAGCGATTGTTGCCGTAATTCTAAGCCAATAAAGTGTTTATTTCAGTCGGGTGTAAAAGCAATTTTTTTGCGGTTCCTACTGTAATTCTAAACCGAGGAAATGTGTCTGTTAGTTGGGAACGTAGCTCCGCGTGAGCACGGGCTTTTATGACTGTCATATAGCCAGCATCTAACGTTAACCACTCCGCTGTGCTGTGAAGTAATGCCTTTTTGAGATATGCACTGTTGATATAGCTGTCAGTATTACATATTGTACCTTTTTAAACAAAATATTACCCTATTTATTGTACAGATTTTTTAAATGTATTTAATAGTTTGGGATGTCAACTGTTTTGCTTACAAGCTCTACTGCACAAGTGAAGGGATCTGTTTGTCTAGCATGGCATATGTTGGCCCCATTTCATGCTTCAAGATTTCATTTCTTGCGTATATTTGATTGAAGCCATTTTCTGCTGAGAATCAGAATGCATAAGGTGGACCTGTCAATCTGTATGTGCAAGGACTGGTTGTATCTTGCATCATATTGTTTGTGTTTGTTTTCATGGCCATACTAACTTGGAATACTTTTACCCTCACCCCCATCCAGTCAGCAAAAACAATGGATTCTTATTAAAACGTGTTAGCTGTGATGAGCCGCCAGCAGCTGCTCAAACCTTTCAGCCGTGGTGTTCTTTAATTGTTGGCTAATCCACTTCAGCGATAAGTCATTTAGAGTGAATCAGGCTGACTGACTTTGATTTCACATTAGCATGCACATTAACTTGAACCTGCACAGATTGAGGCTTTATTGTAATTTACAGCAGTGGCTTCAGACTGTGCATTTCAAGTTTAAGAGGAAGATAGTGTGTCTCAGACTTGTACAGATGAGCTGTGCTGCCAAGGCTCATAATGTTTAGACTGTGTGGCATCACAACACGCTCAGCTGGGTGCCTGCCACTGGCATGTTGCCACGCTGTTGCCAGGCCCAGACACTGTGTCAAGTTGGTGAATGCACCATTGTCACACTCGGCATGACCAGAGGCAGATGTCATTTTTCAGTGCACGTTTTATTCAATATTGTTCCGGTTGCACAAATCATTTCCTGGTGATAATATGGTACTCTTTTTTTTTTTTTTTTTTCAAGAGAATTTGCAGTGTCAGGAACATCTTTTGCAATAAATCCACACAGTATGTCACTCTGTTAGCTCCAAAGGCCGGAACTTTCTGTTCAAATCAAAGTGGTTTATCGGTCAGAACTTGGAGATGCCAAAACTGTGATGTTACGAAAATGTAAACTTAGATTTAATGGGAGGAAAAAAGAAAATAAGAAAGGTGGCTTTGATATTGCAGTGTTTCTGAACCCATCGAAGTTTCAATGTTTGTTTTTTGGAAGGGAACTTGCAGTGAGACGTCATTCACGTGAACCTGCGCAGGTTATATCCTAACAACATCTCCGCCATTTGGGTCTAAGCTAATATTTTAAGAGCCCCATGGGCTAGTTACACAATGTCTTAACCTAAAAACTGATCCATGTGGAGAAGATAAGTCTGGGCAAATCTATCTTGTGTGGAGGATGTCATGGAGAAATATTCATTCATATTCACACAGTTTTTTTGTCAAGATTAGGTATTCAGACTGAGGTGTGATAAGCCAAGCCAGTTGAATCGTGCTGTGAAATCTAGCCTCCAGCAACAAGCGTTATCACCATGCAAGTCAGGGCAGAGCTCTGCTCATAGTTCCTCTATCTGACTAGAAGAGTGGCTGCTCTCTATTGCTGCTCCCTCAAGTCATGACAAAGACCTTTGCTACAGTATTGTTTGCCAAGGTTTCTCTTTTGCAACTGTGTGTGTGTGTGTGTGTGTGTGTGTGTGTGTGTGTGTGTGTGTGTGTGTGTGT